>NC_064846.1:47882031-48184198 GCF_024166365.1 Elephas maximus indicus
CTAAGGAAGTGGCTTCAAGTTGAAATCAAAGTCAGAGTAAAAGAAGTGAATGGGGGTATGGGGTGTGGAGTGGAGAGAGGCTCTCATGAGATGCCCAGTGACCGCTTCCACTGACATCACCCTGAAAGTCTAAGGATGCCCTAAAAACAATCCAACCAAAAAATAGACAAAGGATTCGAGTAGGCGTTTCACCAAAAGAATATATAAATGGCAAACAAACACGTGAAAAAATACTGAGTGTCATTAGTTATTAAAGAAATGCAAATTAAAACCACTTCACATCCACTAGGATGGCTATTATCAGAAAAACGGAAAATAACAATTGTTGACAAGGATGTGGAGAAATTAGAACCATCATTTATTGCTGGTGGCATTGTAAAATGGTACAGCAGCTGGGGAAAACAGTTTGGTGGTTCCTGAAAAAGTTAAACATAGAATCACCATATGACCCAGCAATTCCACTCCTAGGTATATACCCAAAAGAATTGAAAGCAGGAATGCAAACAGAAACTTTTACACCAACGTTCATTACAGCACACTGTTCACGATAGTAGCCAAAAGGTGGAAACAGCCTAAATGTCCATCAACAGATGAATGGATAAACAAAATGTGGTACATACATACAATGCAGTACTACGCAGCCATAGAAAGAAATGAAGTTCTGATACATGCTGCAACATAGATGAATCTTGAAAAAATTATGCTGAGTGAAATAAGTCAGTCACAAAAGGGCTAACATTGTATGATTCCACTGATATGAAATATAAGACTAGGCAAACGTATAGAAACCAAAGCTTATTTATGGTTACCAGGGGCAGGTAGGAGGGATGGGAAAAGGAGGACACTGAGCCTCTGTTAAAAGTGATGGATGGTATAATTTAGGAATAGATAAGGGTGATTGTTGGACACCATGATGAACATAATTAATGTCACCGAACCTTACATGTGAAGGTTGTTGAAATGGGAAATGTTCTGTTACATACACATTTGCCACAATAAAAAAAAAAAAAAAGACTACGGATATCCTAAATATTCCCATCTTACCTTTCATTTACTCTACAGAGAAATAATCAAAATGTTTTATTCAATCCCTTCTTGAAACTATTTTTTTAATCTTAGCATGTATAACCTAATCTCTTATGGACTATCAGAATTGTTGAGCATAGACTGTTGCCAGACTGCTCTGAATGCCAGGTCCACACACTCATTGTGCAACCTTGGGCAAGCAACTTAACTTCTCTATGCCTGAGTCTCATCTGCCTGTCAGATGGGGCTGACAATATTGGTAGTATCCACCTCATACGGTGGTTATGAGGATTCAAGGAGTTATTACATGTAAATACATGTAACCTATTTGGAATAGTGTCTGGCTCATAGAAATATTAGCACATGTAAACTCTTGGTATTGTTGTGGGTCATGTGTTTGATACTTTTCATAGAGTATGTTTGGTTTTCCTTTTATTCCTGCTAACATTGCTCCTTCATACTCCAAGGAATACCACTTCACTAATTATTTTACTTCCGGATTTAGTTCACAAGCCCATAAGACAATGGTTAATATTTTGCTGTTGACGTTAGTGTGACTTTGGGGGATGGAGAAAATGTCTGGGCAGCTCACCTCATGTCTCACATTATTAAAGAAGCACTGGTTTTATCAAAATGCAAATCTCCCTGGGAGAGATAATAGATTTAGCCTTTACAATCTTTCACACCTTAGTTGGAATTAGCATGCCTCAGTTTTATTTTTGAGAACTAATTTTGGCAGGGAGAAATGTGGAGGGAGTAGACTTTGGGGCAACATTTCCTGACTTTCATAATATGGACAAGAGCCAGAGAGCTGGCCCTACACTCTGTTCCGTTTGCGGCACGCTTCCTAAGAATAGTGCCTGAGACCTCCCCATTCCTATCTGCCAAGCTTTTCTTTAAACTGTGGACTAGGCCATTCCCTCTCCTTGATATCACTTTCTGCTTCCCTGAAATCAGGTTATTTAATGTTTCATCTAAAGCTCCTCCTTACTATCACTTCCTCCAAGCAGCCTTCCTTGACTAAGGTTAAGTCTGTCTTCCTGAGAAACCAGAGAAAACCATTGCCAGAGCTTCTAATTCAGCCTGAACATTCAGTTCTTATCATCTGAAGGCCATTGCATATTTCAGTCTGTATATTAATGGACCTTCACAAAGCCCACAAGCTGACTACATGAAACTGGTTTTAGTATAATCTGATTGTCTCATGTAGTCAAAGTGTAATCTACCACCTTGTACTCTACCCTCAGTCCATTTCATCTCAATTCTGCTTTTTAGGGAATTTCAAAGTTGGTGATTTGATGCAATCATCTACTGCTCACTCAAAGCAATTCAAAAGAAAGAAAGGAACAAAAAAAAAAACCTACAGCACTCTCTATAATAGCCAAAAGGTGGACACAACTGAAATGCCCACCAACAGATGGGTGGATAAACAAAATGTGGTATATACATGCAATGGAATACTACTCAGCAATAAAGACAAATGAAGTCCTGATGCATGCATGCTACAACGTGTATGATTCTTGAAAACATTACACTAAGTGAAATAAGTCATTCACAAACAGACAAATATTGTATGATCTCACTTATATGAAATATCTAGAATAGACAAAGGTACAGAGACCAAAGCTCTTTTTGTTTTTTGGATTTTTTTTGTATAATTTATTTTTGTTGAAAATATACATGGAAGAACATACACCAATTCACCAATTTCTACAAGTACAATTCAGTGACACTGACTACATTCCTCAAGTTGTGCAACCATTCTCATCTTCCAGAGAAAAAGTTTTATTAGGGGTTGCCAGGGGTGACAAGGAGGGGAAAAAGGGGAGTCATAGTTTAGGAAGCAGCGAGTTTCTATTTATGGTGATGGAATATTTGGCAACAATTACCAGTGATGATTGTACAACATGATTAATGTAACCGATATCACTAAAATGTATACATGAAAAATGAATTGGCAGATGTTGTGTTATATATATCTTTACAACAATTTTTTTAAAAAAGAAATTAAAGAAGGCCTAAACTAAAAAAAAAAAAAGAGAGAAAAGCTAACACATCAATATTCTGTGTTCACTATTAGGTAAGCCTTTTATCTATAGTCCAGGAATAACCCCTAAAGTAGTGCTTCCTTGATAGATGGCTTCCACACGTTGCTGCCTACACCAAGGGTAAGAGAGAGAAGATGCCAGAGAGAGAGGAAAGGGAAACGGGGAAAGGAGCCATTACCGTTACTTCTTCAATAGAGAAGAGAAAAGATGTCTAAAGAAATTCTCCATGCAGATCTCATCAACACCATCCCTTCCCTATTCCCCACTCGCAACTGAAATTGGAGCTAAAGAACAGAAACTGGCTCTGGGTTGGAAGGGAACAGGTGACTCTCCCAAAGCAGATTTACTGACGCTCTTGTAGACCACACACCTGTTACATGTCCATAAAAAACACCATTTCAAACACATGCTTTCTCACACTGACTCTAACCCCCACTGCCACAAATAAACACCCTGAAATGCACAATTCTCAGACTCTATGTTCCACCTAGCCCTATGAAAGTGATTTAGTTCTGCTTCCTCACCCCCTCCCTGCTCCTGTTCCCAGCCAGTACTGGCTTCTCTTAGTGTGGGGTGTGTGTGTGTGTGCATGTGCGCACATGTGTCTGAGGGTTAGTGCAGGGAAGGGAGGAAAATAGAAGAAGAGGAGGAAAGAAGAGGTGGCAATCACTGTTTTGGACCAGCTCTAAGAGTGGTCTAAACCAAGGGATGGCATGCTTTTTCTGTAAAGGGCCAGATAGTAAATATCTTAAGTTCTGTGTGCCATACGATCTCTGTCATGACTATTCAACTCTGCCATTGTAGTGTGAAAGCAGCCATAGACAATGTGTAAACAAATGAACAAGGATATGTTCCAATAAAACTTTATTTATACGGGGCGGGACCAAGATGGCAGAGTAGTCAGATGCTTCCAGTGAACCCTCTTACAACAAAGACCAAAAAAAACTAGTGAAAAGATTACATTTATGACAAGGTAGTGGCCCTGAACATCAAAGGCAAAGTTAGAAAATGGACTGAGCAATATGGGGAGGGAGAGATGGTTCAAAAACTGAGAGGAGTTGCCAGACCTGGATCGCTGGGAACCCTCAGGCACCATTCCTGGGAGTGGCTGTGGCGGGCTGGTAGTAGCATTTGGCTGCAGTTTCCTCAGGGAGAAACAGCCAGCCCCACAGCCTATTCACAACTCCAGAACCAGAGAATAATGGTTTTCTTGGCAAAAGCTAAGTACTTGTGTATATTTTACTGTACTCCCCCAACCCGAAGGTGGCTTCAGTGGCTGTCGATTTCCCCAGGCTTGAGACAGGTCCTGTTGTGCAACCTGAGCCATTCTTCCGGCCTTGGAGAAGGAATAAATTCACAATTGGGGAAAAGATAATCTGCCAGCTCCACTAACCTGGGGAGCTCAGGACAGAAGCAACTCCTATCCAGGCATAAACGGTCCATGGACTTTGAATACATTTTCCCCCTGCATGGACCTGTGTGGGCCTACTTCAGGAGAATAGGCCCTTGTTGGCAGACTGCTACTCTTTCAGCTGTGCAGTGGAGAGGAGGGTGTTCGAGGTTTGGCACTGTTTTCTCTGTTAAACAGGGTCCTCACCTACCCACATCAGGGGATTAAGGACTGGTGGCTCCACTCTGGTCACACAGCCACTCGTGACTGGGGTCCAGATATAACTGGTAACTCCCAGTCTTTACAACCAAAAGAATTGGGTGCCCCAGGTCCATCTGCAGAACCCACCCACCTGTGTGCTCTAGGGAACAGGAACACACTTTCCTCTGAGACACTCAGGGGATGGTTGTCATCCCCCTGCCTTGTTCAGAGCGTGACCCCTGCTCAACCAGATACCAGTACCTACACCAATCGCCCCTGCTCCCCAAAGACTGTAGGGCAGAGCCTGTACCGCACACTTGATGACCAACTACCTGGACACCTCAGCTGAATCCATACAAGAAAAGTGGATGGACTCCTAGGCTCACATACCTGGTAATAGCTCTAGCCATCTGGTGACAGGACGTTAGAGCTTCAAAGGCAAAAATAATCAAGCTAGCTCATTCAAGCAACCTATTTGGCCATATCAAAACAAAACAAAGCAAGCAGCTAGGACACAGTAAACAAACATAAAATAAACTAATGCAATAACTTATAGATGGCTTGGAGACAACAGTTGATATCAAATCTCGTAAAGAAGCAGACCGTGATCGCTTCAACAAGATCTAAAAACAAAGAATCAAGCGATCTTCTGGGTGAAGGTGCCTTCCTGGAATTACAGGTGTGGAATACAAAAGATTAATGTAAACAACTCTTCAAGACATCAGGAAGGAGATAAGGCAATACGCAGAACAAGCCAAGGAACACACAGATAAAGCAGTTTAAGAAATTAAAAAGGTTACTCAAGGACATAAAGAAAAATTTAATAAGCTCCAAAAATCCGCAGAAAGACAGCAATCAGAAATTCAGAAGATTAAAATCAAATTACAGAATTAGACAACTCAATAGAAAGTCACAGGAGCAAAAATGAGGAAGTGGAAGGCAGAAATTGTGAAACTGAAGATAAAGCACTTGCCACCAATATGTATGAAGAAAAACCAGATAAAAGAATTTTTTAAAAAATGAAGAAACCCTAAGAATCACATGGGACTCTATCAAGAGAAATAACCTACCAGTGATTGGAGTACCAGAACAGGAAGGGATAACAGAAAATACAGAGAAAATTGTTGAAGATTTGTTGGCAGAAAACTTCCATGATATAGTGAAAGATGAGGAAATATCTATCCAAGATGCTCATCGAACTCCACATAAGGTAGATCTTAAAAGAAAGTCACCAAGATATATTATAATCAAACTTACCAAAACCAAAGAAAAAGAGAATTTTAAGAGCAGCTAAAACGAAAAGTCACCTACAAAGGACAGTCAATAAGAATAAGCTTGGACTACTCAGCAGAAAAAATGCAGGCAAGAAGACAGTGGGATGGCTTATATAAAGCTTCGAAGGAAAAATCTGCCACCCAAGAATCATATATCCAGAAAACTATCTCTCAAATATGAAGGTGAAATTAAGCTATTTCCAGATAAACAGAAGTTTAGGGAATTCGTAAAAAAACAAATCAAAACTACAAGAAATACTAAAGGGAGATCTCTGGTTAGAAAATCAATAATATCAGCTATTAACCCAAGACCAGAACACAGGACAGAGCAATCAGATGTCAACCCAGATAAGGAAACCACAAAAATAAATCAAGATTAAAAAACGCTCAAAAAATGGAAACAGAGATGACGTTATGCAAAAGAAGACAATGTTAAAACAACAAAGAGGGACTAAGAAATGCAGTCATAGATCTTTCTTATGAAGAAGAAGACAAGGTGATATAAAGAAATAAAAGTTAGGTTTAAACTTAGAAAAATAGGGGTAAATACTAAGGTAACCACAAAGGAGACTAACTAATCCTACTCATCAAAATAAAATACAAGAAAAAAATAGAGAATGGGCAGAAACAAAATCGACTACAATGAATAAGAGGAACAGACAATACATAAAGATAAGCTATTCAGCAGAAAAAATTAAGTGGGAAAAAGAAACTGTCAGCAACAGCAAAAGACATCAAAATCGCAGCACTAAACTCACACCTATCCATAATTACAATGAATGTAAATAGGCTAAATGCATCAATGAAGAGACAGAGAGTGGCAGAATGAATTAAAAAAACACGATCCATCTATATGTTGCCTACAAGAGACACACCTTAGACTTAGAGACACAAACAAACTAAAACTCAAAGGATGGGAAAAAATATATCAAGCAAACAACAATCAAAAAAGAGTAGGAGTGGCAATATTAATTTCTGACAAAATAGACTTTAAAGTTAAATCCATCAGAAAGGATAAGGAAGGACACTATATAATGATTAAAGGGACAATACACCAAGAAGATATAACCATATTAAATGTTTATGCACCCAATAACAGGACTGCAAGATACATAAAACAAACTCTATCGGCATTGAAAAGTGAGATAGACAGCTCCACAATAATAGTAGGAGACTTCAACACACCACTTTCAGTGAAGGACAGGGCATCCAGAAAGAAGCTCAATAAAGACACGGAAGATCTAAATGCAACAATCAACCAACTTGACCCCGTAGACATATACAGACCGCTCCACCCAACAGCAACCGAGCATACTTTCTTTTCTAGTGCACATGGAACATTCTCTAGAAAAAAAAAATTCTCTAGAATAGACCACATATTAGGTCATAAAGCAAGCCTTAATAGAATCCAAAACATCGAAATATTACAAAGCATCTTCTCTGACCATAAAGCCATAAAAGTAGAAATCAATAACAGAAAAAGAAGGGAAAGGAAATCAAACACTTGGAAACTACACAACACCCTGCTCAAAAAAGACTGGATTATAGAAGAAATTAATGGTGGAGTAAAGAAATTCATAGAATCCAACGAGAATGAAGACACTTCCTATCAGAACCTTTGGGACACAGCAAAAAATGGTGCTCAGAGGTAAATATGTATCAATAAATGCACGCATACAAAAAGAAGAAAGGGCCAAAATAAAAGAATTATCCCTACAACTTGAAAAAATAGAAAGAGAGCAACAAAAGAACCATCAGGCACAAGAAGAAAGCAAATAATAAAAATTAGAGCAGAATTAAATGAAATAGAAAACAGAAAAACAATCGAAAGAGTTAACAAGACCAAAAGCTGGTTCTTTGAAAAAATTGAGAAACTGTTGGCCAAACTGACAAGGAAAAACAGGAGAGGAAGCAAATAACCCACATAAGAAATGAGATGGGCGATATTACAACAGACCCAACTGAAATTAAAAGAATCATATCAGATTACTATGAAAAATTGTACTCTAACAAATTTGAAAACCTAGAAGAAATGGATGAATTTCTACAAGCACACTACCTACCTAAACTAACACTAACAGAGGTAGAACAACTTAATAAACCCATAACAAAAGAAGAGATTAAAAAGGTAATTTAAAAAACTCCCAGCAAAAAAAGCCCTGGCCCTGATGGCTTCACCGCCAAGTTCTACCAAACATTCAGAGAAGAGCTAACACCACTACTACTAAAGGTATTTCAGAGCACAGGAAAGGACGGACTACTACCAAACTCATTCTACGAAGCCACCATATCGCTGATGCCAAAACCAGGCAAAGACACCAGAAAAAAAGAAAATTATAGACCTACATCCCTCATGAACTTCGACGCAAAAATCCTCAACAAAATTCTAGCCAACAGAATTCAACAACATATCAAAAAAATAATTCACCATGACCACGTGGGATTCATACCAGGTATGCAGGGATGGTTCAACATTAGAAAAACAATTAATGTAATCCATCGTATAAATAAAACAAAAGACAAGAATCACATGATTTTATCAATTGATGCAGGACAGGCATT
Organism: Elephas maximus indicus; assembly: GCF_024166365.1. Classification (NCBI taxonomy): domain Eukaryota; kingdom Metazoa; phylum Chordata; class Mammalia; order Proboscidea; family Elephantidae; genus Elephas; species Elephas maximus. The sequence goes on from NC_064846.1 coordinate 47,890,533, forward strand.
TGAGAAAGTTCAACACTCATTCATGATAAAAACTCTCAGCAAAATAGGAATAGAAGGAAAATTCTTCAACATAATAAATGGCATTTATACAAAGCCAACAGCTACATCATCCTAAATGGAGAGAGTCTGAAAGCATTCCCTCCGAGACTGGGAACCAGACAAGGATGCCTTTTATCACCACTTATTCAACATCGCGCTGGAGGTCCTAGCCAGAGTAATTAGGCTAGATAAAGAAATAAAGGGCATCCAGATTGGTAAAGAGGAAGTAAAAGTATCTTATTTGCAGATGACATGATCTTATACACAGAATACCTTAAAGAATCCTCAAGAAAACTACTGAAACTAATAGAAGAATTCAGGAGAGTATCAGGACACAAGATAAACACAAAAAAAATCAGTTGGATTCCTCTACACCAACAACAAGAACATTGAAGAAGAAACCACCAAATCAATACCATTTACAGTAGCCCCCAAGAAGATAAAATACTTAGGAATAAATCTTACCAGAGACATAAAGGACCTAGGCAAAGAAAACTACAAGACACTACTGCAAGAAACCAAAAGAGACCTACACAAATGGAAAAACATATCTTGCTCATGGATAGGAAGGCTTAACACCGAAAAAATACATATTCTACCAAAAGCCATCTATAGATACAATGTAATTCCGATCGAAATTCCAATGACATGTTCTAATGAGATGGAGAAACAAATTCACCAACTTCATATGGAAGGGAAAGAGGTCCCAGAGAAGTAAAGCACTACTGAAAAGGTAGAACAAAGTGGGAGGCCTCGCTCTACCTGATTTTAGAACCTATTATACCGCCATAGCAGTCAAAACAGCCTGGTAATGGTACAACAAGAGATACATAGCCCAATAGAACAGAATTGAGAATCCAGACATAAACCCATCCAGATATGAGGAGCTGATATTTTTCAAAGGCCCACAGCTGGTTAAATGGGGAAAAGACAGTCTCTTTAACAAATGGTGCTAGCATAACTGAATATCCATCTGCAAAAAAATGAAACAAGACCCATACCTCACAGCATGCACAAAAACAAACTCAAAATGGATCAAAGACCTAAATATCAAATCTAAAATGATAAAGATCATGGAAGAAAAAATAGAGATAATACTAGGAGCCCTAATACAAGGCATAAACAGTATACAAAACATTACTAACAATGCAGAAGAGAAACTAGATAACTGGGAGCTCCTAAAAATCAAACACTTACTATGCTCATCCAAAGACTCCACCAAAAGAGTACAAAGATTACCTACAAACTGGGAAAAAGTTTTTAGCTATGACATTTCTGATCAGTGTCTGTTCTCTAAAATCTACAGGATACTGCAAAACCCGAACTACAAAAAAGACAAATAACTCAATTAAAAAATGGGCAAAGGGTATGAAGAGGCACTTCACCAAAGAAGACATTCAGGTAGCTAACACATGCATGAGGAAATGCTCACGATTATTAGCCATTAGAGAAATGCAAATCAAAACTACAATGAGATTTCATCTCACTCCAACAAGGCTGGCATTAATCCAAAAAACACAAAATAGTAAATATTGGAGAGGCTGTGGAGAGACACAGAACACTCATACACTGCTGGTGGGAATGTAAAATGATACAACTACTTTGGAAATCGATTTGGTGCTTCCTTAAAAAGCTAGAAATAGAACTACCATGTGATCCAGCAATCCCACTCTTGGAATATATCCTAGAGAAATAAGAGCCTTTACACAAACAGATATATGCACACCCATGTTCATTGCAGCATTGTTTACAATAGCAAAAAAATGGAAGCAACCAAGGTGCCCATCAACGGATGAATGGATAAATAAATTATGGTGTATTCACACAATGGAATACTACACATTGATAAAGAACAATGATGAATCCATGTAACATTTCATAACATGGACGAAACTGGAGGGCATTATGCTGAGTGAAATTAGTTGCAAAAGGACAAATATTGCATAAGACCACTATTATGATAACTGGAGAAATAGTTTAAACAGAGAAGAAAATATTCTTTGATGGTTACGAGGTGGGTAGGGATGGACGGAAGGAGAGGAATATTCACTAATTAGATAGTAGACAAGAACTATTTTAGGTGAAGGGAAAGACAACACACAATACAGGAGAGGTCAGCACAACTGGACTAAACCAAAAGCAAAGAAGTTTCCTGAATAAATTGAATGCTTCGAAGACCAGCGTTAGCAGGGTTGGGGGTTAGGGAACCATGGTTTCAGGGGACATCTAAGTCAATTGGCATAATAAAATCCATTAAGAAAACACTCTGCATCCCACTTTGGAGAGTGGCATCTTGGGTCTTAAACACTACCAAGTGGCCATCTAAGATGCATCAATTGGTCTCAACCCACCTGGGCCAAAGGGGAATGAAGAACACCAAAGACACAAGGTAATTATGAGCCCAAGAGACAGAAAGGGCCACCTAAACCAGAGACTACATCAGCCTGAGACCAGAAGAACTAGAAGGTGCCCGGCTACAACCGATGACTGCCCTGACAGGGAACACAACAGAGAACCCCTGAGGGAGCAGGAGAGCATGCAGACCTCAAATTCTGTAAAAGACCAGACTTAATGGTCCGACTGAGACTAGAAGGACCCCAGAGGTCATGGTCCCCAGACCTTTGTTAGCCCAAGACAGGAACCATTCTCAAAGCCAACTCTTCAGACAGGGATTGGACTGGACTATGGGATGGAAAATGATACTGGTGAAGAGCGAGCTCTTTGGATCAAGCAGACACATGAAACTAAGTCTGCAGCTCCTGTCTTGAGAAGAGATGAGAGGGCAGAGGGGGGCAGGAGTTGGCTGAATGGACATGAAAACAGTGGAGGGAAGGAATGTGCTGTCTCATTAGAGGGAGAGCAACTAGGAGTATATAGCAAGGTGTATATAAGTTTTTGTATGAGAGACTGGGTTTGTGAACTTTCACTTTTAAGCACAATAAAAATTTTAAAAAATACAAGCTTTATTTATAAAAACAGGTAGTGAGCCAAATTTGACCTCTGATCTAAACTAATGGAAAGGCTGGCAATCATGAATGGGCTATGTGTGACTATCATTTGAGTCTCTGTTGAGTGAAGGTCTTGCCGATTCACAGGTCATAATTTTGAACATCGCTGGTTACTACCAGGACATGGGAGTAGAAGTCAAGCAAGAGAAGGACGTAGGGGCCTACACCCACTGTGTGTGTCCTGACCTCAAGACATACTCTGGTAGTGTTGTTTCAAGAGAAAAGTCAAGATAGGAGTTTATTTCTTTATGTTTTCCTTCTACTTCTTGAAAGTATTATATGGTTTCTGTTTGGGGGTGGCTAGGGAAGAAAGAAGGAAGATAGGGCAGTTTCCAGTGACTTCAGGTTTCTGATGAATTGGATTCCAGTTAACTGAGATCAGTCTGCCTCCATGCTAGCAGCAGAGACAGCTTGCTCACTAGCACTAGTCAGGGTTTAGCAGTGCCAGACCAGAGGACTTGCCCATCAGTGCCGAAGGTTCACAAACAGCTTGATCACAGCTCTTGTAGGCCTAGAATATGCCCGAGTTTGAATACTCCTGGGAGGGCTTCTGTAACATGCTGGCCTAGGATGGTCAGTAGGTCTAATAGGTTGCAATCCCAGCTGATTAGTAGCTGCTGTCTTTTGAGAGGGGTTTGGAGGCTCCATATATGTTCTTTAGGAAAGAGAGTCTGCTGGGTTAATGGGGCCTGCTATGGACAGGGGAGGAAGGAAGGGAAGCATGAGAGCACTTCCCGCCTTTTCCAGGCCATGGGAACTGGAAAGGATATCTAACAAGGGTGAATAATCCAATAGGCAAGGTACGCATGGTACTTATCTTGCTTACCAGATCGTCTGTACTGAACAGTTTCAGATGAGTTTTACCACATGTTTGATGTGAAACAGATTAATAAGTAAGCATAAGTAAGCCTGTGTTTACCTTGGTTACTGGGTCATCTGCCCCTGTCAGGGATTATAAATTTGAAAAGAGGCTTTGATTCTGCAGGAAGGTGCTATGTAGTTGGGAGAAAGACAGATGCCAGCTATACCTAGAAGCAGTGTCTTTGATGTGGTGTAAAAAGGTGAACTCGTTCACTACAGATGATCTGGTAAGCTTACCCTGGTGTTTATGTGGTGTTTACCTTGCCTGGATAATCCGCCTCTGAAGGAATGCTGACCATCCTCTGAGTCCTATCTGCTAGTGCCTGGCTGACTGGTGAGAGACAACCTTTAAAACATTTGAGTGAATCAAGTGACTCATTGGGAAGGTGGCCCAGTTAAGGCCTATGTTTTTTGACTATTATCACCCACAGGGCCAATGTCACCTATGGCGCAATCTAGAGCACATTCCTGCCCAGAGTAGGGCTGATTTAGGTGTCTTGTAAGGAGAGCTGAATGGCCTCTATTGTGGATCGTCTCTATTCATTGGTCACCTCCTATGTGCCAGGTATTGTGCTGGCACTGTGTGTGTGTGTGTGTGTGTGTGGAAGGGGCAGACAGAGATGGATAGGAGAATGTCTTAGCCATGAAATTTTTCTCAATCTAGTGGAAGAGACTGATATGCAAGTTAATATCTAAACCATAAAGCAGATTGAGGCATTTGGTGGTTCGGTGGTAGAATCTTTGCCTTCCATGTGGGAGACCTGGGTTCGATTCCCGGCCAATACACCTCATGCACAGCCACCACCTGCCTGTCATTGGAGGCTTGTGTGTTACTGTGATGCTGAACAGGTTTCAGTGGAGCTTCCAGACTAATATGGACTAGGAAGGAAGACTTGGTGATCTACTTCTGAAAATCAGTCAATAAAAACCCTACAGATCCACGAAAAGATAGAGTGGAGGGAGAGAGTGGGCTGTCTCATTAGGGGGAAAGTAATTGGGAGTGTGTAGCAAGGTGTATATGGGTTTTTGTGTGAGAGACTGACTTGATTTGTAAACTTTCACTTAAAGCACAATAAAAATTATTAAAAAAAAAACCCTACAGATCACAACGGCCTGATCTATAACCTATCATGGGGATGATGCAGGACCAGGCTGCGTTGTTATCTGTGGTGCATGGGGTCGCCATGAATTAGGGCTGACCTGATGGCAGCTAACAAAGCAGATTGAAGTAAGTACTAAGAATGGATTAAGGAAAATGGTGCAGGAGCCCAGAGGAGAAAAATGAGTTTTAATCCATAGAAGATGGGGATGGGGCCTTGAAGAAGACCAGGGAGTCTCCATGAAGGAGATCAGATATGAACCAGGCCCTGAAGGATGTAGCAGGTTTCAAGGTGTCGAGAGGATGTTGAGAAACTGTTTCCTTAAAGGTCTCCCTACCTCTGATCCAGTGGTTCTCAATCTTATTTACATCCCAATATGCCTGAGGAATATGATATGTCCCTTCCATTCATCTCAGAATTTTTTGAGCACCTACAGCATGCCTCCAGTGCAGGGACTGATTACCCAGTAAGCAAGGTATGCACAGGTGTACTTGGGCTTACTTACTAATCTGTAGTGCCCAATTTCACATGGGTTTCACCACATCTTTGAAAAACAGGTGAAATTGGGCACTACAGATTAGTAAGTAAACCCAAGCAAGCCTGTGCATACCTTACTTACTTGTTAATCCGCCCCTGCTCCAGTGGCAATGGTGTGGCCCAACCTCACCCCCAGGAACCATGCTTCCCGCACCAGAATCTCCACTCCTGCCTCACATTCTGCCAACCCACCCTTCACACTGCAACCACAGCCAGCTTGCTTGCATGATTTAGTTTACATTTTTAAACATCTTATTTACAGACCCCAAATTCTCATAAAAAGACCAGACTTAATGGTCTGACTGAGACTAGAGGAATCCCGGCGGTCATGGCCCCCAAATCTTCTGTTGGCCCAGGACAGGAACCATTCCCGAAGACTACTCATCAGACATGGAAGGGACTGGACAAGCTGGAGAGAGATGCTGATGAAGAGTGAGCTACTTGTATCAGGTGGACACTTGAGACTGTGTTGGCATCTCCTGTCTGGAGGGGAGATAGGAGGGTAGAGAGGGTTAGAAACTGGCAAACCGGTCACGAAAGGAGAGACTGGAGGGAGGGAGCGGGCGGACCCATTAGGGGGAGAGTAAGTGGGAGTATGGAGTAAGGTGTATATAAGCTTATATGTGACAGACTGACTTGATTTGTAAACTTTCACTTAAAGCACAATAAAAAGTATTTTAAAAAAAGGGGGGGGAATACAAAACAGAATTTCAGATTCTCATGGACTCCAGACTTCCTGGAGCCATGGAGGGTAGCCGAGCGCCTGAAGCTATTGCCCTGAGATAATCTTTAAACCTTAAACCTAAAGTCTTCTTAAATCCAAGTAATAGTTTAGCTCCACTAGTAAAAAAAGGCCTGCCTTGAGCATTGTGCTCTTTTAAGAACTATCTATATGGGATCAAATCAACAACAGTAACTTGAAATATTAGACAGGGCGCTTAGGGATCAGTAGTTTATGTTAACGAGGGAGCAATAACTCAGAAAAGTAGGGTGAGAATGGTTGCACAACTCGAAGATTGTAATCAGCATCACTAAATTGACCATGTAGAAACTTGAATTGGTGTATGTTTTGCTGTATATATTCTCAACAACAATAAAATAAAGACACTCAAAAAAAAATCTTATTTATTTTTAATAGGAAATTCATGCAAATGACACAAAAGATATAAAAGAGTATAAATGAAAAGTCAATTTTGCTCCCAAACCCTGTCTTGTCAAACCATTGTTAAGTTTCCTGTGTATTCTGCAGGAGATAGTCCATACACACACAAGCAAATATACACATACTCTTATCATGAAATGGAGTCCTTGGTTGGTGCAAACGTTAAGCACTCAACTACTAGCCAAAAGGTTGACAGTTTGAACCCACTCAGAGGTGCTGGAAGACAGGTCTATGAAGCAATTCTACTCAGCACACCTGAGGTTGCCATGACTGCAACTAACAACAACTTATCACTGATGATAGCATACCACACACAATGTTCAGCACCTTGCTTTTTTTTTTTTTTTTTGCAGAACCATACATCTTTGAGATGCTTTCCATAAGTACATAAAGAGACTATACATTTGTAGTTGCATACAATTATCTTCTACGGATCTCCATAAATTATTTAACCTTTCTCCTATTGACTTGCTGGCAACTTATTTTGGAGTTCCTGGGTGGTACAAATGGGTAACATTCTCAGCTGCTACCAAATGGTTGGCTGTTCAAGTCTACCCAGAGGCAACTCAGAAGAAAGGCCTGGCGATCTACTTCTGAAAAATCAGCCATTGAAAACCCTGTGGAACACAGTTCTACTGCGACACACATAGGGTCATCATGAGTAAAAATTAACTCAACAGCAACTGGTTGGTTATTGATGGATACTTAAGTCAGCAGCAAACTTTTGCTGATGCAAACATTGCGGCAATGAATAATCTTTACACATGTGGGAGTATATTTGTATGATACATTCCTAAAAGTAGAATGGCTGCATTGAATACTGTGGGCATTTGTAGTTTTTATACTTATTGTCAAATTCCCGTCCATAGAGATGCTCCAATTTACACACCTACCAGCCCAGTGTGTTATCAAATTTTTCATATTCCTCAATCTGATAGATGAAAAAATGAGAACTCTTAGTCATATTAAATTGTATTTCTCTTATTACGAGTGACATTGAACATCTTTTCATATGTTTAACAGCCATTCATATTTCCTTTTCTGTGAACTGTTCATGTCCATTGCCCATTTTTCAGTTGGCTTAGTGGTCTTTTCCTTATGAGTTTGTAATAGTTCTTCATACGGTAAGGAAATTAGCTCTTTGTGATGTAAGTTGCAAATGTTTCCCCCTTCCCCAGGTTAAAGATCCTTCACTTTAGTAATGATGTTTATTATAATTTCTCCCCTTTCTTAGAGCACATAGTGAAATGACTTTATTGAAGACCCTTTCCTCTTCCTCTATGCAATCTAGGGATGTTTCCTTCCTTAGGGATATCCCTATCCCTCACATTCTGGATCCTGTTTTTGCTACACCTTGCTAAAATGTTAGCTGGTAAATGATTATCTACCTTTTTCAAGTCAAGGAGGCTTACAGAATCTGCGTAATGCTGCAGACCAATTCCCACACCTACAACTTTGCATTTACTTTCAGAGTGTTTACAACCCTTTTGAAGAGCAGTATTTCCTGAAGTGTGGCCTAAGGACAACATGTGTCAGATTCTCTTGGGCACCTTGTTTCAAATGCAGATTCCTGAGCCCTGGTTTAGAGTGAAGGAATCAGAATCTTTGCAAACGGGCGGAGCCCTAGGATCTGCATTTAAACACCCATTAGGGTGATTCTGATACACATTAAAGGATGCCACCACATAGAGACATCCATGGGTCCAGGTTAAGAATTCCCGGTTTCCATTGCAACTGCTAACTGTTGTTGTTTGTTATGTGCTGCTGAGTTGATTGCGACACTATAGAACAGAGTACAACTGTCCCGTAGGGTTTCCTAGGCAGGAATCTTTACGGGAGCAGATCGCCAGGTCTTTTCTCCCACGAAACAGCTGGTGGGTTCATACCACTCATCTTTCAGTTAGCAACCAAACGCTTAACCATTGTGTCACCAGGGCTCCTTCAACTCCCAACTAGAGTATCTGAATTCTAATAGGACAATTTGAACGAGAAAACCTTCTCGAGACTCAAACTCTTTCAGACTAGACTGAAGATATGAAGATGGAATGACTGATGGGGAAAGTAACACTTTTGAGTAGAGGTCTCTCAAATTACACCCTGTGGACAGCCAATTATAACACCATTGCATTGGGTGTGAGTGTATATGAAGGAAAGGGAAAATCACACTTGTAGCTATCTTTATCTTTTTTGATATGTAGATGAAAAATTACTATCTCCGCCCTCCCCTTTCCCACTCTGGCCCCTCCACTCCCGAATTAAAGTACAAGCAAAGCACATCTTCACTCCAGGGGAAAGAATTGCTCTTGAGGGTAAAGTGGTTCATGTGCAGAGCAGTCTTTAGCAGAGGCCTGAGTCCTGTTGGAAAAGGCAGTTAATAAGGGCAATTTGATTAGCATTTGATTTTTTTTTCCAGAAGAGTGGTGCTGAAGGATATAGCCATTTTGTTGCCAAGACCTCATTTCTTGCTCTTTTGGGGCCACAGGGCCATTCTTTTGCATTGGTGACACTTTCCTCTCCTATATAGGCAGCCTGGTGGGGAGACCCACCCACTTCCTGTCTTAGGCATTAGTGATCAAAGTCTGCTGAATTTTCCCATGAAATACGCTAGTGTGATCTGGCTACTCTCCTACAGCAGTCTCTCTCCCTCTTTCTGACTTGAATTTTGTTCTCATTGAGAATATGCACAGCAAAACATACACCAATTCAACAGTTTCTACAGGTACAATTCAGTGACGTTGATTATATTCTTCATGTTGTGCAACCATTCTCACCCTCATTTCCTGAGTTGGTCCTCCCCCATTAACATAAACTCACTGCCCCCTAAGGTTCCTATCTAATCTTTCAAGTTGCTGTTGTCACTTCGATCCCATATAGGTAGTTAGGATAGCATAATGCTCGAGACAGGCCTTTTTTTTACTAGGTAAGCTAAATTATTATTTGGTTTTAAGAAGATTTCAGGGGATATTTTTGGTTTAAGTTTAGCAGTGTCTCTTAACCCTTTCATGGACCAAGGGATATGTATGCCAATGGTATATTTTTCTGCCCCTGGAGGTTTATTGGCAGGCATTTGAGCCACTTTAGAACCTTCGGGCATTGTGGTGGATATTGGTGCAACTGCCTAAAAAACAAGGAAGTTGGTCTGCGAGGCATTTGAATGTTGAGAGCCTTTCGCATGTGTCTTTTGGCTTCTGTACAGTGAGATAAGGCTTGCAAGTATATTTACCATTTCCTTTGTGTTATTGGGAAGGTACAGTTACTGACATTTGGAAATATTAAAGTAAATGAGTTATTTTTAAGGTGAAAATAGCTTGTGATGTACTTCCTGGACCATGCAATTGATATGTCCTGCGTATGTGATGTGCTTCGTGGAACATGGTGCCGGTATGGCCCACTCTAAATCAAACTGATAACAATTACGTGCAGCAAGTGCAAAGTCTATTTGGTATTTTGTGTGTATTTTTGGCAAGTTGAGTAAGATATTTTATGGCTCAGATGTAAGCAGGAAGTGTGATGCGCCATGGGACCGATATATCCCACATGTGTGATGTGCATCATGGAACATGGGACTGATATGTCTCACTTGCAATTGGCACCCCATTTTTTCAAATAATAAAAAACTACCAACAATGATCCAGCAGCCATTTGATTCGTGAAAAAAAAAAAAAAAAAAACGGCATCACCGAAAAGTTGCATGAGAATAAAAATAATTCACCCATGGAAAGGTTAATTGTGTGAGCCTCTACGTGGAAAAAAGGACCACACATATTATTTTCAGAGAGCATCAGTGGGTAAAAAAAAGTAGGGTGTCTGAAATTCCAGAAGTCCTTTCATAAGTCCCCTAGGTCCCTCCTTCGCAAGCTATAGTCATGGACTGCTGAGCATCTGAGTCCCTTGGGCAGCTTGTTAGAAACTCGAGTGCCCAACCGCACTCCACACCTACTGAGTCAGAATCTCTGGGGCCTCTGCCTGAACAAGCTCCCTGAGGTGATTCTTTTATTTATTTATTTATTTCGCATTTCATCTTTTTTTTATTTTAATTTTGGTGAAACTATACATAGCAGAACATAACCCATTCATCATCAATTTCTACATATACAATTCAGTAACACTGGTTACATTCTTCCTATTGTGTCACCATTCTCATTATCTCTACCCATATTGTTTCACCACCATTGACTTAGACTCGTTACCCCCTAAACTTCTCATCTGTGCTTTAGAGTTACTGTTGACAATTTGATCTCATATAGACAATTCTTTAAAAGAGCACAATGATCAGGGTGAACATTCTTTTCCCCCAGGTGACTCTGGTATACACTAAAGTTTGGGACCTACTCTGCCAGAGGCCCACGGATTCTGAGTTAGAACCCTGCTAGAGGGGTCCCTCTGGTATTAATTTGATGGGATCCTTTAGTTCCCATGGCAGTCCTCTCCAAGGGAAATCAGTGAGCTCCAGGGAGTACAAGACACTAGGGTCTATCACATAGGCCTAACATGTGAGTCTCTAGGAAATAAGGCTAAAACACTGTTTCTGTTTTATTCCCAGGTCAGACCATATCAGAGAGCGTGCTGGGATGCCTGCTAGCCCTGAGAGATGAGAAAATAAGATTGTCCAGCCTGAGGGCTATTCAGTGATTCTCTTTATAGATTCAGTCTTTCTGAACCCTCTATATTTTACATAGGCTTAAAAATTTTTGGTGACAGCCTACTGTTGCTAGGGGTTGGGGGAGTCTCAGGTGAATCAAAACCTGGTTAATACAAGAGCATCTGGCCACAGCAGCCTGCCTAACTTGGGGCAGCCTGAGATTGTGTGCGAGAAAGGCACCCTCTCCGCGCTCCGTTCTCCTGGCATGACCCCCAGCTCCCTGCATACAGCTCAGACAGAGGCTGCTTTCTGGAGCACTATCTGACTCTCTTGTGCCCTATTACCTTTCAGCTAATAAGCAATCTTTAAACAGCTGGGTAGAGAAGCCCTCCAGGAAGGCTGCACCTGCTCCTCCTGTTAGATAGCTGGAGGAGCCACGCATGAGGAAGGGGGTAGGGATGAGTAGGTTGCTAAGTGTACATAGAGAAGATGAAAGATTCCTTCAAACTGTTACTGCTGGGTCTTCGCGGCAAGGGAGACACGTCATGATTTGTTTCATGGAATGACACCGTACTTCAAGGTACCTTTGGTATGGGCTTTACTCTGCTGGCCCTGGAATTCAGTCCCAAGAGGAACCACTGGGTCCCAAATGAACCAACGAAGGATAAATATGCCCCAACCAAAAATCCAAATTAGTTGTCATTGAGTTGATTCTGACTTATGGCAGCCCCATGTGTTACAGAGTAGAAGTGTGTTCCATAAAGTTTTCAAGGCTGTGAACTTTTGGAAGCAGATCACCAGGCCTTTCTTCCGAGGCACTTCTGTAAGTCTGAACTTACAACTTTTTGGTTAGTAGTCAAATGCTTAAACATCTGCACCACTCAAGGACAAATAAGCCCCACAAAGCTGATTTTCAAATCAGGCCTCCAATGTATTAATTATCTGTGACAGTTCTACCTATCTGTAGCAGCAATATGTTTCTCACATGATGTGGGTTGTGGGATGTCTAACTTCCCTCAGTTTCCAACGCCAAAGATCTCCAAGACAGGCTCTGCCTTTGTGCCTAAAATCTTCACTAGCAGGGGCACTTCTTTGCATTAGGACATGCATTCTCAATGAGAATTCTCCTCTCTAAGGAGGTAAAAACTGGTTCTTAGGGGTGGGGAAATCTTATATATTGCAATAGTGTGTAACCCTCCAAAGAACAACAGTACATAAACAGATACACCGTACATCTGTGGCATTAAAATCTCATGGGGGTAATGATTAGGAAAAAAATTTAAACATGCTCCTTGGGGGAGGGATAATGAAAAAAAATGTTGAGGAACACTGGGGTAGGGCAAGGGTAAGGGACCTCCAGCTCCAGAGCCAAATTTGATTCTTGGACTGCTTATTTCCAGCTCTTGAGATATTATTTCTCTGGTCATTGCTGTAGTTAAGTCAGAAAAGAACATTTTCCTAGGCAGACTGCCCTAGCTGAGTCATTTATAGGGAAGTGATAGGCTGAAGGATGAAGAATTGTTGAAGATTTGTGAAGGGTGCTGGCTAATGACCTAACCAGAATTTCAAAGACTGAAGCTGAAAGCCCAAATTTATTTAGAAAAGCAGCTTATTTTGCTAACACACCTCAGAATTCTCAGAATTTGTAGTCCTTGTCTCTGCCATAAATTAGATGAGAGTACTCTAAATCAGATAAGAGCCCTGAATGCTCTTTGCTATGGGTCAGTGATGCCAGGTAACAAAAGGGCTCCCCACCACTGAGTTCAGGTATTGATCTCACTGAATGCTCTTTTCTCTTGATGCCTTAACCGAAACCTGGCTTCCTGAACAACCTACCGACTTCCAAGTCAGGAGGTGAGGTATGTGTCCTCCTTGTTCCCCAAAGCTGCTTCCAGACCATTGTTCCTCCACCTTCACGTCAAACTCCCTACTCCTTTGAAGCCCCTTGCAGCCAGTAATACCACCGTTTTCCCCTTTTGCACTATGATCATCTACTAAGCCCCTCGTCATTCAATAAATATGTGGGCACCTGCTTTTCTGCCTTCCTGTCCATCCCAAGTCCTGCCATCTCTCTCTGGATCTTCACTCCAGCACTTCTAAATTCCAATCTACATTCTCTCTACAGTAGGCAAAGTGATATTTTTAGAACATAAATTGGATTATGTCACCCACCCACTTTAAACCTCCAATGGTGTCCCATTGTTCTAGGATAAAGTTCAAATTCCTCACCACTTGTGGTTGATAAAACCAGTAACCAAACCCATTGTTGTCAAGTCTGACTCAACTGCCCCATAGGGTTTCCAAGGCTGTAACCTTTACAGAAACAGATTGCCACATCTTTCTCCCACAGAACTGCTGGTGGATTCAAACAGCCAGACTTTCGGTTAGCAGGCAAGCACTTAACCACTCCACCTCCGAGGCTTCTGTGTGGGTTATAGAGCCCTTTATTTTCTGGCTTCCATCTACCTCTGGTGTCTTTTCTAGAGTTCTTGTTTTCTCCCACTTTCTTCTAGCCACATTAGACAACCTGTGATTCCATGAACTCACCGAGCTCATTCCCTAAAGTCCTTCATATTTGCTGTTCCCCCAGCCTGGAAAGTTTTTCTCTCAAATTTTAGTTCACAGCTCAAATGTCACTTCAAAAACATATTCCTCAGTTACCAGCACTAGTAGCGGTTGCTGTTGAATCAATTCCGGCTCATGGAGGCCCCATGTGTGCCAGGCTATAACTGTGCTCCACAGGGTTTTCTTTATTTTTTTCATTGGAAAGAAAAAAATTTATCATAGTAATTATTTGTGTGGTATACATAAATACCAAGAACTGTATATTTTAATAGTTGGGTAAACATAACCTAAGAAAACCACATTTTCACTTTGGGGTGGCCTTTTGTTCATTATTTCTTTTAGAGCATAAAGCCAAAAAAAAAAAAAAAAAAAACCCAGTGCCGTCGAGTCGATTCCAACTCATGGCGACCCTATAGCGGCCCTACAGGACGGAGTAGAACTGCCCCATAGAGTTTCCAAGGAGCACCTGGTGGATTCAAACTGCCGACCCTTTGGTTAGCAGCTGCAGCACTTAAACACTCCGCCACCAGGGTTTCCTTTAGAGCATATAATATATTTAAAATGTACTGTGATTTTAAACTGAGAAGTACACTAACTCAAACCGAGCAACTAAGATTATTACCACGAGAACACATACATGAAAAAACCAGTGGAGTATGGAATTTATTCACTGATTAGGGATTGTGCAAAAAACTAGTGAACCTTTTGGAACAGTGCTTTGGTGGTTATTTTTCCATTCACCATTGGGTTTGTATACTCATTCAATTCTAATTATTAAGTCAGCATTATCACTTTTGACATTATATAATATTCTTATGGTTTTGTATTCCTTTTTATAACTTATTTTATTTTTTGTTATTGAGAACATACACAGCAAAACATACACCAATTCAAGCTTCTACATGTACAATTTAGTGACAATGAATACATTCTTTGAGTTGTGTAACCATTCTCACCTTCCTCCATTAGCATAAACTCACTGCCCCCTAAGATTTCTATCTAATCTTTTGAATACTGTTGTCAATTTGATCTCATATAAAATAGATAGATCTTAAAGGAGCATAATGCTCAAAGCAGACTTTCTTTACTAGTTAAGCTAAACTATTGTTTGGTTTTAAGAAGATTTCAGGGGATGTTTTTGGTTTAAGGTTTAAAGATTATCTTATGGTAATAGTTTCAGGGGTTCATCCAGCCTCCATGGCTCCAGAAAGGCTGGGTTCCATGAGAATTTGAAATTCTGTTCTACATTTTTTCCCCTTTTGATCAGGATTCTGCTACAGAATCTTTGATCAAAATTCTCAGTACCAGTAGCTGGACACCATCCAGTTCTTCTGGTCTCATGGCAAAGGAAGCAGTTGTTTATGTGGGGAATTAGCCACATACATTCCATTCCTCCTCCTATTTCTGACTCTCCTTCTTTCTTTGTTGCTCCAGGCAAATAGAGCCCAATTATTGTGCCTTGGATGGCTGCTTGCAATCTTTTAAGACCCCAGGTACTACACAACTAGGAAGTAGAACAGAAGCACTGAACATGTTATTAGGCCAATTAACTAGAACGTCCCATGAAACCATGATCCTAAAAGCCCAAACCAAGGAACCAAATCCCATGAGGTATATGGTTGTACATAAGCAGCCTCAGCAGCTGCTCTTCTTTTTTGTCATTGTGAATATATCCATCGCACAACTTTTGTCAATTCAACTTTTTACAGGTGTATAACTTATCAACAGCACTTACAATATTGGGCTTTGCAACCCTATCCTTAATCAGTTTGATTTTTCTATCACCATAAACCGAAACTCAATATTCCATAAGCAATAAACTACCTTTTCCTCCTCCCTCCCATCCCTGGTAATCACTAATAAACTTTGGTCTCTATACATTTGCCTGTTCTTGACTTTTTATGTAAGCGAGGTCATATAATATTTATTCTTTTGTGATTGACTTATTTCACTCAGCACAATGTCTTCATATTGGAGCATGTATAAAGACTTCATTTCTCTTACTGGCTGAGTAATATTCCATTGTATGTATGTACCACATTTTGTTTATCCATCCATCTGTTGAACTCCGTAGGGCTTTCAATGGCTGGTTTTTCAGAAGTAGATCACCAGGCCTTTCTTCTGAGGTGTGTCTCTGGGTGACTCAAACCACCAACCTTTCAGTTAGCAGTAACAGCATTAACCATTTGTACTAACCAGGGATGATCCTTGGCTCCTGTATATAAAATAATCTTCTACCTCCACCCCACCCAGTCACTGTCTTTCACATTATCCTATTTTATTATTTTCGTAGCACATATCATGTCCTTAAATTATCTTATCTGTTTACTTGTTTATTGTCTGACTCCTACAACTTAAAAGTGTTAACAAAAGACTTTTGTCTATCTTGTTCACTGCCATATTCCTAGCACCTAGAATATTGCCCTGCACATAGTAAGTGTGGTAGGCAGTTTCTAAGATGGCTTCAAATGATCTCCACCTCCTGGTATTCACACCCTTGTCTAGTTCACTCCCCTTGAGGGTGAGTTGGATTCATTAGCTTGCTTCTAGCAGATAGCTTGCAGCAGAGGTGATGGATGTCACTTCAGAGATTAAGTCACAAATCTGGGTTAGGTTGTCTTAGGTTTCCTCTTTCATTCTCTTGTTCGTTCACTCTGAAGGAAACCAACTGCCATGTTGTGAGCTGCTCAATGGAAAGTCCCATGTGGCAAGGATGTCTCTGGTCAACAGCCAGAGAGGCCCTAAGGCCTACCAGTAGCCACGTGAGTGAGCTTGGAAGTAGACAGGAAGTAGATCCTCCCCTAGTAGAGCCTTCAGATGTAGTCCTGGCTAACATGTTGACTGCAGCCTTGTGAGAAACCTTGATACAGAGGAACCCAATTAAGCCAGGCTCAGATTCCTGACTCACAGGCTGTTTTAAGCCTCTAGATTTTGGGGTAATTTGTTATGCAGAAACAGATAACTAGTACAGTAGGTCTTCAATAAATATCTGTTGAATGAGTAGATTCTTGGTGATGTCAACATCCATGAGACCTCCTTATTCACAATGACCGTCCCCTTCATTACATTCAGCCACCTACTTTCCTGGCTACACCCTTGTCCTTGTTATCATCCAGAATTGTTCTACTTCTAAAATCATAAACTAAGACATCCCATTCTGTGACCACACCCTTCCATCCTTCCAGCTCATTCAGTTACTCCCAGTACACTAGTCCTTCCACCTCACTGGGTCTTATAGTCCATAGACGCCATATCACAGGTTAGTTTCCTCAGTATGCAAGCCCTGAGAGGGAGTTTAGTGTGTAGGATGTTTTATTAAAATCTCAGGATCAATACCTGTGGAAAGAGGGGACAGAAGTAGAATTGGGAAGGAGGGGACAGAAGTAGAATTGGGAAGAAGGGGAAGTTGAGATGCAATGCAGGCCCAGCAACAACATTGGTTATTCCACCATGGGAAACTCTGAAACTACAATGGCCTTAAAAGTTGTTCTGAGTTGGGTCAAGATGGCCAGGCCTTTATATCCCTGTGTCGATCAGTCATTGGATGAGCGTGAGTCACCGGGGAGGGGAGGCAGCCCTCTGCAGCTATGAGGTAATCCCTGGAAGGCCTGGCAGTGCAGCTGAAGGCAGTCTGCTGACAGTTTTCCCAGCAACTGGGGCAATAAGTCTTTCACTGAGTGGGGATCTTGGTGGCACAGTGTCCATAACACCTCAGTCTATCAGCCTCCTTCCTGTCCTCATTTCTTTCCCTAGTCAGCTTGTCTCACATTGCTAATCACTCCAACTATATAAAATACTCAAGTACCCTCAAATTCTTGTTCCATTGCCTTTCTGTGTTACCTGCCTGGGTAAACCTCCAACTTTGAATGAATTCAAGCAATCTTTTTCCCTATTTCTGCATTTGGGCTGCTGAACATAGAGAAAAATTTAATAACTGCGGACATTGCTGTTTCCACACAGTTGTGGTCTCCACGCTCAACTGGGTCCTCGATGCTGTCTACGTCTACCATGCTTCCCTTGTCAGCATTTTCCCACTCACAACTCCAGATATTTCAAACCTTCTCCATATACCTCAAAGCACTGAATTCCCTGCCTCTTTTACCCCCATCTGAACAGACGACTTTATCTGTTCTTCAAAGAGAAAATTGTTATCAGGAGAAAGTTTCCACAACTTCTTGCCAACAAATCTCTATATAGGCAAGATCTATTGATTCTATCTCCCAAACAACTCTCAAATTCATTCACTTCTTAACACCTTTGCAGCCACTTCCCTACTTCAGGTCACTATCCTCTTATATTCTGAATGGCTGCAGCTATCTTCAAAACTGATCTCCTCGCCTCTAGATTTTTCTTCTCTTTCACTGGAGTGAGGCTCTATGCTTACTTTCTCATTTATGCCTTCACACATAGTTTTCTCTATGCTCACAATACATTTCCTTGTAATTAACCCCTACATCCTGGCTAATTCCTCCTTTCTGTCCAGGTTCCAGCTTAATTGACCCCTTCAAAGAAAAACCAGTTGCCATTGAGTTGATCCCAACTCCATGTGTTTCAGAGTATAACAGAGCTTCATAGGGTTTTCAATGGCTGTGATCTTTTGGAAGTAGTTCATCAGGACTTTCTTCCGAGGCACCTCTGGGTGGATTAGAACTGCCAACCTTTCTGTTAGTAACTGAGCAACTAATCCTTTGCACCACCCAAGACTCCACAGTGAGGCCTTATTTGACTCCCCAAACTATATTAAAATTCTTTTATACCAGACAACACTGGCACTAATCAAAAAAACAGAAAATAATAAATGTTGGAGAAGTCACGGGGAGATTGGAGGTCTTATGCACTGCTGGTCAGAATGTAAAATGGTATAACCACTATGGAAAATGATATGGTGCCTCCTTAAAAAGCTGGAAACAGAAATACCATACTAACCAGCAATCCCACTCCTACGAATATACCCTAGAGAAGCAAGAGCCATCACATGAATAGACATATGTACACCCATGTTCACTGCAGCACTGTTCACAATAGCAAAAAATTGTAACAACCTAAGTGCCCATCAACAGATGGATAAACATCAACAGATGGATAAACAAATTATGGTATATACACATAATGGAATACTACACAGCAATAAAGAACAATGATGAATTTGTGAAACTTCTTACAAAATGGATGAATCTGGAGGGCATTATGCTGAGTGAAATAAGTCAATCACAAAAGGACAAATATTGTATGAGACCACTATTATAAAAACTCAAGAAAAGGTTTACACACAGAAAAAAAATTTCTTTGATGGTTACAAGGGTGGGGAGGGAAAATCACTGACTAAATAGTAGACGCGTGTCAACTTTGGTGAAGGAAAGACAACATACAGTATAGGGGAAGTCAGCTCAACTGGACCAAGGCAGAGTCATAGAAGTCCCCTAGACACATCCAAACAGCTTAAGGGACCAAGTTGCTGGGGCTGAGGGCTGGGGACCATAGTCTCAGGGGACAATTGGCATAACATAGTCTGTGAAGAAAATGTCCAACATTCTACTTCGGTGAGTAGCATCCAGGGTCTTAAAGCTTGTGAATGGTCATCTAAGATACACCTATTGGTCCCATCCTGTCCAGAGCAAAGGAGAATGAAGAAAACCAAACATGCAAGAAAAATGTTAGCCCAAAATACTAAAGGACCACATGAACTACAGCCTTCACCAGCCTGAGCCCAGAAGAGCTAGATGGTACCTGGCTACTACCACCAAACCCACTGACAGGGATCACAATAGACAGTCCCGAACAGAGCAGGAGAAAAATGTAGAACAAAATTCAAATTCACAAAAAAAAAACCAGACTTACCTGTCTTGTAGAGACTGGAGGGATCCCTAAGACTATGGCCCCTAGACACCCTGCTAACTCAGAACTTAAGCCATCCCCAAAGCCCACTTTTCAGACAAAGATTAGACAGGCCTATAAAACAAACAAGAACACATGTGAGGGAAGTACTTCTCAGTTCAATCAAATATACAAGACCAAATGAGCAACTCCCTGACCAAAAGCAAGATGAGAGGTCAGGAAAGGACAGCAAAAATGGATGAATGGACATGGGGAACCCAGGGTGGAAAGGGGAAGAATGCTGTCACATTGCAGGGATTGCAACCAATGTCACAAAACAACATGTATATAAATTTTTGAATAAGAAACTAACTTGAGCTGCAAACTTTTGCTTAAAGCACAATAAAATTTTTAAAAATCCTCTCGTATATGTTTTTACAACAACATGTACTTCTTTCATAGCACTTATACACCTTTGTATTAGCTATCTAGTGCTGCATAACAAATAACCCCAAAACTAGTGGCTTGAAACAATAAACACTACCTCACAGTATCTGTGGGTCAGGAATGGCTTAACTGGGTGTCTCTGACTTAGGATCTCACATGAGGTTGTAGACAAAATGTCAACTGGGACTGCAAAAGTACGGCGGTTTGACCGGAATTGGAGGATCTGTTTCCAAGATGGCTCATTCACATGGCTGCTGGCAGGAGGCCTCAGTTCCATGCCATATGATCCTTTTTTATAGGGCTGGTTGAGTGTCCTCGTAATATGGGAGCTGATTGCCTCCAGAGCAAGTGATTCAAGAAAGGGAGAAAGGAAGAAGCTGCAATGCCTCTATGACCAAGCCTTGGAAGTCATACATCATTACTTCTGCCATATTCTATTTGTTAGAAAAGAGTAAGTCCAACCCACACTCAAGGAGAAGGAAATTAAGTTCCACCTCTTGGAGGGAAGAGTATCAAAGATTTTGTTAGACATATTTCAAAACCACTACACTCCTCTCTATGATTGTATTTTTCTTGTATATATCTTCACCAGACTGTAAGCTCCATTAGTGCAGGAGACATGTATGTCTCGCTACTGTGTCTCCATCTAGTACATGCCCAGGGCATAGTGGAAGTTCAATAAATGTTTGCTGAGTGAAAAAAAATGAATGAATTAGTGAATTGAATTAGAATGGGGTAGGAGACATTACAAATAATGCTTTATGAACCATTAACCTTTTCAGTGCATTTAATTTATCAGATTAGCTTTGGCAAGAACAGGGTTCAGGTGGGGAAGTTTTATGTGACAGGAATAAAAGCTTTGGCTGGAGGCAGTGCTAGCTCTGTATTCACTGCTGAGAAATTCTTCTATGAGGATCCTGAGCCTTGGAACTAGTTCCCGAAGAGCCACAGAGAGAAGCTGGGGTTCTCTTTTGCCTTCCTTCTGCTAGGGAGATAAATGGTAGAACCAAGACTTGGGCTTTCATGCTAGGACTTATCAAATTCCCTCTTCTGGAATGGGCCATACTCTATTTCATTTGATTACAATGCGATGGATTTGTCAGGATACCAAGAGACAGAGAACAGTTAGATGGTTTTGCATGTCCTTTATTCTTCACCAAATGCAGTGTCTAAACAATATCCAGATATTAGCAATGCTTCCAGACCTCTGCCTGAAGGCAGGAATCATCAGGAATCCCAACAGTGCAAACTATAGCACCTAGTTCTTGGAGTTGTTGGTAATGTTGGCAGTGATTTCCTCACCAGACTAGTTCAGGGATGTGGTTTGAGATATTCTTCTTGGCATCTTTGCCTCAAGATGTTCCCCATTCCTCCCAATTATCCTTCAAGCTACCTTAATAAACCTCAAAACCAAAAAAAACAAACCCAGTGCTGTCGAGTCGATTCCGACTCATTGCAACCTTATAGGACAGAGTAGAACTGCCCCATAGAGTTTCCAAGGAGTGCCTGGTGGATTCAAACTGCTGACCCTTTGGTTAGCAGCAGTAGGACTTATCCACTATGCCACCTGGGCTTCCTTAATAAACCCATTCTCTGCTTAAATCAGCTAGAGTCAGTTTCTGTTGCTTGCAACAAAGAACCCTGACTAATATGGAGAAGTTGAATAACTTGCCCAAAGTCACCCAGACAGCAAACAGTGAAGTTTTGCCTCAAATCCAGGTATGTGTGACTCCAGAACCTAGACTCTTAACCCTTGCCACCCCGCTTCCTTCCTCGTCAAGACTTTCCAGCCAGCGAGGCTCCCTGCTCTGTTGGCAAGCTTATAACCCTAATTGTCTCCAAGACATCAGCAGATCCTTGATTTGATCCAACAATTTGACAAGAAGTATGGAGTTGCTGTTCTGAAAAACCAAGTCTAGGTTCTTGGGATAGGGGTGGAAGGACTCATAAAGATAAAAAATGTTATCCTTTCCTTTATAAGAGCAAGACAAGTATAACACTCATAATTTAAAAACCAGGTAGGCTACAATTAGTGACATTAAAGGGTTAAAAATTACTCTGGGGAGCAGAGTTCACAGAAGGGTGAGTACACATCCAGTTGAGGCAACCAGGAAAAGCACAAAAAGATGCCATTAATTCAGACTATGGGAAACTCTACGAACAAACTACTCATTTTCTTCAACAAATAAAGTGTAAAGAATAAAAGAAGAGGAAGAGGAGGAATCTAGAAACTAGAAGATATTTAAGAGACTAATCAGTCAATTGTAATGTGTGGATCTTATTTTTCCTGATTCAAACAAACTATGAACAAACGAAGAATTTGAATGTGGGGTGTTTTTAAGGAAAGGTTTACACCACTTTTGTATGTATTCTGTATTTCTGCCCATATTCTGTTGATCTGAAGCCAGACACATGGTCTTAGCCTAATTGCAAGGCATGATGAGAAATGTATGCCCAGGAAGAGGAAAAAGAAGCAGATTTGGTTAGCATATAGCACGTTTCATGCCATAGCGAGTGACTTATCTCCCTGTACTTCAGTCTGTTCTTCTGTAGAATGGGGATGATAATAATAATATGTTTCTCAAAGGCTTATTATAAGTATTAAAATGAATTAGTACACATAAAACTCTCAGAGCAAGGTCAGAGTACTTGCTTAATATACTTTATTTATTTGTTCATTTAAAAAACAGACTTCAATACATGGGGACGATTATTGACAGCCAAACAAGGGGGTTGGGGAGTGTCTTAGGCTGGATTCTCTAGAGAAGAATACCAGTGAAGTGTATATATATTGGAGGCCTAGTGGATAAGAGCTCGGGTGCTAACCAAAAGGTCAGTGGTTCGAATTCACCAGCCACTCCTTGGAAATCCTATGGGGCAGCTCTACCCTCTCCTACAGGGTCACGAGGAGTCGAAATTGACTAGACGGCAGTGGGTTTTTTTTTTTTTTTGGTTGGGCAGTGGTTAGGAGCTATGGCCCCTAACCAAAAGGTTGGCAGTTTGAATCCACCAGCTGCTCCTAGGAAACCATATGGGGCAGCTCTACTCTGTCCTATAGAGTCACTATGACTAGGAATCAACAGGTATGTATATATATATACATATACACGTGTGTATAAAAATTTTTTTTTATATATATACATATATATATAGAGAGAGAAATTTATCTCAAGGAAATGGCTCATGCAGTTGTAAAGGCTGACAAGACCCAAGTCCATGGGTCAGGCATCAGGCTGGAGTAGCTCACTGGCTGCGGAGGCTGACAAATCCAAGATCAGCAGGCAATTTGACAGGCTGCTGGCTCAAGTCCCAGGAACTGGAGGTCAGATAATGACAAGCCAGATGCATGATCCAGAGAGAGCAAAAGGCAGCAAGCTTTGCCAGAACATCCATATACATTGTATGCAGGCCACACCCCTGAGGAAACTCCCCTTACAACTGATTGGCTGATCACATCAGATCACATCATGGAGGTGATAATATTATATCACAAAATGGAGGATAACTACATCATTACATAACTGCCAAATTACATCATTACCTAACTGCCAAACCACTGAGAATTAATGGCCCAGCCAAGTGGACACACAACCTTAACAATCACAGCGAGTCAGTCTTTTACAAACAGAGGGGACAGCATGAGCAAAGGGGCAAAAGGGAAGTGTGGAGTGTGTTCAGGGAATAATGAGTGTGTGGTGTGAAGAGAGGGATGAGGGAACATATCTGAAATGGTAGGTCAGGCATAGATCACAGCGGGTCTTGAATACCTAAATTCCGCAGGCAATGGACCACCGTTGAAAAATTTGGGGGCAGGGGAATGACAAAAAAATCATAAAATCATATAGAATTTTAATGCTGGAAGAACTACCACGTAACATATAATCCAATTTCTTCATTTTACAGAGAACATAATTCAGAGAAAGTGAGGATTAGGTGACTTGCTGATGGCATGGCTGAAACCAAAGTTCAGCCTTCTTGACTCTTTGGCCTCTGCTTTTCAGCCACACTTTGTTTCTCTCAGCAATTGTAAGGGACTTTAGGAAGATGAATTTATCAGTTTCTAGTGTGGCAGTCTGCTTCCCTAAAGATTACAGCCTTGGAAACCCTATGGGGAAGTTCTACTTCGTCCTGTAGGGTCACTACAAGTTGGAACTGACTTGACAGCAAGTGAGTTTGGGGTTTTGGGAGTGTCAAGCTTGCCACTAATTTGCTATGGGCAAGTTTTACTTCATCTCTAAATCATGGTTTGGTCTTCTATAAAATGAAGGTTGAGCTACCTGATCTGTAAAACCTCTTTTTTAGCTCTAAAATTACAATTAAATTAGAGTTGAGAAGGTTTGAAATCAGTTCCGTTTGATAATTTAAGACAGAGAATGATAGTTGGCTCCAATATAAGTTCCTCTTCCTTAGTATGCATCTCATAATTTTTAGCTAGGAACATGGCTGCTAGAATAAACTTTATACTTCTAGCCTCCCTTAGAGCTGTAAGTGACTATGTGAAGAAGTTCTGGCCAATGGGGTAAGCTATATTTTGGTGGCAGATACTTTCACCAATTTTCAGGAAGTACCTTTCAAAAGAGGGGGCATACCCTTCTCCTGTCTTTTCCTGCTTCCTGCTGGCAGGAATGCAGATATGATGGCTGAAGCTGAAGCAACCATCTTGAATCATGTGACATTGGCCTGTGAGCTTAAAACTTTTGCTGAGGGGTGTAGAGCAAGAGTAGAAGAACTCTGGATCCTGATGATTGCAGAGCTATCATACCACTCTGGATTACATTAGTAAACATAAAATTAGATCTAAATGTTTATCTTGTTTAAGCCACTGTGGTGCTGGGTGTTCTGTCAGTCACAGTTGAACCTATATTCCTACTGATACAGGAGATAACTGATGTGCCAAATGGGATTGAGAGCCTGAACTATGTATAGGTTGCTAGCAGTGATTACAGGAAAACACAAATGAGTTGAAGATGATTTCAAGATTTGAGCCTGAAAGACCATTACCAGAAATAGGGAAGTTGGAGGAAGAACTTCTTTGAGAAGAAAGATAATGAATTTGGTTTTAGATATAACTGGAGGCCTCATCAAGAGATCACATTAACATTTAATGCCCAAATGACAATGGCTCTTAGAACCACCCGCATAGATAGGAATTCAGCCTTCCTTCGAAGACTTCCTGGTTACTTTTGTGAGTCTCCATGCGCATCTCACTTTATGCTCAGAAACAAGTCTTCTCATATCTTTTCATTCCAACTTCCTTCTCAAGGACCCTTGTCATTGCTTTTGTCTCCCATGAGAACACTGTGGGCCATGCATAACGGTCCTCTGCTGGTAACCATCCTGAATGGCGCTGGTGTCTGCAGCAGAATGGTAAGTAGGTGGAGGGTTGGTCTTTCCCCAACTTTGTGACTCACTTTTTCACCTGAACCATGAAGCAGCCTAGCTTATGCCCAGAGTCCCTCAGAGTACACAGCTTTCCCAGCATCTGGTTCTACATGAACTAAAAAAAAATTTCTACAGAAGTGCTAGAACACAGACCCAATAATTTTGGTGGACAGACTCTAAGAAGGCCCTTAATGATCCCCGCCTCCTTATATTTCCCCCTTGTATGTGAATTTCTTTCCCTTGAGTGTAAGCTGGCTTAACAACTTGCTTCTAACCAGTAGAATATGGCAAAGTTGATGGGAAGTCACTTCTGTGATTACACTACAAAAGAGTTTAACTTCCATCTTTCTAGCCAACTGTCTTAGTCATCTAGTGCTGCTGTAACAGAAATATCATAAGTGGATGGCTTTAACAAAGAGAAATTTATTTTCTTACAGTCTAGTAGGTTAGAAGTCCACATTCAGGGCATCAGCTCCAGGGGAAGGCTTTCTGTCTCTGTCGACTCTGGAGGAAGGTCTTTCTCATCAATCTTCCCCTGGACTAGGAGATTCTCTGCACGGGAACACCAGGTTCAAAGGACACACTCTGCTCCCTGCACTGCTTTCTTTGTGGTATGAGGTCCCCACTCTCTGCTTGCTTCCCTTTCCTTTTATCTCTTGTAGGATAAAAGGTGGTGCAGGCCACACTCCAGGGAAACCCCCTTTACATTGGATCAGGGATGTGACCTTAGTAAGGGTGTTACAATCCCACCCTAATCCTCTTTAACATAAACTTAAATCACAAAGTGGAAGACAACCACACAATACTGGGAATCATGGCCTAACAAGTTGACACATATTTTGGGGGGACACTATTCAATCCATGACACCATCTCTTTCTATTGCCTTTACAGCTTGCATACTTTGAAGAAGCAGTCATGATGGAAAGACCCATGTGACAAGGAACTGAGGGAGGCCTTCAGCCAACAGCCAAGACAGAACTGAGACTCTCAATGTGACAACCTGCAAGGAGCTGAATCCCACCAATAACCAAATGAGTTTGACAGTGGATCCTACCCCAGTTGAACCTTCCAATGAGACCCCAGCCCTAGCTGACACCTTGATTGCAACCTTGTGAGAGACCCAGAATCAAGGCACCCAGCTAAGTCATACCCAGATTCCTGACCACAGAAAAGCTGTGAGATAATAAATGTGTGTTTCTTTCAGGTGCTAAGTTTATGGTAGCTCGTTATGCAATAATAGATAACTCATTCAATTATATTTCCTCCATTCTCTTCATCTCTACATCTCAGGCCCCTGCCTCCTCTACCCCCTAATCTCCACCATGCATATCAATTTATGCAAATATGTGCCTACAAGCATCATTAGCCCACTATTTCTGCAATCACAGAATTTTAGCATCTTATTTTAGACTGCAACATGGACAAATAGGTCTATCGTTCCATCACCTGTTGTTCAGCACAGATTAATTTCACTCTAGATTTATCTCCTGACTTATTTCTAATTTATCTTGGTGTTCAGTTTCTTGTAAAGTTGTATGGGGCTCTGAGGCTCCAAAGAAGGTCAATTCTGAAGTCTTTCTAGCTACTCAGATGCTTCTCTCACACCCCCAACTGCTTTATTCAGTTGGCTTTAGCTCATAGAAATATTTTGGTGTTAGTTTTAACTTTCCAGCCCCTAGGAAACAGGATCCCACTCTGCATCTCTCAGTGTACTCATGCCTCTACTCTTCCTGTGGGCTAGGTTTTCCTATTATAAAAGTATTTCTGAAAACTTCTATGCTCTTCCCCAAGCCTGCCTCTATTTCTGATCAATGCATGTGTGTGTGTGTGTGTGTGTGTGTGTGTGTGTATTTTCCCCATATACTGATATCCTTTAGTACAGCTTTTGTTGTTGCTGTTGTGTGCTGTCAAGTCCATTTGAGTCATAGTGACCCTATAGGACAGAGTAGAGCTGCCTCATAGGGTTTCCAAGGCTGTGATCTTTATGGAAGCAGACTGCCACATCTTTCTCCTGCAGTATAGTTTTAGCAAACCTCAACTTTGTCAACAAGTCACCCTCAATTGAAGGCACATATACATTTCCATAGAAAAAATTTTTTTTAATTTAACATTTTTCATAAAGCTCTTTACTTTGGAAAGACAGTTATTTTAGATATGTTAACACTTTTTCTATTTCTTCTAATAGCAATGCTATTTCACTTAGTATATCTTCACAGTGAAAAAAAGTCCCCAAAGTTATTTGTGATATATGTCATTTATTTTTCATTTCTAAACCAAAACCCTTGGCTGTCCAGTCAATTCTGACTCCTAGTGACCCTATAGGACAGAGTAGAACTGCCCTATAGTGTTTCCAAGGAACAGCTGGTGGATTCAAACTGCCAATCTTTTTGGTTAGCAGCCAAACTCTTAACCATTGTGCCACTAGGACTCCAATTTTCATGTCTAGGTGATGCCAAATATTCAGCTTTTCATTGTCAATCAGCATTTGGAATGCATGTTTATCATCTCTATAAAGACCCTATAGAGTCATGAAAGGAGAGACTGAAAGGGCTGACTCAAGAGGGGGAGAGCAAGTGGGAGTACGGAGTAAGATGTATGTAAACTTATATGTGACAGACTGATTGGATTTGTAAACGTTCACTTGAAGCTTAATAAAAGTTAATAAAAAAGATGAAAAAAAAAGAAACCCTATAGAAACATTTTCCAGGAATTTTTTCTAGTCTAACTTAAACTTATGCAACAATGAACATTCATACACTAAGTATTGATGGCGCATCTACCATGAGTTAGGTGCTGGCATACAAAGATGACTAAGATGAATTTCGCCTCCGAGGAGGTCATAGTCAAGTACGGGAGGTACAGAGAAGTAAACCAATATTCGTAATGCCATATGATAGGTGCTATAATAAAAAGTGTGCACAAAGGGCTATGGGTACACACAGGGGAAAGGGAATAATCTCTCTGGGTGGGTAGGAGAAATTTTATCTAGAAGGTAACTTTTGGGATAGGTCTTGAAACCTAAGTAGGGTTTTTGCTGGTATAGAAGAGCATTAGGACATTGTAGGCAGAAAGCGCATATTACTATGCATTTCTTTGCATGTCCAAGAAGACATCCATTAAAAAACCACTTTTAAATAGAGCTTGAAAATATTTGAAAATTAATTTCAAATGGTTTAATTACTCCCTCTCCTAATGTTTCAGAGCTATGTCAAAATGATGAAATAAAATATGTTAGGATTTGAAGTAGATGGTAAGTATATTTTCAACCCCCAGATTAGAACATATGATCTGAAAAGTACGAGTATAATTTTGGGGGCAATAGAACAAACTATTTGAATTTGGGTCTGTCTAGGACAATCTTCAAAGTGATATCTTTGCTTTTTAACACTTGAAAAAGGTCTTTTGCAGCAGATTTACCCAATGCAATACATCATTTGATTTCTTGACTGCTGTTTCCATGGGCATTGATCCAATTAAAATGAATTCCTTGACAACTTCAATATTTTCTCCATTTGTCATGATGTTTCTTATTGGTTCAGTTGTAAGAATTTTTATTTTCTTTATGATGACGTGTAATTCATCCTCCAGGAGTTCAAAAAAGCCCCATTGCCATCGAGTCGATTCCTACTGATAGTGGCCCCGTAGGGTTCCCAAGACTGTAAATCTTTATGGAGGCAGGCTGCCAGATCTTTTTCTTGTGGAGCTGCTGGTCAGTTTGAACTGCTGACCTTTTAGTTAGTGGTTGAATGCTTTAACCACCATGCCACCAGGGAGTAGTGATCACAAACTCTGGGGTCAAGCAGGTATGAAGTTGGCTAATGTGAGTTGGAGCAGTTGCTACTTCTCTCTAGCCAATCGTTGCCATATGGGAATGTGACCCAGTGTTGCCAGATCCAGCAAAGCCAGGACTGTGGATTTTTGTATGACTTTTCCTGGTTTTTAAATATTGGCTACTAATTCAAATTTCTAAAAAACACTGTAAGGGCCAAATAAAACATGTCTGCAGCCATGTGCTCCAAAGTGCTGCCATTAAAGTGACTCTACTCCAACAGCTTGTCCTCTCTGCCTTGCTCCATTCAAAGTTCACATTCCCTGGAAAGGGAATTTGATTGGCCTAATAAGCCAAGGATCTACCCCAGACTTATTCAGCTATGACTGTAAGGCAGAGTCATTTAGCACAGGCCTGGCTACTGGGGAGTCTGTCTTTATGCATAAGAGGGGTCATTCCCCAAGAATAATAAATTTGGCTAACACATATTGAATGCTTACCACGTGCCAGGAACTGATCTAAGTATTTCATGTATGTTAGTTATCTCAAGTGAAGGAGCCCTGGTGGTGCAGTGGTTAAAGCTGTCAGCTGCTAACTGAAAGGTCAGCAGTTTGAATCCACCAGCCACTCCTTGGGAGAAAGATGTGGCAGTCTGCTTCTGTAAAGATTAAAAAAAAATAAAGATTAGAACCTCGGAAATCCTACTGGGCAGCGCTACTCTGTCCTACAGGGTCGCTATGAGTCAGAATCAACTTGATGGCAATTTTTTTTTTTAATCTTAAATAAGCCTCACAACAACATAAACAGGCTGATACTGTCATTCCTGCATTACAGGTAATGAAACTAAGGTGTTAACTTAAACTCAGAGAAGTTAAGGGATTTGCCTGAGGTCACACAGCTAGGTGTGGGAAAGCTGATGTGTGACTCGGGCAGTTATTTGCCCCCTGAACCTGTGTTCCTCACAACTTTACCATGATGTCTCCTTAAGAGAAAGGGGAATTATGAACTAGGAAGTGGCCCCAATTGCTTGGTTGCGTGGCCAGTTTCAGGAAACATACACATGAGATAGGAATGAAGGTCCACAGGTTCTGACATCCAGGAAACTGAGTCTCAGGTTGAGAAAGTGGTTTTCTAAGGTCACAGAGCTTACATCAGACTGGGTGCCCTACAAACTCCTTTCCTTTCTACCGCAGCCTCCCATTTTCAGTCAGTCTGTCCCAATATTCATTTATATTTGTGGGGTCCCATAAAGAAGCCCTGGTGCCATAGTGATTAACAGTTACAGCTGCTAACCAAACGGTGAGCAGTTTGAATCCACCAGCTGCTCCTTGGCAACCCTATGGGGCAGTTCTACTCTGTCCTCTAGGGTCGCTACGAGTCAGAATCGATACAACAGCGATGGGGTTATAAAGTACTCCATTTTTTTTTTCATTCAGTGTCAGCCTCTTTACTACAATTCTGTATATCTAACCTTCCATCCCAGATCTGATTCTTGATTTATGAAAATCAAGGGAAGCCTCAGAATGGCTTCCAGGGCAGGAAATGAACCATTTCCCACTTGATTTTATGTTCTGAGTAGATTTTCTTTATATATTGTCCTTTCCTCATATTTGTTGTTGTTGATTTTGTTTCTGCTGAGTCTCTATTTTTCCCTTGTATTTTATTTTGATGAGTAGGATACTTTGTCTCCTCTGTGGTTACCTTATTATTTACCCCTACTTTTCTAAATTTAAAAGTAACTTTTCTTTGTATTGCATATCCTCCTCTCCATATGGAAGGTGTATGATTACATTTCTTAGTCCCTCTTTATTATTTTAATGTTGTCTTCTTTTATATAATAACATCGCTGTTACCCTGTTTTGGGCTTTTTTTTTTTTTTTAATAATCTTGCATTGTTTTTTTGGATTTCCCTGTCTGGGTTGACTTCTGGTTGCTCAGCCCAGTGTTCTAGTCTTGGGTTGATACCTGATATTATTGATTTTCTAACCAAAGAACTCCCTTTAGTATTTCTTGTAGTTTTGGTTTGGTTTTTACGAATTCCCTAAACTTGTGTTTATCTGAAAATGTCTTAATTTCACCTTCATATTTAAGAGACAGTTTTGATGCATATATGACTCTTGGCAGGCAATTTTTTTCTTCAATTTTTTAAATATGTCATCCCATTGCCTTCTTGCCTGCATGGTTTCTGCCAAGTAGTCCGAGCTTATTCTTATTGGCTCTCCTTTGTAGGTGACTTTTCGTTTATCCCTCTCTGCTCTTATACTTCTCTCTTTATCTTTGGTTTTGGCAAGCTTGATTATAATATGTCTTGGTGACTTTCTTTTAACATCTACCTTATGTGGAGTTCGATGAGCATCTTGGATAGATATTTCCTCATCTTTCACAATATCAGGGAAGATTTCTGCCAACAAAACTTCAGTAATTTTCTCCGTATTTTCTGTTATCCCTCCCTGTTCTGGTACTCCAATCACTCATAGCTTATTTTTTTTGATAGAGTCCCACATGATTCTTAAAGTTTCTTCATTTTTTAAGATTCTTTTATCTGATTTTTCTTCAAATATATTAGTGCCAAGTGATTTATCTTCGAGTCTAGAAATTCTAGCTTCTACTTGCTCAATTCTGCTCCTTTGACTTCCTATTGAGTTGTCTAATTCTGTAATTTTATTGTTAATCTTCTGAATTTCTGATTGCTGTCTGTCTATGGATTTTTCCCACTTATTAAACTTTTCATTATGTTCCTGAATAATCTTTCAAATTTCTTCACATGCTTTATCTGTGTGTTCCTTGGCTTGTTCTGCGTATTGCCTCATTTCCTTCCTGATGTCTTGAAGGGTTCTGTATATTAAACTTTTGTATTCTGCATCTGGTAATTCCAGGAATGCACTTTCATCTAGAAGACCCCTGGATTCTTTGTTCTGAGAGCCTGTTGAGGTAATCATGGTCTGTTTCTTTATGTGACTTGATATTGACTGTTGTCTCTGAGCCATCTATAAGTTATCGTATTAGTTTATGCTTACTTACTGTCATAGCTGCTTGCTTTGTTTTGTTTTGTTTTGGTATACCCTATGGGTTGCTTGAGTGAGCTAGCTTGATTGTTTTCACCTTTGGCGCTCTGGTGTCCTGTCCCCAGATGGCTAGAGCTGTTATCAGATATATCAGTCTAGGAGTCCATTCAGTTTTCTTGTATGAATTCAGCTCAGGTTTCCAGGTAGCTGATCATCAAGTGTGTTGTACAGGCTCTGTCCTACAGTCTTAGAGGGGCAGGGGTGATTGGCGTATATACCGGTGTCTGATTGCAGGAGGGGGTCACGCTCTGAACAAGGCAGGGGGCTGAGAACCGGCCCCCAAAGGTCTTTGAGGAGAATGCGTCTCTGTTGCCTAGAGCATGCTGGTGGGTAGGTTCTGCAGAGGGACCATGGGCACCCAAAGTTTTTGGTTGTAAGGACTGGGAGGTACCAGTTATCTTTGGACCCCTGTCACAGGTGGCTGGGTGACCTGAGTGGAGCTACAGGTCCTTAGGTCCCTGATGTGGGTAGGTGAGGACCTTGTTTAATACGCAAAGCAATGTCAAACATCAAACACCCACCTCTCCACTGCACAGCTGAAATGGTTGGAGTCTGCCAACAAGGGCCTCCTGGAATAGGCCCACACAGGTCCGTGCAGAAGGGAAAGGTGCTCAAGGTCCATGGATGGTTTATGCCTGGACAGGAGCCGCTTCTGTCCTGAGCTCCCCCGGTTAATGGAGCTAGCAAATTATCTTTTCCCCCCAGTTGCAATTTTTTTTCCTTTCCCAAGGCCGGGAGGATGGCTCTAGGTACTCACCAGGATCTATCTCAGGCCCAGGGATTCAGCTGCTGAAGCCGGCTTGGGGGTGGGGGGTGGGGGGGGGCGTGGTAAAATATACCCAAGTACTTAGCTTTTGCAGAGATCACCACTCCCCTCAGGTTCCAGAGGTGTAAATAGGCTATGTGGCTGGCTGCTTCTCCCTAAGGAAACTGCTCCGGGAATGGTGCCTGAGGGGTCCTTGCGATTCAGGTCCGGTAACTCCTCCCCGCTTCTGAACAGTCTTTTCCTCCCCCTGCCCCTCAGTTCGTTGTCTAAGCTTGCCTTTGATGCTCGGGGCTCCCAGCTTGTTACAAATATAGTCGTTTCACTTGTTTTTTCGGGCCTTTGTTGTAAAGAGGGCTCGCTGGAAGCGTCTGTCTATTCCGCCGTCTTGGCTCCACCTCCTCTGAACCATTTCCATCTGCCTTACTCTCTGTTTGTCAAAGCTCACCAGTCATTAAGAAAAACC
Organism: Elephas maximus indicus; assembly: GCF_024166365.1. Classification (NCBI taxonomy): domain Eukaryota; kingdom Metazoa; phylum Chordata; class Mammalia; order Proboscidea; family Elephantidae; genus Elephas; species Elephas maximus. The sequence goes on from NC_064846.1 coordinate 47,924,094, forward strand.
AGCAGCTTACCAAAACTGGCCAGGATGGGCCCACAACTGTGTGTAATTAAGTAGTCAAAGGTTAAACTCTAGAAGCTAGTGCCCACTGACACCCTTGCCACACGTTTAGGCTAGCCTTAGGTTGAGAGCACACACTTCCTGCAGACTTAAACACGAAAAGAATGGCTTTAAGGAGGTGCTGAGTGCTTGGGCCAGCCTAGACAACTGGGATGGGACTTCAAAATACGTAGGCCTGGTGGTCCACCTCCCTAGAAAAATGCACATACCCACAATATTTTGCAAGTAATTTTAGAGGATTCTTGGATTTTCTAAATCCCATTCTAGGGGTGCAGGGGTCCTAGGTTAGATTAGCTGAGAAGAAGATTGGTCTCCCTGGGAAGGGTCAGTACAGATCAGTGGGAATGGTTAACAAATCCATTTCAGAGGCTTTAACCAAGAGGGTAACACGAGAAAGCAGGCAAACTTAGGTGACTTAAAGGGTTGCCTAACTCCAATTCTGCTTTTCCCCTCTCTCTGCCTTCTATGCCTATGTAAACCCAGGCTCTTAATTCTCGACCATCCTCTCTCTGAGGGGCCCTGGTGGCTCAATGGTTAAGTGCTCAGCTGCTAACCAAAAGGTTGGTGGTTCGAACCTACCCAGCAGCTCTGCGGGAGGAAAGACCTGGCAATCTGTGCCCATAAAGATTATAGCCAAGAAAACCTTATGAAGCAGTACTGTAACACATGGGGTTGCCACCAGTTGGAATCACTTTAACAGCACCTAACAGCAATAACACCTTCTCTCTACGGGTCTGATGTGCCTGGGCATCACCCCGAAGCATGAAGGATGGACCACCAAAACCAACCCACTGCCACTGAGTTGACTCCAACGCATAGCGAACCTATAGGAAAGAGTACAACTGCCCCATACAGTTTCCAAGGCTGTAATCTTTATGGAAGCTGACTACCACATCTTTCTCCCACGGAGCAGCTGGTAGGTCCAAACCACCAACCTTTTGGTTAATCACTTAACCAAAGCACTTAATCACTATGCCACCAGGGCTCCTCAGGAATCTTCCCAGGGCCCTTAAAAACCACACGAAGTTCACAAATAAAGTCACAGAAAGTTGGCCTTGGAGAGATAGGGAGTCTTGAGATGAGCTGAAAGAGGAGGGGATGAAGGCAGCAGCAGAGATGCTGGGAGTTGCAAAGAGGGGCTGGAATTAAATGAAAGCCAGACATTTTGAAATTCTTGAGCAGAGGAGCCAATCTGCAAGTGCACAGCAGAGTTAAGCTAAGTGAGAGAGATGCAATCTGAATGGCTGAGAGTAAAAGCTGTCTTGAAGAAGATTTGTGTTTGACTGTGATATTTAATATTCCTTTGCAAGGCAAAACAGTAGCAATCAATGTGAAAGTAAGGGAGCAGCTGCTGCTTCCCAAATACTGTCAACAAGACAGAAAATGTGTGAGGTGTTGTGAATAATGGCTGTAATTAAAGCGGTGTGCAATTGTGGTAGGATAAGCAGGGCTCCCAGGGTTATGATTACACACTTCAGTCTCAGAAGTGCTGCCTGTGAGTGTGTGTGTGTATACTGTACACAAGTACATGCAAACATATTCGTGTATATATATATATATAGCTGGATATGCATGTATGCAAATGTACAGAGCAGAAAGAAAAGAAGGATGGGATCGAGAAGGAATCATGGAGAGAAAGAGGACTAGGAAGAAGGTGAGAAATATGAGACTTGATGGTGGGGAATAAGAGAAAAGTGAGAAAATCAGGAATAAAGAGGAGAGAGGGTAGGCTGAGTTTTTGTTTTATGGGTCAAGAGCTAGCAACTTATCTTACCTGATCACTTATCTAAAGTAGGTCTACACATGCATGCACACACACACACAAACACACAGTAGACTATTTCCTGCAATAAACCCCCCTCTTTTATTTTCCTAACTTATTTACTGACTCCTTCATTGAATTCTAATCTATAAAGGCAATGACCACATCTGTCTCATTTACAACTTGCAACAGTTAGTTCAGGCTAAGTTATGCTACAGTAACAAATGACCCTCAAAACGAAAGTTTATTTCTCACTCCTGTTACATGTTGGTTGTGGGTTGGTTATGGCTCTGCTCCATGTGTCTTCATTCTGAGACCCATGTTCACAGAATAGCCTGTATCTGGGATATTGGTGTTCTCATGATAGAGAGAAGACTGACCATAGTAGTATTACTCTGTGGCTCTTGTAGCATCTACTTGGAATTGGCATAGTCACTTTCATTAACATTTCATTGGCCAAAGCAAGCTGCATGGCTACTCCTGAATTTAACAGAGTAGAGTTGTATAGTACACCCTCAAGGATGGGTGATGAAAAAATTTAAACAGTAATACAATCTGCTACACCACTGCATTCTCAGCCCTAGCACAGTTTCTGGAACAAAGTAGACTGTTCTATCAATGGGAAGCTTTTTTCTAATGTGTGCTCTGAGATTGGCCCCAAGAACTTCTTCCAGGTTCATATTATATGATAAAGAAAATTGATACTTTTTCATTCTTATGTAATGTGTAAACAGAAGCACCTTTACCCAAAAAATTGCTTTATAACACTCAATCCAAGTGAAAACCATGTATTTTTTATGCAAAGGCAGCTTCAAGGAAAGTTTCTAGCCCCCTTCTGACCAGATGACTTTCTTCAAACCCGTTCAAGGTAGAAATGTCAAGGCCAACACTAGGAGGGGAAATGGAGGGCTGGGACAGGCCACAATGGGTGCTTCTGAGCTTTTCCAAACAATTCAGGGAGGTGAAGATATTGTTACTCTTTGAATGTCTAGAATCCAGGACAGTCTGGGGGAGAAACATTGAACTGTGAGACATCTAGTAGGAACTCAAACTCATCATGCCCAGAGCTGGTCTTAGATTCCCACTAAATCTGCCCACCTTCAGTCTTTTCCAGTTTACTAAATGGCAACTGCTTTCTGTTGCTCAGACCGAAAATTCTGGTGTCATTCTTGAATGTTTTCTCTCTCTGTCTCCCTCTGTGTGTGTGTGTCTCTGTGTCTCTCATATCCCAATCCCACCCGTCAGAATCCGGTCAGTTCTGCCTTCAAAATATGTCCAGAATCTGGTCATTTTTTATCATCTTCACTGCTATCACCTTGGTCTAATACATTATTATCTCTGGGCTGGATTATTGCACGGCCTCCTCTACCTGTCAGCTATTGCTAGGATAGGGTTGCCAAACAACTCCAAAATACCACTTGCTTACCAACAAACATTTATTTTGCTTGCTCACATACCTGTGGATCAGCTGGGATGGCTCCACTTTAGGCTGAGAATCAGGTTCATGTCTCCATATATCACTTTTTTCTGGGACCAACCACCGGGTAGGGTATGTTCTTCTCATGGCAGATGGCACGTGCATAAGAGGCCAAGCTAAATCATATAAGCACATTTAAAAAATCTGTTTGCATCACGTCTACTGAGATTCCATTGGACGGAGTTAGTGGCATGCTCATGTTCAGCATCAATGTGGTGGGAAAATACATTCCACCTGTTCTTGAAGGAAGAACTACAAAGTCACATTACAAAGGGTGTGAACATAAACTTCTATAATAGGAACAGGGTGAAAATTATGAACAATAATCCAATATAACATGCGCTTTAACTGTTCTCCTTCTGTCCTTTTTCTTCTAGTCTATTCTCAACAGCTCCCTCCCTCACTTCTCAGGACTTTGTTCAGATGTCAGTTTCTCAAAAAGGCCCTCCCTGTGCACACTATTTAAAACTGTAACCCCCAACCATTTCAGCTACTTTATCCCTCTTCCCTGTTTTATTTTTCTCCTAACACTTATCATCTCTAACATACTGTGTGTTTTATGCATGTAGTTTATTATCATCTGTTTCAGTAGCGTGTAAGCTCCGTAGGGGCAGTTGTTTTGGTCTAATTTGTTCAATGCTGTATTGGAATTGACTCAATGGCACTGGGTTCACTGGGTGGTATCTGGAGTGCTAAAACAGTATCCCACACCTAGTAGCTCTCAATAAAGATCGATTGAATGAATGAGCAATCAGTGGTAGGAACAGGGAACTGGCTAGACTGAGGTGGGAAGGAGGGGTTGAACACAGCAAGGAGTATGGCACTTTACACCAAAGGTCCTGCCATTTACAAGGAAAGGGAAAGGAGAATGCAAAACAGTGTTCTGAGGGAGAGGAGAATAAAAAAGCACATTTTTATTCATGTCATTTGGGATCTATAGGCAGTGGGGTGACATAATAGCTCAGGATCAAATACTTGCCATATTAAGACAGAAGGGGTGGGGGGGTCAGTAATCCTACTGCCTTCCTGTCTGCCCCCCATTCACACTCAAAGAAGCAGAACTAGGTTTCCTGAGTTATCTTTGTCCACAAATCAGGTTTCCTGAGTTATCTTTGTCCACGCTCCTCCCTTGGCACCACACAGCTGCAATCATTAATGGCTGAAGCTTCACTTGAGGCAGTAGGGTCTGCCATTCTGGCTGGGTTTCCCTGTGTGTGCCCCAGTGTGATAGAACCCTGTTTGAGGAGTCTCCCTCGTTCCTGTGTCAGAAGAACGAAGCAATTCCGTGTACATATGGCCCAGGATTAACCCCAGAATCATGGTTCTCTAAGTTATTAGGGTCTGGAAGACCTAGGTGACTTACTAGAGGGGGCACTGAGACACTTAGCATGATTCAAGTTGGGAAATGAATTTCAAAACTCATTGAGTATCTTGAAGTGAGGTCAACGGTGGAAGAGTGCTGGTCAAAAAATAGCTGCAATTTTTGGCTTTTTTCATCCTTGCGTGTGTGTGTGTGTGTACAAACAAATATATGAGATTATGCTGTTGTTATTTGCCCTTGAGCGGATTCTGACTTAGGGTGACCCCATGTGTGTAGAGTAGAACTGCTCCACAGGGTTTTCAAGGCTGTGACCTTTTGCAAGCAGATTTCGAGGTCTGTCTTTCAAGGAGCCTCCGAGTGGGTTCAAACATCCAAACTTTTGGCTAATAGTCTAGCACTTAACCATTTGTGCCACCCAGGGACTCATGGGGATATATTCATATGCATATACATATAAATGCATATTCTATATGTAGTGTGGTAGTCTCCACAGATGGCCAGCATTAATGTTAATTCCTTCCTCAGTGTACATGCATTCTAATCTGTTCATCAAGAAGTAAAATCTATTTCTTCTCTTAAAACTGGTCTGGTCTCATGACTTACTTTGAATGTAAGTAGAAGTAATGTTGTCCCAGTTTCAAGCCTACTTATTTTTTAAATTTTACTGTGGTTAAAATATATATAAATAAAAAAATATATACATATATATTAAAAATTATCATTTTAACCATCTTAAGAATGCCATTCATACAGGATTAATAGGCCACACAAACCACGCCCTCATCTATCCTGAGACCAGAAGAACTGGATGGTGCCTGGCTAACACTACCAACTATTCTGACCAGGGGCACAATAGATGGTCCTGAATAGAATGGGATAAAAACATAGAACAAAACTCAAAATCTTAAAAAAAAAGTCCAGACTTACTGAACCAGTAGAGACTAGAGGAATCCCCAAGACTATCACCCTGAGATACCCTTTAAACCTGGAAGTGAAACCACACCCAGATGTCACCTTTTAGTTAAATAACACATCAGCTCATAAAATAAACAACATCACCCATGAGTACTGTGCTCTTGAAAAAAAAATCAACTAAATGAGACCAAATGGTCAACATTTACCCTAAAGCAAAGATGAGAAGGTGGTGGCGGGGGAGGAGGGGAACAGGGAAGTTAGATTAATGGAACAACCAGAATGGAAATAATGAGAATGTTGACACATTGCAAAACATGTAACCAATGTCACTAAACAATATGCATAGAAATTGTTAAATGGGAACCTAATTTGCTGTGTAAACTTTCACCAAAAACACAATAAAATATTATTTTTAAAAAAAGTGCAATTCAGTAACATGAATTGCATTCACCATGTTTTGCAACCATCAGCACTATTTCCCCAAATTTTTTTATCACTCTTAACAGAAATTCAGTGCTCCCTAAGCTTAAGAAACTCCTAAACTCCCTCTTTTCCCCTTCCACCTGCCTTTGGGACCCACTAATAAACTTTGCTCTCTATGCATTTGCCTAATCTATATATTTCATATAAGTGGGATCATGTAATATTTGTTCTTTTGTGTCTGGTTAATTTCACTTGGCATAATGTCTTCCATATCATAGCATGTAGCATGTATCAGAACTTCATTTCTCTCCATGGCTGCACAATATTCCATTGTATGTATACACCACGTTTTGTTTATTCATTCATCTGTTGATGGACACTTGGATTGTTTCCACCTTTTGGCTATTGTGAATAATGTCGCAGTGAACATTGATGTGCAATTATATGTTGGATTCCCTGCTTTCAATACTTTTGGTATATGCCTAGGAATGGAATTGCTGGGGTTGCAGTGGTTAACAGCTCGGCTGTTAACCAAAAGCTCAGCAGATGAAATCCACCAGGTGCTCCTTGGAAACCCTGTGGGGAAGCTGTACTCTGTCTTATAGAGTCACTGTGAGTCAGAATTGACTTGACGGCAACGGCTTTGGCTTTTGTTTTTGTTTTTTTTTAATGATAATTCTATATTGAACTTTTTGGGGAACCGCTGAACTGTTTTCACAGTGGTGATTTAGAAAATAATACTAGAGTCATTATTCCTTGTCCTTGAGCACAGAGAGTGTGACCCAGCTGGAGCTGGACTCACAAGGACTCCCAAGGACACATCAACTTGGCCCTGAGGTATAAAGACAATAGCTAGGACAATCTTAGAAAATATCTTTTAGGAAACCTTTCACATAAGCCAATCAACCAGAACACAAAAGACTTTCTACTCTTATCTTTTTCTATTAGCATTTAGTGGATGGAAAATTTGTTGGACCAGTGAAGACTCTCCTGACTGTCATTACGGAAACCTGTCCCAATGATTGTTAAGAAAGGCAATTCAAAATGCAGGATCACAGTTTTTAGCCAATCTGTGAAAAGGTGAAGCTTTCATTGGTTTTGCCCATTTTGTAGTGTTAATATAGACTGATGACCCTGTCATTTCCTTGGACTCAGACAGACATGGCTCCAGAAGCACGCTTGTCCGTTTTCCCACTTTTGTTTCTTCTGCAATATTCCTTGGATTCAGACAAACATGGCTCTGGCGGCATGCTTGTCTGATTTCCCATTTTTGCCTTTTTAAATATATGCTGAATAAAACTTTCTTTTTGCTTTACTAAACTTTGTGATGTTTTTACCCTAAAACAGTGGCTACACCATTTTATATTCCCGTCAGCAATGGATGAGACTTTCAATTTCTCCAAATCCTTGTCAATACTTGTTATTTTTTGTTTTCTTGATTATAGCCATTTTTTAAATATATGCGAAAGGAGCCCTTGTAGAGCAATGGTTAAGCACTCAGCCGCTAACTGAAAGGTTGGCATTTTGAACTCACGAAGTAGCCCCACAGGAAAAAGGCCTGGCCATCTGGTCCCATAAAGACTACTGCCTCGAAAACCCTATGGAGCAGTTCTACTCTGCCATATGGGGTTGCAATGAGTCTAAACTGACTTCACCACACCCAATAATGTAACAGTAGAAGTGAAGTGGCACCTCATTATGGACTTGATTTGCTTTTCCCTAATGACTAACAGGAACCCTAGTATCAAAGTGGTTAAGAGCTCAGATGCTAACCAAAAGGACGGCAGTTCTAATCCACTGGCTGCTCCTTGGAGATGCTATAGGGCAGTTTTATTCTGTCCTATAGGGTCACTAAGAGTTGGAAATGACTCGACAGCAACAGGTTTGATTTTTTTTGGTTAATGACTAAATAACATTGAACATCTTTTCCTGTGCTTATTGCCCATTTGTATATTTTCTTTGGAGAAATATCTATTCAAGTCCTTTGCCTATTTTTTTAAAATTGCGTTGTCTGTCTTTTTGCTGTGGAGTTGTAGGAGTTCTTTCTTTTTTATTGTGCTTTAAGTGAAAGTCTACAATTCAAGTCAGTTTCTCATACAAAAACTTATACACACATTATTATGTGACACTAGCTGCTCTCCCCCTAATGAGACAGCACACTCCTCCTCTCCACCCTGTATTTCCTGTGTCCATTCAACCAGCTCCTGTCCCCCTCTGCCTTCTCAGTTCCCGTCCAGACAGGAGCTGCCCACAGTCTCATGTGTCTACTTGATCCAAGGAGCTCACTCCTCACCAGTATCATTTTCTGTCTTATAGTCCAGTCCAATCCCTGTCTGAAGAGTTGGCTTTGGGAATGGTTCCAGTCTTGGGCTAACAGAAGGTCTGGGGACCATGACCTCCGGCATCCTTCTAGTCTCAGTCAGACCATTAAGCCTGGTCTTTTTACGAGAATTTAAGTCCTGCATCCCACTGCTCTCCAACTCCATCAGGGATTCTCCGTCGTGTTCCCTGCCAGGTCAGGGATCAGTGGTAGCCAGGCACCATCTAGCTCTTCTGGTTTCAGGCTGATAGAGTCTCTGATTTATGTGGCCCTTTCTGTCTCTTGGGCGCATATTTTCCTTGTGTCTTTGGTGTTCTTCATTTTCCTTTTCTCCAGGTGGTTTGGGACAATTAATGCATCTTAGAAGGGCACTTGCTAACTTTTAAGACCCCAGAGGCCACTCACCAAAGTGGGATGCAGAACATTTTCTTAATAAACTTTGTTATGCCAATTGACCTAGATGTCCCCTGAAACCATGGTCCCCAGACCCCCACCCCTGCTACTCTGTCCCTTGAAGTGTTTGGTTGTATTCAGGAAACCTCTTAGCTTTTGGTTTAGTTCAATTGTGCTGACTTACCCTGTATCGTGTGTTGTCCTTCCCTTCACCAAAAATAATTCTTGTCTACTCTCTAGTTAGTGAATACCCCTCTCCCTGCCTCCCCACACTCGTAACCATCAAAGAATGTTTTCTTCTGTTTTTAAACTTTTCTTGAGTTCTTATAATAGAGGTCTCATACAATATTTGTTCTTTTGCAACTGACTACGTTCACTCAGCATAACGTCTTCCAGATTTCTCCATGTTATGAAATGTTTCACAGATTCATCCTTGTTCTTTATCGTTGAGTAGCATTCCACTGTGTGAATATACCATAATTTGTTTATCAGTTCATCTGTTGATAAGCACCTTGGTTGTTTCTATCTTTTTGCTATTGTAAACAGTGCTGCAATGAACATAGGTGTGCATACACCTATTCATGTGATGGCCCTTATTTCTCTAGGATATATTCCAAGGAGTGGAATTGCTGGATCATATGGTACTTCTATTTCCAGCTTTTTAAGGAAGTGCCAAATCAACTTCCAAAGTGGCTGTGAGACAGGGTTAACTGTGCTGGCAGAACAAAAGAGCTGTTAAAAGATTACCACTTAGAAGTTGGGTAAACAGGAACCACACTCTGTCAACGTGAGATAAGGCTCAAACAACTGGTGAATTACTATCTCCTTCTTAGTGTTTTTCTTGTCCCTTCCCCCTTTACAGGCTCCCACATGTGCAGAATAAAGTGTGACTGCTGTTTAACCTTCCTTAGCCCTCTGAAGATGGTGATGTAATGCCAAAGATCAGTGAGCTTTCACTATATCCCATAATAACTGATGCCAAGGGCTGCCAAGAGGACTCCATCTTGAATATCAGCTGGTTCTACCTTGGATCCCAGATGCGTGCGCAACCTAATTTACATGCACCGCCATCCTGAGAAGTATTCACCCCTTGAAAGAAGCCCACTAAATATTCATTACTCTGTTGTCTCCACCGAACCCACATAAACCCTAGCCTTGCTTCCCTTTTCAAGTCAGTCTTTTGGAGAGGCTTAGATCCCCGCTGAATCCTTTTGCTTGACTCAAGCAAAATAAAGCTTGCTGAAGATAAAGTTTGTCTTTCGCCTGCATTCTTACTCGGGAAAAGACAAGGACCCTTTGTGACAGATTGGCGATTGGTAACAGCTGCACCATTTTACATTCCCACCAGCAGTGTATGAGTGTTTCAGTCCACAACCGCTCCAACATTTATTATTTTGTGTTTTTTGGATTAATGCCAGACTCGTTGGAGTGAGATGAAATCTAATTGTAGTTTTGATTTGCATTTCTCTAATGGCTAATGATCCTGAGCATTTCCTCATTTATCTGTTAGCTACCTGAATGTCTTCTTTAGTGAAGTGTCTGTTCATATCTTTTGCCCATTTTTTAATTGGGTTATTTGTTTTTTGTAGTTGAGTTTATGCAGTATCATGTAGATTTTAGACATCAGGCGCTGATTGGAAATGTCATAGCTCAAAACTTTTTCCCAGTCTGTAGGTAATCTTTTTATTCTTTTGGTGAAGTCTTTGGATGAGCATAGGTGTTTGATTTTTAGGAGCTCTCAGTTATCTAGTTTCTCTTCTGCATTGTTAGTAATGTTTTGTATACTGTTTATGCCATGTATTAGGGCTCCTAGCATTGTTCCCATTTTTTCTTCCATGATCTTTATCATTTCAGATTTTATATTTAGGTCTTTGATCCATTTTGAGTTAGTTTTTGTGCATGGTGTGATGTATGGGTCTTGTTTCTTTTTTTTGCAGATGGATATCCAGTTATGCTAGCACCATTTGTTAAAGAGACTGTCTTTTCCCCATCTTATTAAAAAATGCCATTGGAATTTGGATCAGGATTGCTTTGTATCTATAGATCACTTTGGGTAGAATAGACATTTTCACAATGTTGAGTCTTCCTATCCACGAGCAAGGGATGTTTTTCCACTTATGTAGGTCCCTTGGTTTCTTGCAGTATAGTGTCTTGTAGTTTTCTTTGTATAGGTCTTTTACGTCTCTGATAAGATTTATTCTTCAGTATTTTATCTTCTTGGGGGCTACTGTAAATGGTATTGATTTAGTGATTTCCTCTACAATGTTCTTTTTGTTGGTGTAGAGGAATCCAACTGATTTTTGTATGTTTATCTTTATCTTCATACTTTGCTTAAATCTTCTTTTAATTCCAGTAGTTTTCTTGTGGATTCTTTAGGGTTTTCTGTGTATAAGATCATATTAGCCACAAATAGAGATACTTTTACTTCTTCCTTACCAGTTTGGATGTCCTTTATTTCTTTTTCTTGCCTTATTGCTCTGGCTAGGACTTCCAGCATACTGTTGAATAAGAGTGACGATAAAGGGCATCCTTGTCTTGTTCCCGATCTCAAGGGGAATGCTTTCAGGCTTTCTCCATTTAGGATGATGTTGGCTGTTGGCTTTGTATAAATGCCCTTTATTATGTTGAGGAATTTCCCTTCTAAACCTATTTTGCTGAGAGTTTTTATCATGAATGGGTGTTGGACTTTGTCAAATGCCTTTCCTGGGTCAATTGATAAGATCCTGCAGTTCTTGTCTTTTGTTTTGCTTATGTGAATGATTATATTCATCGTCTTTCTAATGTTGTACCAATTCCACTTGGTCATGTGAATTATTTTTTTACATATTGTTGAATTCTATTGGCTAGAATTTTGTTGAGGATTTTTGCATCTATGTTCCTGAGGGATATTGGTCTGTAGTTTTCTTTTTTGTGGTGTCTTTACCCGGTTTTGGTATCAGGAATATGCTGGCTTCATAGAATGAGTTTGGGAGTATTCCATCCTTTCCTATGCTCTGAAATACCTTTAGTACTAGTGGTGTTAAATCTTCTCTGAATGTTTAGTAGAACTCTCCAATGAAGACATCAGGGCTAGGGTTTTTTTTGTTGGGAGTTTTTTAATTACCTTTTCAATCTCTTCTTTTGTTATAGGTTTATTTAGTTGTTCTACCTCTGTTTGTGTTAGTTTAGGTAGGTAGTGTCTTCCTAGGAATTTGTCCATTTCCTCTAGGTTTTCAAATTTGTTGATGTACAATTTTCATAGTATTCTGTTATGATTCTTTTAACTTCAGTTGGGTCCATTGTGATAGCGCCCATCTCATTTCTTATTAGGGCCATTTGCTTTCTCTCAAGTTTTTCTTTTGTCAGTTTGCCCAATGCTTTATCAATTTCGTTGATCTTTTCAAAGAACCAGGTTTTGTTCTTATTAACTTTTTCGATTGTTTTTCTATTTCATTTAATTCTGCTTTAATTTTTATTTTTTGCTTTCTCCTGGTGCCTGATGGCTTCTTTTGCTGCTGTCTTTCTACTTGTTCGAGTTGTAATGTTAATGTCTTCATTTTGGCCCTTTCTTCTTTTTGGATGTGTGCATTTATTGCTATTAACTGACCTCAGAACACTGCTTTTGCTGTGTCCCAAAGGTTCTGGTTGGATGTGTTTTCATTCTCATTTTATTCTGTGAATTTCTTTATTCATCCTTAATTTCTTCTATAACCTAATAGTTTCTGAGCAAGGTGTTGTTCAGTTTCCATGTATTTGATTTTTTTCCTTGCTTTTTCTGTTACTGATTTCTAATTTTATGGATTTATGGTTAGAAAAGATGCTTTGTAATATTTCAATGCTTTGGATTCTGTTAAGGCTTGCTTTGTGACCTAATACATGGTCCATTCTGGAGAATGTTCCATGTGCAGTAGAAGAGAAAGTATACTTGGTTGCTGTTGCATGGAGTGTTCTGTATATGTCTATAAGGTCAAGGGTTTGATTATGGCATTTAGATCTTCTGTGTCTTTATTGAGCTTCTTTCTAGATGTCCTGTCCTTCACTGAGAGTGGTATGTTGAAGTCTCCTTCTATTATTGTGGAGCCGTCTATCTCACTTTTCAGTGCTGTTAGAGTTTGTTTTATGCATCTTGAAGCCCTGTCATTGGGTGTGTAAATATTTGTTATGGTTATGCCCTCCTGGTATATTGACTTTTTAATCATTATATAGTGTCCTTCCCTATCCTTTGTGGTGGATTTTACTTTAAATTATATTTTTTCAGAGATTAATATTGCCACTCCTGCTCTTTTTTGATTGTTGTTTGCTTGATACATTTTTTTTCCATTCTTTGAGTTTTGGCTTGTTTGTGTCTTTAAGTCTAAGGTATGTCCCTTGAATGTAAATGGACTAAATGAACCAATAAAGAGACAGAGAGTAACAGAATGGATTAAAAAAAAAAACACGATATGCCTATATGCTGCCTATAAGAGACACATCTTGGACTTAAAGACACAAACTAAAAGTCAAAGGGGTGACTGGAGTAGACACAGGTATCTGGCTGCAATAGGGAGTCACGTGCTAATGAAGGCAGGGGGCTGACTGCTGCCCTTCAGTGTCTGGGTGGAAGGCGTGCCCCTGTTTCCTAGATCACGCAGGTAGGTGGGTTTTGCTGCTGGCCTATGGGCACCAAATGATGTTGGCTGTAAGGACTGGAAGTCACCACTTATTCTTGGACCCTTGTTCTGGGTGGCTCTGTGTAGTTGGTGGAGCCACCAGTCCTCAGGCTCCTGATGTGGGTCAGTGAGGACCCTGCTTAATGGGCAAGGGCAGTATCAAATGTCATGAATCTGCCACTCCCCCTTATAGCAGGTACAGATGAAAATAGGCTTCAGTTATATACCCTGTTATACTGTGCTAATGGGGGCCTAAACTGTTGAAATGGGCCCACACAGGTCTATGCAGGGGTGAAAGGCATTCAGAGTCTGTGGACCCCTTATACCTGTGCCTAGGTAAAAGGGCTGTGCCTGCCCTGAGTTCCAGGCTTAGGGGAGCTATGTGAATGGTAGCTATTGTTGTGATGATGATAATGATGATGATGTTGATGCATAATTTACATTATGGGTCAGTCTGTTTAATTCACATTCACTTTATTCTATCCCTGGGGCCCCTGAAGAGCAAGAAAGAAATCAAGTAGGAAAAATAGAAGTAATGCCTCCCAGCTACCAGCCTAGAGCCTTTGCACATAGTATGCACTCAGATTTTTTGGATTTAATTCAGGAGCACAAATCATTTCTGGCTGGCAGAGGAAAGAACTAGGGATGGCTCCCCTTTCAGTTTTCCTCTGAACTTCCATTTTGCGTAGGCAAATGTTCAAGTTTGCATTCCTTAAGCACTCATTCACAAGCTGTCAAGGGAGCAGGGCAAAAAGACAGCTCAAAAGCCCTCTGGGAGGCAGAGGAGGCCAGTTTAGAGAAAGGCGTCACCCACAGATAATCTACAAAGCAGATAATTCATGAAAGGAATCAAGGGTTGACTTAAGTAAAGTACTACTTTCCAAGCATTTCCAGTAGTCTGAAACGTCCGTGTGGCCTCTCCAAGTCCCTACCACTGTTGGGGGGTGGATAGTGTGGGCCCTGGGAGGATTGGCTTTAATATAAAATAAAGTAGATAATGAGTATTTCCACCCTTCCTGTCACTCTCATGGAAACGCAAGCTGCCAAGGCTGAGGAGAGGTGGGTGTTAAGTGTTCATCTGACTAATCTGTAAATCAGCATGATGCAGCCTGGGCACAGGTAGTAGGAGGCAACTTGGAGGAAAGAGCTGAGCCCCTGAATGATGGTGCAAGGGGAGGTTGCGGAATCAGTGAGGTACAGAAGATCTGCACGCAGTCCTCTCGTTTTCTTCTTGCTGTGCAGGCTCTCCCAACCCACGTCTACCCTGGTGGCCGGGAGGAATTAACCCTGAAACTCATGTGCAATTGTGTACTACAGATGAGGAAATAAATGAGGAAATAGGTACCAGTAAACCCATGTGTACCTCGCTTTCTGGTTAATCTGTCCCTACTGATGGCACAGACCTTCTCTGGGTGAAGCTCCAGGTTATGTATGGATTAAATTTTGTCTCCCCAGAAAACTTGTGTTGTAAATCTCAAACCGTATACCTGTGGATGTAATTCCATTTGGGAAGGGGTTTTCTTTGTTATGTTAATGAGCAGCATTCCTCTAGGAGGTGTCTTAAATCCATCTGTTTTGAGATATAAAAGAGCAGATTAGGCAAGGAAGCAAGCAAGTGGAGATGGGGGAGAGATGCCACACCTAGGAACAGAAGCTGAAAAGAAACAAGGACCTTCCTCCAGGGCAGACAGAGAAAGCCTTCCCCTGGAGCTGATGCCCTGAGTTTGGACTTCTGGACTGCTAGACTGTGAGACAATAAATTTCTGTCCCTTAAAGCCACCCACTTGTGTTATTTCTGTTACAGCAGCACTAAAAAACTAAGACACTCCCTCAAACACCAACATAATAACCCACTTCAGCTGTCCCCCCATGTATTCAAAACTGCCATTTCCCTGGTGCTGCGAGTTGAGTCTATCCTCTCATTGAAGCCCCTGAAGCAAGCTCAGGTCTAAAAAGCAACAGAGAGCTGACGCCGTGTGGAGCCTGTGAAGGGCAGGGGTGAAGACAGGAGGAGAGTGCTAGGATCTAGCTGGTGTCAGGAGAAGCAGGGTAGGGAGCCCTGGACAGGCTAGTTTGGGCAGCTGCCTTGCTGCTGGGGGAGCTTCACTTACACAAGTTTATACAGAATGTTCAGTGCCCCAGGGTGCTGGGGAGGGATTACACCTGATTAATACAAGGTTTGTGAGGTGGGAACGGTGAAGGCCCAAGTGTGGAGAGTGCTGGGAATAGAAAAAGCAACAAGAAAAAAAGCCCTCTCCCCAGGGAGCTACCAATTGCTGTGTGGCTTGGCTCTCTGTGCATTCCAACAGGGCACTGTCTGCCCAGCACATGATGTTGCAAGGAGCAAAAATAGCCTCTGGTAACTGCAAGAGGATCTGTTTATAGAGTTCCGGCCTTCACACCACCTGTGAGTTACACCCAACCAAGCAATCTTTTCTAAGGAACTAATTAGTTTTCTGAAGGGCCCACTGGCCCCAAAAGGCTGATGGTTCTCTGAACTTCTCTCTCTTCCTTTGGAGCAATCCCTTCCATGCCTCCCCTACCCATGGGACCCTCATGCTGCCTACGAGGGCCTGCCCTTCCTGGATGTGCCCACAGGCTCTGAGCACTTCTCTATGCCCTCTGCTTGGCAAAGCTTGCTTGTCCTGTGTCTCATTCTCTCTCTTTTATTATCAAACCCCTCTCCCCCAGATCTGTTGCCATGGAGTCGACTCCAACTCAGGACAACCTTGTGTGTTAGAGTAGCACTGCTCCATAAGATTTTCTTGGCTGTAATCTTATGGAAGTAGATTGCCAGGACTTTCTTCCATAATGCCTCTGGGTGGTTCGAACTGCCAACCTTTAGGTTAGTGCTAGTTGCCGTTAAGTTGATTTTGACCCACTGTGACCCCATATGACAGAGCAGAACTGCCCCATAGGGTTTCTTAAGCCGCAATCTTTAAGGAAGCAGATCGTCAGGTCTTTCCTCCCTAGGAGTCGCTGGTGCGGTCTCACCACTGACCTTTAGGTTAGTAATTGAGTGCAAACTGCTCGTGCCACCTAGGGAGCCTTGAGGTTACCACCAAGTCAATTCCAATTCAGACTAGCTAAGGAACCTGGGCACATTAGCAGTCCTAATGCCCTTCCAAATGCTATTGCAGACACTCTCCTCTTCATGTTCCTTGGAACTAGCATAACAGGGTAATGAGTTGCCCCTCCGAGGTAACATGTTTTCACTTTGAAAGGGAGGCACAAAGTTTTTTTTAACCAAAAGTATTACTGATAGTGTGGATTTCAGTCAGGCAGGCCACCGGGAAGTTATTTTTGAGGAATGGAGGTTTTTGCGACAACAGTGGGTTTTTAGTGGGGGGCTTTTTGTGGGCAACTTGTCCTACCAGTCTGTGCTGGCAGCTACAAACCCTGCCTATGTCTAAGACCAGCTTTGCACCCTTAGAGGAAGGGTCAGGGACTCAAATAGACTCAGTGATGACAGGATCCAAGTAGGCAACTGAAATGAACCTAATGGGTGTGGCAGGCTGGTCCCTGTAGCAAATTGGAGAGCACATGCCCGTCCAAATTATGAAATAACATTGCAAAGGGAGATTACAAACTGCAACCAGGGCTTCAAACAGGTTTTTTCTGCTTGGAACCCCTGCTGAGAATTTGCATTTTCACCCCAGATATACTGAATCAAAATCTACATTTTAACAAGATCCCCAGGTGATTCTTATGTATAATACATTTTGAGAACGACAGCTCTACTAGCTGGAAACCCTGGTGGTATAGTGGTTAAGTGCTACGGCTGCTAACCCGAAGGGTCAGCAGTTCGAATCCACCAGGTGCTCCTTGGAAACGCTATGAGGCAGTTCTACTCTGTCCTATAGGGTCATTATGAGTCAGAATCAACTCGACGGCACTGGGTTTGGTTTGGCTCTACTAGTTAGGAAGCCTGGTGGTGCAGTGGTTAAGTGCTTGGCTGTTAACCAAAAGGTCAGTGGCTCGAATCCACCAGCTACTCTAAGGGAGAAAGACATAGCAGCCAGCTTCTGTAAAGATTACAGTCTTAGAAACCCTATGAGGCAGTTCTACTCTGTCTTATAGGGTTGCTATGATTGGAATCCACTCGAATGCAGTGGGTTTGGGTTTTGGTTTGCTCTATTGGTGGTGCTCAGAATAGGTCCCTAACCAGCAGCATTAGCATTGCCTGAGAACTTGTTAAAAATGTAAATTCTCAGCAGGGGTTCAAACTTGAAGGAACCAGCTTGAAGCCCTGACTGCAACTGACAGCGTGCCTCAGTGCCAAGCATTGGAGGAAGCAAAAGGACAGAGGTGAACTGGGGAGTGCATGCTCTGTTCACATGGAACAGCCAGGCCAAAAGCTGGCAGATCGTCTGAATTTTCAAGAGAAACCGAAAGAGCTGATGTTTTTAGTACAACATCTCCTTGCTTTTTTTTAATATTGGCAATTAGCAGAAAAATCATTTTCGAAGATGGAGCATGCCAAGCAAAACACATCTTTGGGATACATTCAGCTTGCAAGCCACCTGCCTTAGTTATCTAGTGCTACTATAACAGAAATACCATACATTCATGGCTTTAACAAACAGAAAATTATTTTCTCAAAGTTTAGGAGCTAGATTTCAAACTCAGGGTGCCATCTCTAGGGAAAGACCTTCTCTCTCTGTTGGCTCTGATGGAAGATCCTTGTCTCTTCAGCTTCTTCCTCCTGGTTCCTTGGAGATATCCTTATGTCTTGGCATGAGTCTTACCCCATCTCTCCTCCACTGGCTTGTTTAATCTCTTTTATATCTTAAAAGAAATTGACTCAAGATACACCCTATACCAATTCTGCCTCATTAGCATAACAAAGACAACTCATTTCCAAATAGGATTATAGCCACAAGCATAGCGGTTAGGATTTATAGCACATATTTTTTGGGTACAATTTGATCCATAACATTCCACCCTTTGGACCCCAAATTCATGTCCTTGTCACATACAAAACACATTCACCCCATCATATCATCCCAAAAGTCTTGAATCAATTCCAAGCCCAAAATCTCATCTTCTGAATCATCTAAATCAAATATCCTTAAGACTTTAGGTATATTGCATTCTGGGGCAAAATTCCTCTTCATTTGTGAACCTGTGAAATCTAGACTACAAGTTATCTATTTCCAAAGTACAGTGGTGGAATAGGCACAAGGTAGACATTTCTTTATAAATGGAAGAAATTAGAGGGAAAGAAGGGATAACAGGCACCAAATAAGTCAAAAACCCAACAGAACAAATTACATTAGCTCTCAAGGCTTGAAAATAATCCTCTCTTCTCTGAGACCATCTGGGCA
The DNA here is from genome assembly GCF_024166365.1 of Elephas maximus indicus. Taxonomy (NCBI): domain Eukaryota; kingdom Metazoa; phylum Chordata; class Mammalia; order Proboscidea; family Elephantidae; genus Elephas; species Elephas maximus. Next base: position 47,942,717 of record NC_064846.1, read on the forward strand.
ATGGTCCTGCCCTCCAGACTCTGTGCGTTGGCCACACCCTCTGAATTCCAGGCTTCAGCTCCACCTTACAGGCTCTCTGGGCAGGGGCCTATCTACTGAAAATAAGACCCAGGGCAATTAGTTTTAAACTGCTGAATGATCACTCACAGCTGGCCATGGAAACCGTGATGGCCATTAAAAACTGCTCATTAGCTCCCTTCCTCAAGTGACGCCCAGAGCACATCCACCACCTGCCATACCTTAGTTATTCCTCTGTCCCTGGGATGGCAACTCTACTCTCTTGGTTTTGTTGTTGTTGTTAGGTGCCGTGGAGTCAGTTCCCACTCATAGTAACTCTATGTACGACAGAGAAAAACATTGCACAGTCCTGCACCATCCTCACAATCATTGCCATGTTTGAGCCTATTGTTGCAGCCATTGTGTCAATCCATCTTGTTGAGAGTCTTTCTTTTTTGCTGACTCTCTACTTTACCAAGCATAATGTCCTTCTCCAGGGACTAGTTCCTCCTGATAACATGTCCAAAGCATGTGAGATGAAGTCTCGTCATCCTAGCTTCTGTACTTCTTCCAAGACAGATTTGTTGGTTCTTCTTGCAGTCCATGGTATATTCAATAGGTGGCCCCATTCTCCTAATCCATCTGAGTGGCAACCCCAAGCCCTTAGCCCTGGTGGGCTTGTTCTTCTGCCCCTTGGTCATGGCAGCCCCACCTCCTTAGTTTTGGGCAGCAGCCTCATCCCCCTGGCACACTTTAACAGCACCCCCACACTCCAGAACCAAGTTGGCAAAGATTCAACTCTTTGAAACCTAGGAGGCTGTGGCCCCACCCTTTGAAATCCATGAGACTATGACCCCACCCCTTGAAACTGAGATGATCCTGCTTCCTGTGCTCCTTCCAACAGTTCTTCTGATCTCTGAGCTGCTCCTGGGATGGTCCTTTTCTTTTCTTGGAGGATAACAGATGTAGCTCCTTTGGGCTGTTTCCTGCCTATAGAATTCCAAGAAGCAGATAGCATTTTTTCCTTTTATTCTTTCTCTGTCCCCTTCAGTCTAAGCTGATGGGTTTTCTGCTGTGGTAGTTGGTTTGATCCATCAGTCACAGGTTTAATCTCTTTAACAAAAGATTGTGTAGCATAAGAACTGCTTTAGGTGAAGGGAAGGACAACACTCAATACATGGAAGGTCAGCTCAGTTGGACTGGACCAAAAGCAAAGAAGTTTCTGGGATAAAATGAATGCTTCAAAGGTCAGCAGAGCAAGGGCGGGGGTTTGGGGACCATGGTTTGCGGGGACTTCTAAGTCAATTGGCAAAATAATTCTATTATGAAAACATTCTGCATCCCACTTTGAAATGTGGCGTCTGGGGTCTTAAATGCTAGCAAGCAGCCATCTAAGATGCATCAATGGGTCTCAACCCACCTGGAGCAAAGGAGAATGAAGAACACCAAGGTCATACGACAACTAAGAGCCCAAGAGATAGAAAGGGCCACATGAACCAGAGACCTACATCATCCTGAGACCAGAAGAACTAGTTGGTGCCCGGCCACAATCGATGACTGCCCTGACAGGGAGCACAACAGAGAAGCCCTGAGGGAGCAGGAGATCAGTGGGATGCAGACCCCAAATTCTCATAAAAAGACCATACTTAATGGTCTGACTGACACTAGAGGAATCCCAGCGGCCATGGTCCCCAGACCTTCTGTTGGCACAGGACAGGAACCATCCCCGAAGACAACTCATCAGACATGAAAGGGACTGGACAGTGGGTAGGAGAGAAATGCTGAAGAAGAGTGAGCTAATTATATCAGGTGGACACTTGAGACTGTGTTGGCATCTCCTGTCTGGAGGGGGGATGGGAGGATAGAGAGAGTTGGAAGCTGGCAAAATTGTCACGAAAGGAGAGACTGGAAGGGCTGACTCATTAGGGGGAGAGCAAGTGGGAGTATGGAGTAAGATGTATGTAAACTTATATGTGACGGACTGACTTGATTTGTAAACGTTCACTTGAAGCTCAATAAAAGTTAATAAAAAAAAAAGATTGTGTAGCCATGTCCTTGGTGAATATTCTAAGACATGTGTCCTTTGTACAGCAGAATTTTCCCAATCTTTAAGTTCTGTTTTCATTTTACACAGTTCATTTTTAAGTCCATCTCTTTCTTATCGCATTTTACTACAAGCAGCAGGGAGAAACCACATGGTCCTTTTAAGATCTTGCTTAGAAATCTCATCATCTGGATAGCCAAGTTCGTCATTTACAAGTTCTACCTTCCACAAAGCATTTGAACATAATTCAGACAAGTTCTTTGCCACTGCATAAAAAGCATCATCCTTCCTCCATTGTCCAGTCACATGTTCATCGTTTCCTTTTAAAGCCTCACCAGAAGGCTTGAACATCCACATTTCTAGGCTGGTGCCATATGTATTCTCTAAGATGATCGAGACTTTCTCTATGGCTTTCCTTTTGAGTCTTCACCATAAGTGCCTTTGACATCCATAATTCTACCAACAGTCTCCTCAGGGCAATCTAGGAAGCAGAAGTCATTATTACTTTCTTGGTAGTAGTGGTAAAATTTAGGCCTTTGGGAGGTGTGAGGTGTGAGATTTAAATTCTCACAGCCAGCTGTGACCATTGATAATATTTTCTGCAGTTTCTAACGTGGATGACAATAGAAATTTCATGATTTCCTGAGAACTAACAGTGTTTTAGTTATTTAGTGCTGCTATAACAGAAATACCACAAATGGATGGCTTTAACAAATAGAAATTTACTTTCTCACAGTTTAGGAGACTAGAAGTTCAAGTTCAGGGTGCTGTCTGTAGGGGAAGGCTTTCTTTCTCTGTTTTCTGTGAAGGAAGGTCCTTGTTTCTCTTGAGCTTCTGCACCTGGGTGACCTTCATGTGGCTTGGCATCAATCTTACCACATCTTTCCTCTGCAAGCCTGTTTAATCTCTTTTATATCTCGAAAGAGATTACCTTAAGACACACCTTACACTAATCCTGCCTCATTAACATAACAAAGACAACCCATTCCCAAATGGGATTATAACCACAGGCATAGAAGTTAGGATTCACAACACATAATTTGGGGGGACATAATTCAATACGTAACACTTACCCAAGGTCACACCCATAGCAAGTGGCAGAGCCAGTGTTCAAACTGAGGCTTGCTTGATTCCAAGGCTCATGTACTTTCTCTTATATAACATAATATTGTGCTGTGGCCTCAGAATATGGTGAAATCTCCACAGGTATGTATTGAGAAGCTTCTGTAGACCCCAGCATGTGTCACAGGCTGTGACCCAGTAAATTCCCTTTTCTGGATCTGTCCAAGCTTCCACTAGATTGCCAGTTCCAGAGATGGGGTCACAGCTGTCTTGTTCACTGTTCTATGCTCAGTGTTTAGCACAGTGGTTGGCACACAGCAAAAAAAAGCAGGCATTTAATAAATATGTGTTTAAAGATGAAAGGAATAAAAAAGAGAAAGAAAGAAAAGGGGGAAAAGGGAGGAATTTTTGTCCCATGGATACTATTTGTGTTTGTGGATCATTTGAGAAGATTTTGGGCAACAAATTTACATTGATACACTATGCAAAATTTCTTTTCCAACTTCTATTAATTAAAAGCCAGCAGTGGATTGTCCCTTACTGGTTCTGCTAGAGATTTGCAAGAGCATGGAATGTGAAGGTGGATTCTGGGATTACCTTGATTATCTACCTTCATAGCTTTGGCTGTAAATCCCATCAGTTGCTATTCTCTGTGCTCACTCTGGTGTGGGTGAATGGCAGGCAGCATTCAGGGATGTCTTGGATATCAGAGGTAATGGGCTCAGGCTTCAAAATCTCCATGGCTAATTCCTAGAGCAGGCAATCCTTCTGTAGATAATTAAATAGTGACTGAATTTAGATAGTGGCTAAATTTCAGGGCTATTCAAGTGAAAGAAGCAGAGATGGGGAAAGAGAGAAGCCAAGCCACATGAAGATCACCAGGAGCAGAAGCTCAAAGAGATAAAGGATTTCCTCCAGAGCCAACAGAGAGAGAGGCTTTCTCCTGGAGCCTGTACCCTGAATTCAGACATCTAGCCTCCTAAACTACAAAAAAATAAAACTCTGTTTGTTAAAGCCACCCACTTGTGGTATTTCTGTTATAGCAGCACTAGATAACTAAGACAGTAAGTTACTTATCATTTTTATGCTTCAGTTTCCTTACCTGTAAAATGGAGTTAATAGTAGTACTTCCTTTATACAATTGTGTGCTGTGCAGAGGGTCTGCCGCATAGTCCTCAGAAAACAGTAGATTCCCTCCTTTCATCCCTCATAATCTGAAACTGATGTCACTAGTCCTCCATTCAGGATATGTACCTCTGGGTCAGTTTTTTTTTTCAGTTGTGGAAATGAGTAATGTTCTCAATTCCTCTTTGCAGTCTTTTATGCTGGCCCTCAGTTCATGTAGTAAGCGGCCACGAATCCTGGACAGGGATATGGGGGTGCCAACTTGTACCAGTTCATAAGAGCAGGTTGGGCACTTCTCTTCCCAAATACGTGTTCAGAGACCTCATGTTCATAGCTGAAATGGGCCATGGTGGAAGTGTTTACATGACGAAAATTGGCAACCACTGCAAATCAGGGCCTTTTGGTTTTTCCCAAAGAGCTGGTTGATAAACATTTACCAGCGCGTCACGGCCTAGGACTAGATGGAACCTCACTAAGCCATCTGGTCATTCCTTGCTTCAGGGCTGGGACTAGGGTAAGGCAACCGTGGTGTCTAGCCTGCAAAATTTAAGAAGGCAGTTACTCTGAAGGTTGTACAGGGGCAGCACACAATCCTGAGAGTGAGTGTCTCCTTAAATTTTGTGCCCTAAAAAAAAAAAAAAACACTGCCATTGAATTGATTCCCACTCATAGAGAACCTATAGGACAGAGTAGAACTGCCCCATAAGTTTTCCAAGGAGCGGTTGGTGAATTTGAAATGCCCACCTTTTGGTTAGCAGCTGAATGCTTAACTACTATGCCACCAGGGGCCTCCTTTGCCTCATCATAGTCCCAGCCCTCCCTACTAGAAAAAAAAATCAGTATTTCTTGATCACCTACTATTTGCCATATTCTTGTCTTGGCTTTATGGAGTTTACATTCTAAAGGGGGGGGCAGGAAAAAACATGACGAATAATTAAATATATACGATATTAGCGTGAAGTGCTATGGAAAAAAATAAAGCAAGGGAGAGGATAGGAAATATTTTGAGGTGAGTCACAATTTTAGATAGTGGGGTCAAGAAAGCCTGATAGAGAAGTCAACTTTGAGTAAAGAACTAAGAGGAGGGGGGGCCAATAAATTATGACTAATGATTGTCTTCCATAGAATGAGAGCTCCTTAAGCTAAGTGAATCTACAAGCTGCTATCCTAGGACTCACTCATTCCTCCATTTATGCATTCATCCAGCACCTATTGATTGAACACCTAGTGTCAAGCCTGTGCCCACTGAGGATATAATAATAGCTAATAGTTACTGTGTGCTTGCCATGCACCAGCAGTGGGGTAAGTATTTTGCATGCATTAACTCAATTACTCATGATAACTCCAGGAGGTAAGTACCATTATTACCTCCATTTTACAGATGAGAAAATGGAGGCACAGGTACAGAGATGACCAAGACATCCTCCCTGTCCTCAGAAAGTTCTCATTTTGGTGAGGAATTTATAGATATATACATTGGTATCCTGCAAACTGGTGCAAGAAAAGGAAAAGGGACACAGAAGGGCCCTAATCCAGCCTGAAAAGCTGGGTGTGGTAGTTGGAAAAGGTTTCGAGGAGTAAGCCATTGTTTTACAATGAGGAATATTAAAAGAAGCAATCCGCTATCATATTCTTGTGGGATTGTTGTGGAGGATGCCATCCACTATATCTTATAGTACCAGTACAGTACCCAGTGCCGTCAAGTCGATTCTGACTCATAGCGACCCTATAGGACAGAGTAGAACTGCCCCACAGAGTTTCCAAGGAGCGCCTGGCGGATTTGAACTGCCAACCCTTTGGTTAGCAGCCATAGCACTTAACTACTACACCCTCTTTTTTGAGAACCCTCAGAAGATATTTCTCTCAAACCCCAGAAAACAAAAAAGCTGAGCTTCTCTTAAAGGTGGAGGGGTAGATTTTTTTTTATCTTATTTGTTGCTATTGTTGTTAGTTGCCATAGAGTCATTCCCAACTCATGATGACTGCATGCACAATGGGCTCAAACTATTGTAATCCATGGGGTTTTCATGGGCGGATTTTTCAGAAGAAGATTGCCAGGCCTTTCTTCCTAGTCTGTTTTGTCTAGAAGCTCCACTGAAACCTGTTCAGCATCATAGAAACATGCAAGCCTCCACCGACAGATGAGTGGTGGCTGCATCTGAGGTGCTTTGGTCAGAAACTGAACCAGGTCTCCTGCATAGAAGAAGCCCTGGTGGTGCAATGGTTAAACCCTCTGCTGTTAACCGAAAGGTTGACGGTTAGAACCCACCCAGTGGCTCCACAGGAGAAAGACTTCACAATCTGCTCCGGTAGAGATTATAGGCTAGGAAACCCTATGTGGTAGTTCTACTCTCATATAAGGTCTCTATGAGTCAGAATCAGCTCCACAGCACACAACAGTATAGTTTCAATGCTTTAGGCCAACAGAACAGTTATACTTGTGATCTTAAATGGGCCACCCTTTCCTAACGTGTTCTGCAAAAGCAACTATCCAAAGGCAAATTGGCTTCCCATTGAAACAACTTTACAGTGGTTCCTGAGGCATCAGGAATCTAACCAGAAAGTTAGAAACTAGAGCTCATATCCAAACAGGCCTTCTCTCCTGTCTACAACCCTGTCCCTCACATACACATACCACCCACCCCCAGATACCCTGATACCACAAAACCACCTACGGAAGGGGGAGCTGCATGCAGGGAGATTTGGCCTGACTGACTGTCAAGAATGGCAGAAACTAATGAATCTGGACTTGACAGGTCTCTTTCCACACACACACACGCACACATACAAAAATCATTATAAAATGTCGCTGTCTCTTGATGCCTCTCAGCCTGGCTCCTGATTCATGGGAGATAAGCTTGGAGTTACAGACCTGCCACCTTGTTGCCACACAAAACATTAATCTTCTGAGATTTTCTGCCTCCCTGACAGAATAAGGTAATCAGACAGAATTACAGCTCTGAGACATTCATGATCATAGGATTTGCACCAAATAAACTGCTCAGCCTTTGGTATCAATGGCTGTAGCTTTTTGTTGTTGTTGTTAATCTTTTTTTTTTTTTCCACTTGTTCCAGCAAGGTCAGGGGCACTGTTCTACATTTTTATTCCATGTATATTTCTACAAAAAGCCTTGAGTCTCCACTAGCAAAAGGATTTCATTTGTACCACCCAGGGCCAGCATTTGCAGATAGTTGGGCAACCAGGAGCCTGGTACTAGCCCTGAGTGTCAAAGCCTTACTTTTCAGCTCTGTTTGCTGAATGTGTGGGCAGGGTGGCCAATGGGATCCGAGCAGAGACTGTGCTTAGGAAGCATGAGGTCTATGTAGAGGCAGAATAGGGAGGACGATTGCAGACAGACTGAGGAGGCTCCCTCTCCTCTCCCTCACTGGACCACTGCTGCTGCCTGAAATTACACCATGCGTGTTTGATTTCTTGGGCTGAAGGTTCAATTCTGTGCTTGAATGCAACTGCCCTTGGGAGAAAAAGCACACTAATAGATTTCAGGGTATGAATTTGTCTTTTCAAATGTATAACTAGCTAAGAGAAGGCTGTTTTTCTTTTAAAGTTTTCAAATAGGTAATACATTTACATGATTCAAAAATCAAAACTAAATACCTGCTACAACATGGATGAACCTTGAACACATCAGGCAGCATGAAACAAGGTAGTCACAAAAGGACAAATATCGTATGATCCCACTTGTATGAAATATCTAGAATAGGCAAGTATATAGAGACCAAAATTTATTTGTGGTTACAAGGGGTAGGAGGGAGACTGGGGGTAAGGGAGGCTCACTGCATAGGGGACACTGAGCTTTTGTTAAGGGTGATGGAAACATTTGGAAATGAATAAGGGTGATGGTTGAATGAAGGATGAATGTGATTCATGTCACTGAATTGTACATGTAAAAAAAATTTGAAATGGCAAATGTTTTGTTATATATATATTTAGCACAATAAAAAAAATAAGAAAAAAATCAAAACTGCTTAGAAGGGCTATATTAAGAAGTCTTCCTTTAATCCTGTCCTCTTGTATTCCATTCTTCAGCCACCCCCACTTGCCTCCTATAGGTTACCATTTTTATTAGCTTTTTGTATAACCTTTTAGTATTTGTACAAATGTGCATGTGTGTATTTTTCATATTTTCCTCCTGTCTTCCATAAAGGTAGCCTACAAATATACCCTTTTCTGTACTTTGCCTTTTTCACTGTAGTATATATCATGGAGATATTTCAATATTAATACAGAGGCGGCTTCCTCAATCATTGTTTTTTTTTTAACAACTGTGTAAGACAACATCGTGCAGATGTACCATACTTATGCAGTTCCTTGTAGGTGAACACTTGTGTTGTCTCTAACCTTTCACTATTTTAAGCAATACTGCGAGGAGTAACCCCATACATGAGTTGTCTCACAAGTGTGAAAGTCTATGTCTCTAAGATATACACCCAGAGGGGTAAATAAGTTTAAAATATTGATACATATAGTCCAATTGCCCTTTACAGGGTTATCCTATCTTGCATTCCCACAGCAATGCATAAGAATGCTCATTTCCCCCACTACTTTACAACAGTGTTGTCAAACTTTCAGATTTTTGCTTATGGAATATGAGGGAAATAATAAGTTTAGGTTTCATTTACATTCATTATGTGTGAAGTTGAGCACCTTTTCATATGTTTAAGAACTGTTTTAATTTCATTTTCTATGGATGGTCTTATCCTTTGCCCATTTTTCCACTGTGTTGTTGATCATTTCCTTCTTGACTTATAGGTGCTCTTTACATATTAAGATTAGTCTTTGTCTGTAACGAACACATTTTTCAAAAGGAGGGAGGATGGGATGACTAGCTGTAGAACATTGGGCACTTCCTAAAGAGAGGTAGGCTTGGGTGAGGTAGCTGGAAGATATCACCAGGTAACTTGTTTTGTATTCATTTATTTGTTCTTTATACAACCTTCTACAACATTCAGTAGGTACGTACTGAGCAGCTACCATGTACCAGGCACTGTGCTATTTGGGATATACGAAGATCTCTGCCCTCCGTAGAGCTTAATATTCTTTCATCAACTAGTTCATTCATAGGAGTCCTGGTGACACAGTGGTTAAGCGCTTTGCTGCTTGCCTAAAGGTTGGTGGTTTGAACCCACAAGCTGTTGTTGGGAGAAAGATGTGGCAGTCTGCTTCTGTAAAGATTACAGCCTTGGAAAGTCTTAATCATATGCTACCTCCTGAAATGGTTGAATGTCGACCAGTTCTTTCTAGTATAGTGAATCTGTTTATTCCTTCCATCTTCTTTTGATGGCTTCCTGCATTATTCAGTGTTTTGCCCATAGAATCCTTCAACAGTGCGACTTGAGGCTTGAATGTTTTCTTCAGTTCTTTCAACATGAGAAATGCTGAGCGTGTTCTTCCTTTTTGGTTTTCTAACACAAGGTCTTTACACATGTCATTCTAATACTTTACTTTGTCTTCTCTTGCCGCCCTTTGAAATCTTCTGTTCAATTCTTTTACTTCATCATTTCTTCCAGTTGCTTTTGCTACTCTATGTTCAAGACCAAGTTTCAGATTCCCTTCTGACATCCATTTTGGTCTTTTTTTTCTTTCCTGTCTCTGTAATGACCTCTTACTTCCATCGTGTATGATAAAAAAAAAAAATGATGTCCTTCTACAATTCACCTGGTCTTCAGTCATCAGTGTTTAATGAGTCAAACCTACTCTCTAAATTCAGGTGGGATATACTCAAGGTCATACTTTGGCTCTTGTGGACTTGTTCTAATTTTCTTCAGCTTCAGCTTGAACTTGCATATAGGCAATTGACGGCCTGTTCTGCGGTTTGCTCTTGTCCTTGTTCTGAATGATGAATCATCTCTAGATTACTTTTAATACCTAATGCAACGTAAATGCTATGTGAATAGTTGTTATACAGTACTGTATTGTTTAGGGAATAATTACAAGAAGTGAACAATGCTCAAACAATGAATACTGGAGAGAGACTAAGGAGCTACGAATTGGCAGGAGGCCTACACAACCTTTCATTTGTGTAGATTCTAGTAGTGCTCAGCAAAGGCAAATTCAAGGTTTGCTTTTTGGAACTTTCTTGTTTTTCTGAATATTTTCAATCCTTGGTTGGTTGAATCTGCAGATGCAGAACCTGCACATACTGAGGGCCAACTGTACACTAGACTTGTATATTAGTCATCTATTGCTGAGTAACCAATTTCCCCCAAAATTAAGACAAAAAACATTGTCTCACACAGCATCTAAAGGTCAGGAATCCAGGGGAGCCTTAGCTGGTGGTTCTGGCTTAGGCTGCAATCAAGCTGTTGACTGGGTAGTCATTTCAAGGTTCAGCTAGGGCTGGATAATTCAGTTCCACGCTCACTCACATAGTTGTTGACAGGCCTCAGTTACTCACTGGGTGTTGGCGAGATACTTTAATTCCATGCCACATGGACTTCTCCATACGGCTGCTCACAACATGTCAGCTTGCCTCCCCCAGAGCAAGTGATTCAAGAGAAAAGGAGAGCCAGAGCCCAAGAGGGAAGCCACTGTGTTTTACAACCTAATCTCTGCCGTATACTATTGGTCCCACAAAACAACCATAGTACAATGTTGGAAGTGACTGCACAGGGTGTGAATACCAGAGGGTAGGGATCATTAGGGGCCATTTTGGAGGCTGGATACTACATATGGTAAAGAGCAGAGACTCGAGCCAGACAGCCTAGTTCCAAACCTTAGCTCTGCCACTTACTAGCTGTGTGGTCTTGGACAAGTCACTTAATCTCAGTTTCTTCATCTGTCAATTGAGGATAATAATATTTACCTCAAGAAACTGTCATAAAGATTAAATGAGTGTTTATTTACTTATTTATCTCAGAGGAATGCCTGACCACATAAAACAAACTCATCACTGTCCAGTGGATTCTGACTCATAGCAACCCTATACATATAAATATAAGCTCTAAAGGAGATTAAACAAGTGAGCAGAGGAGAGATGGGGTAAGATAGATGCCAAGACATGGAGATCTTGGCATGGAGATCTCCAAGGAACCCGGATGCAGAAGCTGATGAGGCAAGGACCTTCCTCCAGAGCCAACAAACAGAAAAAGCCTTCCCCTAGAGCCAGCACTCTGCGTTCAGATTCCTAGTCTCCTAAACTGTGAGAAAATAAATTTCTATTTGTTAAAGCCATCACTTGTAGCATTTCTGTTATAGCAGCACTAGGTAACTAAGACAAGCTCTAATTATTATTAGCTAAACAGTGCGAGGAGTCATCAAAATATTTTAAGCAGGGGAGTGACCTGCTATTTTGGAAAGCTTCCTACAACTTTAGTATGAGGAGTGGACAGGAAGGGGAAAAAAGGAGGAGGGAAGAGACCCATTAGAAAGTAGTTACAGATGAAAGATTAGCGTGGCCTTGATTAGGGTAGTGACAGTGGAAACAAAGAGAAGTAGATACATACAGGGTAATTCTAGAAATAGAACTATCAACACATCAATTAGATGCAGGTGATGAGGGAGATAGGGAACATAGGAGGAAGAGCAAGGTTTATTTGTTTGTGGAGGCAGGTATTAGAAACCTGAGTTAAAAACATGTGGAGTTTGAGGTAAAGCATCCAAGGAGCCCTGGTGATGTGGTGGTTAAGAACTCAGCTGCTAATCTAAAGGTTGGTGGTTTGAACCATCAGCCACTTTGTGGGAGAAAGATGTGGCAGTCTTCTCCCATAAAGATTACAGCCTTCTTTATGGGGAACTTCTACTCTGGCCCATAGAGTAGCTATGAATTGGAATTGACTCGGCGGCAATGGGTTTTGATGGGTAAAGGCATCCAAGTGGAATTGTCCAGTTGGCAGTCAGATATATGGGTGTAGAGTTCAGAAGAGAGATCTGGGCTAGAGATTTAGGAGTTATCATCATATAGGTCATTGAAGCCATAGATGGGGTAACATTGCCCAGAGGATAATATATCCAGTGAGAAGAGAAGGCTGCCTGAGAAAGAACCCTGATCGCTAACAGTTAAGAGGTGGATGAAGGGAGAAATGCCTTCAAAAGAGTCAGAAAAAACGGGGCAATATCTAGAGGGTGTGGTGTCATGTAAGTCATGAAGGAAAGATGGTTCAACAATGCCAGTGCTACCTGCTAAAAGAAAAAGGTCACCAAAGATAAGGGCTGAAAATTGTCCATTGAATTTACCAACAAGGAGGCCATTGTTAATCTCCATGAGAGTAATGTAAATGGAATGGGTGGGGCATCCCTGCCCCAACCTCATTCTCTAGGCTATGAGCATACCTTCATAGGATTTATGGACCTTGGTGTTGAGTGCCACCTCCCTTTTCCAAACAGAATAGTTGATCCCCACGGGGGTCAGCTTCTTGGAGATGTATATACAGTGTTGGAATTCACTAGAACTGGGGTACTCCTTGACCAGGATAATAATAATAATAACTGCTAACATTTCTCAAGCACTAAGCAATTTATAACGATAATCTGATATAACCTTGACATAAAACCTATGAAGCAAATACACTGCTATAGTACGTACTATGTGCCAAGTAGTGTTTTAAGTACCTTACATATATCAACTCATATATTATCCCTATTTTACAGATGAAGAATATAGTGGCTAACAGGATAGTATAGATCCAGGCTGAGCTGAGATAGGCCAAGATCAAGGAAGAGGTATAATAAGATCCTCAGCCACTGGAAAGCTTCAGTTGCTCTAGGACTCTAGGAAAAGCTCCTCTTTTTGAGGAGGTGGATTATTGGGATAGGACTATCTAGGGCAGGGGCTGTCGGGTCAGTACATGTTTTAGAATATCATTCAGGAGACCATGACTCCTTGCTCCAGGGGACCATCCAAGGTGATACTCATTAAACACTGGAAGGTACCTAACCATTTTTCATTGCTCGCCTTCTTGAGTACATAGGAAGCTGTAGGTACCCAAAAGATCTAATTTTATGGAGACCAAACTTCCATAGATTAGGGAGTAGTGACTGTGGATTGCCATCTTAGATGGTAGCAGTGTGGATAATGTGGCAATCCCAGTTCCTCTATTAAGACCCTAGGCGTGCACCAGCGTTCATATGCTGGGCAGAGAGCACATCTGCTTGGAGCTCTCATTGCCTTTCCTGTGGCACTTGGCCCATTAAATCACAGAAAAGTGTGTGCAGCCCATCCCCTCCATCAGGCTCTGAATTTCTTAAAGTCAGAGATGGAATTTTATTTACCTGGTGCCTCCCACAGTTTCTCAGCTTCTAGCACAGTGCTAGATTCATAGTAGTCCTCAATAAATATTTGTTGAATTAATTAATAAATGAATGAATGTTGCCAAGGGTCAGCCCTTGTTCCAACTGAGCTCTTAGTATTTGCATTCATAACCAAACTAACCTCCCTAACAAGCAGAGCATCTGTTGTTTGTTTTTTGTATTTTTTTTAAGGCAGGGATAATAAACAATGAGTGTGGGAGGGCTAAACCAAGTTGATTTAATTCAACAAGTATTTATTAAGCCTACTACGAATCTAGTAGAGGGGCATTGGTAGTTCAGTGGTAGAATTCTCACCTTCTATGCCGGAGACCCAGGTTCGATTCCCAGCCAATGCATCTCATGTGTGGCCACCACCCGCCTGTCAGTGGAGGCTTATGTGTTGCTATGATGTTGAACAGACAGACTAGGAAGAGGGGTAGACTCCACAGCAGCTCACAACAACAACAATGAACCTAGTACTGTATCATGTACCCTGTCAGAACAGATACAGGCCTATGTAATTCAAAGCTTTTAAAAATTAATATTTCAAAGAAAATCAAAGTCTCAGAGAAAAAAACTAGTGTACAGGGCTAAAAGCCTACACAAGCCACAGCCTCATCTGTCCTGAGACCAAAACTAGATGGTGCCAGGCTACCACTACCAACTATTCTGATCAGGGCCACAGTAGATAGACTCTGATAGATTGGGAGAAAAATATAAAACAGAACTCAAATTCTTAAAAAGTCCAAACTTACTGGACCGATTGAAACTAGAGGATTCCCTGAGACTATCATCCTGAGATATTCTTTAAACCTTGAACCAAAACCATCCCTTGAGGTCACCTTTTAGCGAAACAACAGATTGGCACACAAAATAAAGAACATTACCCATGAGTATGATGATCCATTAAAAAACCATTAGTATGAGATCAAAAGGTCAACAATTACTCTAAAGCAAAAATGAGAAGTTAAGGGGGCAGGGAAGCTAGAATACTGGAAATGGAACAACCAGAACACAATTGGAGAGAATGTTGACACATTGTGAAAAATGTTAACTAATGTCACTGAACAATTTGTGTTGAAATTGTCACATGGGAACCTAATTTGTTGTGTAAGCTTTCACGAAAAAGACAATAGAGTATTATTTTAAAAAAATTAATATTTCAGACATACTAAAAGATATTAACAGTAATATGACTGTGTGAGAGTTCCAAAACTGAGGTGCCTGACTTGTATCAGAATGATTGGCCCAGGTCTGAGCCCCAACTCCATCTTAGCTTTTGCTTATTTCCCCTGCAACTGTCAAACCCTTAGTCAGACTTAAGTACATAACAACGGATTTCCCCTGCAACTGTCAGACCCTTAGAAGAACTTAAGTATACATAACAACAACAACAACAAAAACCCATAGCGATAAGTCATTTCTGGCTCATAGTGTAACCTGACACTCCAAGGTCTGCTCAGCACAGCTGTGAAGACACAGGGAGCTGATGAAAGTGAAAGAAGCTTTATTCAGTTGGCCAACTAAAGGAGAACACCGGGACTCGGGTCGCCAAGGTGCCTCCCAGAACAATGCCCAAGGGGTTTATATGGGTAAAGTAAATCGGGTCTGGGGTCCCCAGGAGCACCCCAGGGTGGGGCCAACTTGTGGATTGGTTTGACATGAAAGGGCATTCTCAGGGATGTCCAGTCTTCTCTGCCTGTTCAGTCTGAAAGGGGAGCTACAAAGATGGCATTTTGCCCACATCCGAGGTGTACACAAGGGTGTTTTACCGCCTCTGATGTCAATAAGTTATCTGAGGGGCAAGGTCATCAGTATTACGCAGCTCAGGAAGGCCTGAGCTGGTCCAAAACCGGTTTTAGCTGGACTGAAGACCCCAGTCTTTTTAACTGAGTTGGAACCGGAAGTATACCAAAATAAGGAGATACTCTAAAAGCAGAGGTTAGTTCCTGTCTTGCCTGATAAGGGGATAACTTCCGTGCTGGAAGTTAACTCTCTCTGTTACCGAAGATGGCAGGCTTAGCCACTTGGCACAGCCCCTTGTTTATTCAGTGCGGCCGGTGTACTGCCAGTCTCAATAGTGACCCTATAGAACAGAGTAGAACTGCCCCCATAGAGTTCCCAAGGAGCGCCTGGTGGATATGAACTGCAGAATACATAACAAAAGAAAAGTTTTTCTCTGTGGTTAAGCTAAAGATATGGAAAAAATGTTCCTAAGGGAGGATCTCGAACCAAGACCCTAATCAGGAATCCCCTCAGCAGTCCTCAGGACCTTGTGACCACCCTGTTTATCCCCTCTTAGTCATGTGTTTAAACTAACCAATCCAAATAGCCCATATTCGTGTTTCCGACCAATCACTGCAAGGAGCCCACATTCATCTTTCGAAGCAACCACTGTAAAGCACGCACTTCAAGTTTTCCTACCTCCTGCTTACCTAATCTTGATGCCTCTGTGACTCCACCATTTTGGAGCTTTTGGTTTCAGTTTGTGAGATCAGAGGGGTCCCCAGTTTGAACTGTCTTGAACTTTCAGTAAATCTCTTTGCTTTTATTTTTAACAGAGTATGCATTCTTACTCATTGAGGTGACAAACACTCATGTACTCATGACCCAGCTTCAAAAATAAGACATAAACAGTATGTGCAGCCCAAAAGGCTGCAAAAACCAAGAGGTTAGTTTTTTTTTTTTTTCATAAGTTTGGCAACAAAATTCTTTCAGTGGCTGTGATGGTTAGTCCTTTATGTCAAGTTAGGCTAATAAAAAACCCATTGCGGTAGAGTTGATTGCAGACTCCTAGCGATAGTAGAACTGCCCCATAGGGTTTCCAAGGAGCACCTGGGGGATCCGAACAGCCAACCTTTTGGTTAGCAGCCATAGCTCTTAACGACTATGCCACCAGGTTTTCTGAGTTAGGCTCTAGTACCAAGTTAGGCTATAAAAAAAAGGCTATAGTACTGAGTTAATTACTCAAACACTGATCTAAGTGTGGCTGTGAAGGTATTTTGGAGATGTGGTTAACATTACAATCAGTTGACTTCAAATAAAGGAGATTACCCTTGGTAATGTGGGTGGGCCTCATCTAATCAGTTGAAGGCCTTAAGAGCAAAACCTGAGGTTTTCCTGAAAAAAAGGAATTCTGCCTCCAGACTTCAGCAGCAAATCCTGCCTGAGTTCCAGCCTGCCGGCCTGACCTCCAAATTTTAGACCAGCCAGTCCCACAATCACGTGAACAATTCTCTGGAAAACCATGAGTGGCAAAACTTGACCTGAACTGTCCTGAAACTATTTCATAATCTTCACTTATCCCACTAAGTGTAAAAATCATGTTTCACTGCAGAGACATTAATGTGTTGGATTATGGGGTGTCTGTCAGTTTCTCGTACTGTGCAGGCTTGTGTGTTGCTGTGATGATGGAAGCTATGCCACCAGTATTCAGATACCAGCAGGGTCACCCATGGAGGACAGGTTTCAGCTGAGCTTCCAGACTAAGACAGACTAGGAAGAAGGACCCAGCAGTCTACTTCTGAAAAGCATTAGCCAGTGAAAACCTTATGAATAGCAGCGGAACATTGTCTGATATAGTGCTGGAAGATGAGCCCCCAGGTTGGAAGGCACTCAAAAGATGACTGGGGAAGAGCTGCTTCCTCAAAGTAGAGTCGACCTTAATGACGTGGATGGAGTAAAGCTTTCGGGACCTTCATTTGCTGATGTGGCATGATTCAAAATGAGAAGAAACAGCTGCAAACATCCATTAATAATCGGAGCCTGGAATGTACGAAGTATGAATCTAGGAAAATTGGAAATCGTCAAAAGTGAAATGGAACACATAAACATCGATATCCTAGGCATTAGTGAGCTGAAATGGACTGGTATTGGCCATTTTGAATCAGACAATCATATAGTCTACTATGCTGGGACTGACAACTTGAAGAGGAATGGTGTTGCATTCATGGTCAAAAAGAACGTTTCAAGATCTATTCTGAAGTACAATGCTGTCAGTGATAGGATAATATCCATATGCCTACACGGAAGACCAGTTAATACAACTGTTATTCAAATATACACACCAACCACTAGGGCCAAAGATGAAGAAATAGAAGATTTTTATCAGCTGCTGCAGTCTGAAATTGATCGAACATGCAATCAAGATGCATTGATAATTACTGGCGATTGGAATGCAAAAGTTTGAAACAAAGAAAAAGGATCAGTAGTTGGAAAATATGGCCTTGGTGATAGAAACAATGCCAGAGGTCCAATGATAGAATTTTGCAAGACCAGCGACTTCTTCATTGCAAATACATTCTTTCACCAACATAAACGGTGATTTAATACACATGGACCTCACCAGATGGAACACACAGAAATCAAATTGGCTACATCTGTGGAAAGAGATGATGTAAAAGCTCAATATCATCAGTCAGAACAAGGTCAGGGGCCGACTGTGGAACAGACCATCAATTGCTCATATGCAAATTTAAGCTGAAACTGAAGAAAATCAGAGCAAGTCCATCAGAGCCAAAATATGACTTTGAGTATATCCCACCTGAATTTAGAGACCATCTGAAGAATAGATTTGATGCATTGAACACTACTGACAGAAGACCAGACCAGTTGTGGAACGACATCAAGGACATCATCCATGAGGAAAGCAAGAGGTCACTAAAAAGACAGGAAAGAAAGAAAAGACCAAGATGGATGTCAGAGGAGACTCTGAAACTTGCTCTTGAGCATCGAGCAGCTAAAGCAAAAGGAAGAATTGATGAAGTAAAAGAACTAAACAGAAGATTTTAAAGGGCCTCTCGAGAAGACAAAATAATTATAATGACATGTGCAAAGAGCTGGAGATGGAAAACCAAAAGGGGAAGAGCACACTCGGCGTTTCTCAAGCTGAAAGAACTGAAGAAAAAATTCAAGCTTCCAATTGCAATAGTGAAGGATTCCATGGGTAAAATATTAAACGACACAGGAAGCATCAAAAGAAGATGGAAAGAATACACAGAGTCATTATACCAAAAAGGATTAGTCAATATTCAACCATTTCAAGAGGTGGCATATGATCAGGAGCCGATGTTACTGAGGAAAGAAGTCCAAGCTGCTCTGAAGGCATTGGCAAAGAACAAGGCTCCAGGAATTGATGGAATATCAATTGAGATGTTTCAACAAACAGATGCAGCACTGGAGGTGCTCACTCGTCTATGCCAAGAAATACGGAAGACAGCTTCCTGGCCAACTAACTGGAAGAGATCCATATTTATGCCTATTCCCAAGAGAGGTGATCCAACCGAATGTGGAAATTATAGAACAATATCATTAATATCACACACAAGCAAAATTTTTCTGAAGATCATTCAAAAACGGCTGCAGCAGTATATCGGCAGGGAATTGCCAGAAGTTCAGACCGGTTTCAGAAGAGGACACCGCACCAGGGATATCATTGCTGATGTCAGATGGATCCTGGCTGAAAACAGAGAATACCAGAAGGATGTTTACCTGTGTTTTATTGACTATGCAAAGGCATTTGACTGTGTGGATCATAACAAACTATGGATAACACTGCAAAGAATTGGAATTCCAAAACACTTAATCGTGCTCATGAGGAACCTTTACATAGATCAAGAAGCAGTTGTTCGGACAGAACAAGGGGATACTGATTGGTTTAAAGTCAGGAAAGGTGTGCGTCAGGGTTGTATTCTTTCATCATACCTATTTAATCTGTATGCTGAACAAATAATCCAAGAAGCTGGGCTATATGAAGAAGAACGGGGCATGAGGATTAGAGGAAGGCTCATTAACAACCTGTGTTATCCAGATGACACAACTTTGCTTGGTAAAAGTGAAGAGGACTTGAAGCACTTACTAATGAAGATCAAAGACCACAGCCTTCAGTATTGATTACACCTCAACATAAAGAAAACAAAAATCCTCACAAGTGGGCCAACGGAGAAAAGATTGAAGTTGTCAAGGATTTCATTGTACTTGGATCCGCAATCAACAGCCATGGAAGCAGCAGTCAAGAAATCAAAAGACGCGTTGCATTGGGCAAATCTGCTGCAAAGGACCTCTTCAAAGTGTTGAAGAGCAAAGATGTCACCCTGAAGACTAAGGTGCGCCTAATCCAAGCCATGGTATTTTCAATCACATCATATGCATGTGAAAGCTGGACAATGAATAAGGAAGACTGAAGAAGAGTTGATGCCTTTGAATTGTGGTGTTGGTGAAGAATATTGAATATACCATGGACTGCCAAAAGAACGAACAAATCTGTCTCAGAAGCAGTGCAGCTAGGATACTCCTTAGAAGCAAGGAGGGTGAGACTGCGTCTTACATACTTTGGACATGTTGTCAGGAGGGATCAGTCTCTGGAGAAGGACATCATGCCTGGCAGAGTACAGGGTCAGCGGAAAAGAGGAAGACCCTCAACGAGGTGGATTGACACAGTGACTGCAACAATGAGCTCAAGCATAACAACGACTGTAAGGTTGGCGCAGGCCCAGGCAGTGTTTCGTTCTGTTGTGCATAGGGTCGCTATGAGTCGGAACCGACTCGATGTCACCTAACAACAACAACAAATGGGTTGTTGTCCCAGTTCACAATGGTATGTTACCTAACGTTTGGCACATGCTGAATTCCAAAACACATAGGGTCACAAAGTTTGTAGGTAAGGCATTGTAAGTCTATGATCTACTGGGCTACAATTTCGGACTTGGTTACTAAACAGTGTTTCCAAATGTTGCCCAAAGGAAGGACGAAAGGGAAGGGGAGATGGGAACTAAGCAGGCAACCAAGAGTATCTCATAGACTTCTTTTTCCTCCTCATCCTCTCAGCCCTCAACCCCTTATCTTTCTTTCAGCTACTAGTTCACTTACCTCAATTGCCGCCTCATCTTATATATATAAAAAAATCTTATATATAACTTCTTAAATCAACATTTCTATATTAGCCTTGGATTACCTCCCCATGCCCCAAGTTCTATGCCTTCCTCTGCCCTATCTCCTGCCCAGCTTTTGCCTTATAGTTTTTAGGTCTATTCTTTCTCACCTGTCCCCTCTATCTTTCTGCCTACTACTGATATTGTCTACCCCCTCCCCACAGCCCTGGATCACCAGATACAGAGCCATTATCCTTTTCCATTAACCCTGTCTGCAGTTCTTCTTCTCTGGGGCCCTCGTCTTTTCTCATCTTCCAGTTTACTTCTAAAATCAGAGTACTTAAGTTTAAAAATAAATCAATTTAAAGAAAGGTAGTAAAAGATTATATGGTAAAAAAAAACATGGTAACATGCTATGAAATAGCTAAAAATCACGATGGCAATACTCAAATGACTGTGAGAACCTTGTTCAATAAAGCTTTTTCGAATGAGTTTTTTTTTGTTGTTTTTTTTTTGAGTGCTAGGCCATCTAGTGGCGAATGGAGGATGACAATCCTTCCAGGCTGAGAAAACACAGCGGACCTTTAAGAAAGGCCAATTAGACCCTGAAGCCCAACCCTCTAAAAGGTCCAAAGCACTCTCCCACAAAGTGCATATAGAGCAAAGGTCAAGTTCCATCTGGACCATAGCTTGGTGCAATGTATGACTTTAGCCTGGTATTGCTCTGTTGTTGAAGGATATATGTGAATATGTATACATATACTTGGAGTCCCTGGGCGGCACAAACAATTAAGCACTCCAGTACTCAACGAAAGGTTGGTGGCTTGAACCCATGCAGTGGCCATTCAGAAGACAGCCCTGGCAATCTGCTTCTGAAAGGTCATAGCCTTGAAAGCCCCATGGAGAAGCTCTGCTCTGCACGTGTGGGATCACCATGAGTCAGAATCGACTCTAGAGCGACAACAACATACATATAGATGTATATGCATGTGTTTACGTATATGTATCTCAGATGACTTGATGGCCAAATGATGAAAAATTCCATGAACACTCTTTATGTAAGTATCACAAGAGCCTTCTCACCAGGGTAATGTGATTGCCTTATATTCTGGGAAGCTGCATTAAGAGAGAACTAGTGCTGTGCAAGGGAAGAAATTGCTGTCTGAGAAGAGTATGGCTTTCAAATTATATCTCTCAATTTCATAAATCAACATCCAAATCAAGACATTTCAATTGGTAGTCATTTATGGATTCCGCCAACTTTTACTGAGCCACCAAGTAGCATTTTAAGACTGCTACAGTCCTGTTAATATGCACCTGCATATTTTGTTGTTGTTGTTGTTTATACACTTGCATATTTACAAAAAGAAATGTATCATCTAATGAAGAAATACATACAGTGGAACTAGGCACAATCCAGACATAGGGAATTCCAGGGAGCGTAGAAATGTGTTCTGTCTCATACACTTCTCTCCAATTTTATCTGGAGTAACCGATAGATATGGAGACTTTGAGATGCCCTGCAGCAAATATTCCCTGATGAATTAGCTGAGGCTTATAGCTGCCCTTTACCAGTAAATATAATGTATGTAAATAAGTACTTGAGTTTCAGAGAGCTCTGCCTTTAGAGGGAACAACCACCCTGGTTTGTCTGGTGTTGTCCCTGTTTTAGCACTGAAAGTCCTGTGTCCTGAGAAATCACCCAGTCCCAGGTAAACAGGGACAGTTGGTCATTCTGGCTACTTTAAAATCTTTACAAGATCGATCCTGAGCAAAGGGAGCCATCACCTAGCAATCCACAAAACGAGAGCAGTAATAATCTAAGCTGCCATTTGAGTGGTTGCTCAAGGCTTCTCATGTACTACCTTTATAATAATCATATGAGACAGATATTATTATTATCCCTACTTAACAAATGAGGAGACTGAGGCACACAGGGGCAAAGAACTTGTCTGAAATTACTTAGTAAGTGGCAAAGAAGGGATTTGGACCCAGACCAGCCCAGCGCTAAAACCTGTACCCTTACTCAGCATGGCATCCTCTCCCTACTCTGAGTGCTCAGTCACAGCAGCATATGGATGGTGGGACTCCATCACGGGCCCCAGATCATTCAACAAACGGAACCTGGAGTTATCAAAGACCTTGATATTTTCTTAAAACATTTGGCAACAAATCTTCAAGATCTTAGAGGGTTAGACAAGTGTTTTTCAAACTGTGGTTTTCTATCTCTTGAAAATTAATCACCTGGGATGCCTACTTTAAAAAAAAATCCAGAAACCTAAGCCCTACCTCAGACTTACTAAATCAAAATATCTGAGGGATCTACCTTCTTAACTAGTGTCCAAATTGATCCAGATACATAATAGTTTGAGAACTGCTGGGCTCTGAAGAGATCAGTCAAGCTCCGAGGGATTCATTTCATCCACTTTCTCTATTCCTGGCATCTTCTCTTCCTTCTCTTCCCCCCACTCCCCGCCAAATGTGAACACATCCCAAGTTTTGTTATCCTATCTTCTGTCTGGCCTTCTCTCTCTCTCTATTCTCTTTCTCAGAGGCCTCCATTATCACATCCGCCTAGGACATTATGTGAGGAGCTGGAAGACCTAGGTCGTACTTCCCATTGTATCCATTCTATCAATTTCATGATATTGCGAAGGTCAGTTCCACTCTCTGGGCCTCTTCTACCTCACCTGTAAAATTGAACATTATACCTGATCTTCATGTAAAGACCCTTTCAGGCTTGAAGTCTGTGCTCTACATCATTATTCTCAGTGTGTGGTATGAGGTCCAGCAGCAACAATCACCTGGGGTGTTTATTAGAAAAGCACGGTTCTGAGCCCTACCACAGAGCAATTGAATCAGAATTTCAAGGGTTGGGATTGTGAACGTGCATTTTTCACAAGTTCCTCGCATGATATTTATCTCTTCTAAAGTTTGAGAGCCACTGACAAAAATGTATAGTAGTAAATTCTCTCTTCAGTGCAACAAATTTGATATCATAATTTTAACTTTCCCCTTTCCCCAAGAATATTTTTGTACCACTTTTACTTGCTATCAGCTGGTGTGCTTAAAAAAAAATTAATTAATTTTACTATTAGCCACGTCAAAAAAGAATCCAAAAGGTATATGTGCTGCAAAAGAAGGTCATCCAGTCCATTCCCAAACCAAATACAAATGACTTTGGACCTGGCACATTTTTGGCTTACCCATGACTTTGATCTTCTCCATTAGAGTGAGTAATTGAAAGCTGGCTATGTGTATGCTCACAGAAATTATTATTTTAAATTGTTCACATTAGATAAAGCTCTGCCTTTGGTGCTGTCTGTAAGAAATGGTGGTAAGAATATTGATGAGCACTGTCCCTGGCGTGAGGTTTTGTAACTTCTAAACAGCCACAAAGGCTCCAGTTTTCATTGTAACTAATTAGGGAGCTTCTGAGCAGGGGGCTTGCATTATTCAAGGTCAGTGTCAGGCAAGGGATAAGGACATCAGCTTAAATTTACTGAACATTTACCATGTGCCAGGTACTGGGCTCAATTCCTTCCATGCAGAATCCCATTCAATCCTTATCCTAGCCCTATGGATAGGTGTTACCATTATCGTCTTCTTTGCAGACAGCCTCAACAACTTGCTAAAGACCACACAGCATGTGAGACATAAAACTGATCCTCAAAACCAGGGCTTTCTGGCTCTAGAGTCCATTTTCTTAATCATGACACCATGGCTGTGCTTGCCCGTAGTCTTCCTCTTCCCACAATTCTCACCTACTGGTAGCCTCTGCGCCAGATCAATAGTACTAGCAGACAAGAGGGCATTTAGTAAACTGCTTGAAGGCTGACTTTTCACCTTGTCTCTAGTAACCTGGGCCTTTTTCTTGAGACAAGTACACTTTAGAACCAGACCTGATACCTGACACGTGGGTTCCTGTCTTATCACCTTATTTCCTGGCTTTACAGCCTGTTAAATCTTCTTGCCAGTCCTCCCTTGATTCTTCATTTTCTCCCCTTTCTTGGATGTTCCTGCTCACCTAGTTGGGTATTCCTAGACTCCCCACTGTTGCTCTGCTCAAAGGGTAGATGCCTTGTTACTTCTTACTGGACCTCTCGGATGCTGATTACCTGCCAGGTTCATGGCTGCTGTGTCTCTACTTTTTTCACACCATGATTTTTCCTCTGGCCTGGACTTCCTCTCATCCCTTCTATCTCCCTATCACTACTCCATCCCAGAGTGCAGGCTTAGCTTCAAGCCCTGGCCTGTCTTTTCCCAAACTTTCCCTATATGGTTGCATTTAACCCTTTTATATCCAAATGTTCTTTAGACAGGTTGTGGGCAAAGTCCCCATTATTTTCTATGCAACTTTCCACGACGGCAGAAAATGTTCTTTAATGGAAGCTCTTGACTCAGAGGATCCTGTGGTACACATAAGTGTATAATGGCAAAGCTGAAATAGATTACTGGTACCTTTCAAGATTACTCGGTTCAATATTTTTACTTTATAGATGGAAAACTACGGTACAGAATGGACAAGTGACCTGCCAAGGTCAAGTAGGGGTTAGTAGCAGAACCAGGACTAGAGCCTAGGGTTTCTGACCCAAAGTTCACTATTTAGACCACACTGGTAGTTATGGTCTATGTGGGGCTGGAAGGCAAATGCCAGACAGGGCTGCTGTCTGAGAGAAAATGCTGTGGCAGTCCCTGGGTGGTACAAATGGCTAAGCAATTGACTACTATCCAGAAGGTTGGTGGCTTGAACCCACCCAAAGGTGCCTCAGAAGACAGGTTTGGTAATCTGCTTCTCAAAGGTCACAACCTTGAAAACCCTATGAAGCAGTTCTTCTCTGCACACGTGGGTTTGCTGTAAGTCAGAATCAATTCGACAGCAACTAACAACAAGAACTAAAATAAGATGTCAGCTTCGAAGAGTCCAGAAGAGAATATCATGAGCCAAGGTTGTATCTGAAGGAAGTTTTAGAGATGGTGGCTCTAAATGTTCAGAAGGGTTGAGTGATATGTCAGTTCCAATCTTCTGGGAAGCAGATGCCAAGACAGAATTAGGAGTGAAAGAGATTTTAATGGGGGTAACACCAGTAAAAGATAAAAGTGAGAGTGAGCAGAAGTAGGAAGAGAAAGCTTTTATACCATAATGCAGACCTGACACCTGTGAAATGAAAAGAGGATTGGGTAGGAAGAGCCTCAGCCTGTGATGCAGCTCTGAGAAATCTCAGCCAGCCTAATGAAGAGCTCCAGAATAAGGACTGCCCACAGAGAAGTCCTGCGTTGGCCGGAAATAGTGAGCCCTTTTTACCCCCGCCATGCTTAATCATTGCCTGGTGGCTGCCCAGGAAATACGTGCTCTCTGCTCAGAAGATGAGGCAGATCCTAAAGGCACTGCAGCTGGAAGCTGTCAGCTAACTTAACTCCTTGTGGCAGGTTCTCTCTTGAAGGTAGACCTGAGCAGTGTACTTCCATGGCTGCCACTAAAGGGTCCCTAGAATGCGTTTGAATCAGTTCCAACACTTTAAAGAGCTGGAATGACACAGTTACCACTATTCCTCCCTGAACTACCATTCCTACCCTTTCTGGGGGAGGTGAAGTTTGAATTTCCCAGGATTTGTTTAGGGGAAGGCCCTGGAAGAAAAAGATAGCAGAAGTTGGTATGGAATGAAATGGACTATTTTTCCACCAGTCCATCTTCACTAGGATGTGCTGTGGCTGGGACAGGGTGAGGCTATTTTGAGATGAACATTCTGAGCATTTGTTCAAGGCCTATTATATACTTAAGCGCTGACCTCTAACCAGAAGATCGGTAGTTTGAACCTAGCAGCTGCCCCACAGGAAAAAGATGCGGCAGTCTGCTTCTGCAAAGATTTACAGCATTGGAAACCCTATGGGGCAGCACTACTCTGTCCTATAGGGTTGCTATGAATTGGAATCGACTCTGTGGCAATGGGTTTTTCTTTTAGTCTACATCCTGAGGCTATAACAATGAGTGAGGTATGGTGATGAGGCATATGGTGATATTGTCTGCAGGAATGCAGAAGTTAGGTCTTCATGATATCTTGGCATGGTCTTAGCCTGGGCACAAGTGTTTGTAAATGGCAGGGTATGAGCAAATGTGGACCTGCCAGATGTCCAAGCAGAATGCGTTTGGAGCCAGCTATTCATTGTAATAGAGCAGGTGTCTTCTGTTCTAAGGTTTCCGTAGGCAGCTCAGGATAACAGCTTGCTGGAGTTGGCTATGGGCATCTGCCTGATGTCTGTGCCAGATCACCTTGGTTTGTTATAGTTGAGCCCAGATTCATTCATCCTTTTAATAAACATACATTGAGGGCCTATTCTCTGTCACGCACTGTTCTAAGTGCTGAGAGGCACACAAATGACCAAGAGAGACAGGGGCTTTCTCTTTCAGAGCTTACATTTGAGAAGGAGGAATAGATAAACCAGAACCAAACAAGTTTCTGTCTAGTCAATTTCAACTCATGGTGATACCATGTGTGTCAGAGTAGAACTGTGATCCACAGGGTTTTCAGGGCTATGACCTTTCAGAAGCAGATCTCCAGTCCTTTCTTCTAAGGCACCTCTGAGTGGATTCAAACGGCCAACCTTTTGGTTAGTTGTCTTAGTTATCTAGTGCTGCCATAACAGATATACCACAAGTGGATGGGTTTAACAAAGAGAAATTTATTTCCTCACAGTAAATTAGGCACAAGTCCAAATTCAAGGCGTCAGCTCTAGGGGAAGGCTTTCTCTTTCTATCGGCTCTAGAAGAAGGTCCTTGTCCTCAATCTTCCTCTGGCCAAGGAGCTTCTCAGGTGCAGGGACCTCAGGCCTGAAGGACGTGCTCTGCTCCTGGTGCTGCTTTCTTGGTGGTATGAGGTCCCCAACTCTCTGCTTGCTTCCCTTTCCTTTTATCTCTTGAGAGATAAAAGGTGGTACAGGTCCCACCCCAGGGAAACTCCCTTTACCTTGGATCAGGGCGGTGACCTGAGTAAGGGTGGTGTTACAATCCCACCCTAATCCTCTCAACATAAAATTACAATCACAAAATGGAGGACAACCACACAATACTGGGAATCATGGTCTAACCAAGTTGATAAACACATTTTTGGAGGGACATAATTCAATCCATGACAGTAGTTGGGCACTTAACTGTTTGTACCACCCAGGGACTCCTGGAGGGACAGATAATAAAGTGACAAGGTGATTTCAGAAAGTGCCATTAAGTGCTACCAAGAAAATAAAACAGCATAGAGTGATCAAAGTGACTAACTGGAGTGAAGGTGGTGGTAGAAGTCAACTGTAGATAAGATGGTCAAGGAAAGTCTCTCTGAGGAGATTACATTTGAATAGAAACCAAAAGGATAAAAAGTAGCCAAACATGCTAAGATTTCAAGGAAGAGCATTCCAGGCAGAGGGAACATCGAGTGCAACATCCCCATGCTCAGACAGTAACAACGATAAAGTCAGCAGACCCAAGATGGAGAGCTAGTCACACACACTAAGCCATCCCACTGCAACAAAGACCAGGAAAACCAAATAAAACAGATACAGACATCAATCCTGGAACCCTGAACCTTAAATGAAGAAACAAAGTATTAGATTGGAAGTCAGAGGTGAAGAAGAAAATTAATAGAAAATGGGGAAGGAGTAGAGCTCCCCGGCCAACTGGCATGACTCAGCGTGGCCATCTCGGAATAAAACCAACAACCCTGCCCACAGAAAGGCACCTCCACGGAATTCCCAATAGGAGATAGAGGTACAGCACAGACACACTCAGGGCTTAGTAAGACCATGTTTGCTGGCTGTAACTCAAGGAGGAGCACAGACTCCCTCACCCAGTAACCACAGACACCTGGTCCTACAACACCCACCTCTGGTAAACAGCAGCTATAACTGCCCCAGCGCAACAACTCTGACTGCCAAGAGCCACAGTACCAACGATTCTATTGCTGTCCTCCATCTAGCCCCCTCTGCACCTGCCTTTGCCACCCCCCCACCTCTATCCTCCACCTCGCCAGCTGCAGCAACAAAGGGACCTGGCCCAAACCCCAGGATCCTCTCCTGCCAGCTGTGAACCCCTCCAGCTGCCCACAGCAGCCAAGAGGGGACCCATGCTGGACCCAAGGCCCCTCCCTGCCAGCTCTGGACCTGTCCTGCTGCCAGCCACATCCCCAAGGGAATCCGCCCCAAACCCTAAGCCTATTCCTGCCAGCTCCAGACCCCTCCCACTGCTTCCTGCAGCCCCAAGGGAACCCGGCCCAGAATCCAGGCCCCTCGCCACTGGCTTGGGTCCCCCAGGCTGACCACTGCAGGTCTAGGACTTTTTTGTTTGCATTTTTTAAAATTGCCTTTTCAATCTCTTCTCTTGTCATGGGTCCATTTATGTTTTCGACCTCAGTTTGTGTTACTTTAGATAGGTAGCATGTTTCTAGAAATTTGTCCATTTCCTCTAGGTTTTCAAATTTTTGGAGTACGGTTTTTCATAGTACTTTGTTATGATCCTTTTTATTTCAGTTGGATCTGTTGTAATGTCCTCCATTTCATTTCTTGTTGTTGTCGTTGTTAGGTACCATCGAGTCGGTTCCGACTCACAGCGACCCTGTGCACAACAGAATGAAACACTGCCTGGTCCTGCACCAACCTTACAATCGTTGTTATGCTTGACCCCATTGTTCACCTCGTTGAGGGTCTTCCTCTTTTCCGCTGACCCTGTACTCTGCCAGGCATGATGTCCTTCTCCAGAGACTGATCCCTCCTGACAACACGTCCAAAGTATGTAAGACGCAGTCTCGCCGTCCTTGCTTCTAAGGAGCCTTCTGGTTGTACTTCCAAGACAGATTTATTAGTTCTTCTGGCAGTCCATGGTATATTCAATATTCTTCGCCAACACCACAATTCAAAGGCGTCAGTTCTTCTTCGGTCTTCCTTAGTCACTGTCCAGCTTTCGCATGCATATGATGTGATTGAAAATACCATGGCTTGGGTCAGGCACACATTACTCTTCAAGGTGACATCTTTGCTCTTCAACACTTTAAAGAGGGCCTTTGCAGCAGATTTACCTAATGCAATGTGTCTTTTGGTTTCTTGACTGCTCCTTCCATGGCTGTTGATTGTGGAATGAAGTAAAATGAAATCCTTGACAACTTCAATCTTTTCTCTGTTTATCGTGATGTTGCTTATTGGTCCAGTTGTGAGGATTTTTGTTTTCTTTATGTTGAGGTGCAATCCATACTGAAGGCCGTGGTCTTTGATCTTCATTAGTAAGTGCTTCAGGTCCTCTTCACTTTCAGCAAGCAAGGTTGTGTCATCTGTATAACACAAGTTGTTAATGAGTCTTCCTCCAATCCTCATACCCCGTTCTTCCTCATATAGACCAGCTTATCGGATTATTTGCTCAGCATACGGATTGAATAGGTATAGTGAAAGACTACAACCCTGACGCACACCTTTCCTGACTTTAAACCAATCAGTATCCCCTTGTTCTGTCCGAACAACTGCTTCTTGATCTATGTAAAGGTTCCTCATGAGCACGATTAAGTGTTCTGGAATTCCCATTCTTCACAATGTTATCCATAATTTGTTATGATCCACACAGTCAAATGCCTTTGCACAGTCGATAAAATGCAGGTAAACATCCTTCTGGTATTCTCTGCTTTCAGCCAAGATCCATCTGACATCAGCGATGATATCCCTGGCTCCACGTCCTCTTCTGAAACCGGCCTGAATTTCTGGCAATTCCCTGTCAATATACTGCTACAGCCATTTTTGAATGATCTTCAGCAAAATTTTGCTTGTGTGTGATATTAATGATATTGTTCTATAATTTCCACATTCGGTTGGATCACCTTTCTTGGGAATAGGCATAAATATGGCTGTCTTCCAGTCAGTTGGCCAGGAAGCTGTCTTCCATATTTCTTGGCATAGACGAGTAAGCACCTCCAGTGCTGCATCTGTTTGTTGAAACATCTCAATTGATATTCCATCAATTCCTGGAGACTTGTTTTTCGCCAATGCTTTCAGAGCAGCTTGGACTTCTTCCTTCAGTACCATCGGTTCCTGATCATATGCTACCCCTTGAAATGGTTGAACATCGACTAATTCTTTTTGGTATAATGACTCTGTGTATTCCTTCCATCTTCTTTTGATGCTTCCTGCGTCATTTAATATTTTCCTCATAGAATCCTTCACTATTGCAACTCGAGGCTTGAATTTTTTCTTCAGTTCTTTCAGCTTGAGAAACACCGAGTGTGTTCTTCCCTTTTGGTTTTCCATCTCCAGCTCTTTGCACATGTCATTATAATACTTTACTTTGTCTTCTCAAGAAGCCCTTTGAAATCTTCTGTTCAGTTCTTTTACTTCATCAGTTCTTCCTTTTGCTTTAGCTGCTCAACGTTCGAGAGCAAGTTTCAGAGTCTCCTCCAACATCCATCTTGGTCTTTTCTTTCTTTTCTGTCTTTTCAATGACCTCTTGCTTTCTTCATGTATGATGTCCTTGATGTCATTCCACAGCTCATCCAGTCTTCAGTCACCAGTGTTTAATGTGTCAAATCTATTCTTCAGATGGTCTCTAAATTCAGGTGGGATATACTCAAGGTCATATTTTGGCTCTCATGGACTTGCTCTGGTTTTCTTCAGTTTCGGCTTGAACTTGTATATGAGCAAGTGGTCTGTTCCACAGTCGGCCCCTGGCCTTGTTCTGACTGATGATATTGAGCTTTTCCATCGTCTCTTTCCACAGATGTGGTCAATTTGATTTCTGTGTGTTCCATCTGGTGAGGTCCATGTGTATAGTCGCCGTTTATGTTGGTAAAAGAAGGCATTTGCAATGAAGAAGTCGTTGGTCTTGCAAAATTCTATCATTCGACCTCTGGCATTGTTTCTATCATCAAGGCCATATTTTCCAACTACTGACCCTTCTGCTTTGTTTCCAACTTTCACATTTCATTTCTTATTTTGTTTTTTTGCATCCTCTCCTGTTTTTCTTTTGTTAATTTGGCCAATGGTTTGTCGATTTTGTTGATCTTTTCAAAGAGGCAACTTTTGGTTTTGTTGATTCTCTCTATTGTTTTCCTATCCTATTTCATTTATTTCTGCTCTGGTCTTTCTTATTTCCTTCCGTCTGGTGCCTCTGGGCTTCTTTTGCTGTTCTCTTTCTATTTGTTCAAGTTGTAGGGCTAACATTTTGATTTTGTCCCTTTCTTTTTTGATGTGTGCGTGTATTGCTATATAGTGACTTCTGAGCACTGCCTTTTCTGTGCTACAAACTTTTTGGTATGATGTGTTTTCATCCTCATTTGATTCTAGGAAATTTTATTCCATCTTTGATTTTGTCTGCTACCCAGTGGTTTTAAAGGAAGTTGTTATTCAGTTTACTTTTTTTTTAATTGCTCTTCCTATTATCAATTTCTACTTTTATGGCATTGTGATCAGAGAAGATACTTTGTATTATCTCAATGTTTTGGATTTTGTTGAGGGTTACTTTGCTTTGTGGCCTAAGATTTGGTCTATTCTGGAGAATGTTCCATGTGTGTTGGAAAAGAATGTATGCTTTGCTGCTATTGGATGAAGTGTTTGATATACGTCTATGAGATCAAGTTGGTTCATTGTGCCCTTTAGATCTTCTGTATCTTTACTGTGTTTCTTTCTAGATGTTCTGTCTTTTACCGAGAATTGGGTGCACAGATATTTATTATGGTTATGTCATCATAGTGGGTTGTCCCTTTAATCATTACATAATGTCCTTCCTTGTCTTTTATGGTGGATTTTGCCTTAAAGTCTATTTTATCTGAGATTAGTATTGCCACTCCTGCTTGTTTTTGGTTGCTGTTTGCTTGATATTTTTTTTCCATCCTTTGATTTTTAATATATTCATGTCTTTGTGTATAAGGTGTGTCTCTGGTAGACAGCATATTGATGGATCATGTTTGTTTTTTTTTACCCATTCTGTCACTCTGTCTCTTTACGTATTCATTTAAGCCATTTATGTTCAGTGTGATTATCGATGGGTGTGAGTTTTTTTGCTGTTATTTTGTAGTGCTTTTTTTGTATGTGGTGCTGCGGTTTTTTTGTTCCCTTACTCTCCTGTGCTAAGTTCCTTTTGTTTGTGGAATTTCTTTTCCTTTCTTTCATTATTGTAGATTTTGTGTTTACTGAGACTTTATGTTTTTATCCTTTGTTTGGATGTGTAGTTTTGTTAACATTCTCTATGGTTACCCTGAAATTCTCCCTTGTCTTCCTAAGCTTGAACCAGTATTTTATTACTTGATAGCACCTTGACTTCCTCTCCATTTGAACGTTCTATGTATTCCCCGTTTTATTGTTCTGACGTTTTTGCCATTTACGGATTGACTTCTCTAGTTCCCTGTTTTTAGTCTTTTAGTTTTGTTTTATCCTCGAGAGTTCATTACCTAGATTGGTATCTGGCTGATACTGTCCTCTGTCCTAGATTCAGATTGTTGTCTGATGTGGTTGGTTCTCTAACCGAACGACTCCCCTTAATAGTTCTTGTAAGTTTGGTTTGGTTTTTACAAATTCCCTTAATTTGTGTTTATCTGGAAATGTCCTAATCTTGCCATCATATTTGAGAGACAGCTTTGCAGTATATATTTTTCTTGGTTGGCATTTTTTTTCTTTCAAGGTTTTATGTGTGTCATTCCATTGTCTTCTTGTTGGCATGGTTTCTGCTGAGTAATTGGAACTTGTTTCCCCTTTGTGACTTTTCATTTTCCTCAAGCTGCTCTCTGGATTCTTTCTTTGTCTTTGGTTTTGATGAGTGTGATTATGGTATGTCTTGGTGACTTTCTTTTGGGGTCTATCCTATATGGAGTTTATTGAGCTTCTTGGATGGTCACCTTTTCATCTTTCATGACATTAGGGAAGGTTTCTGTCAGTAAATCTTCAATGATCTTCTCTGTGTTTTCCATTTTCTCCCTCTGTTTTGGAACTCCGATCGCATGCAAATTTTTGCTCTTGATTGTATCCCACATAGTTCTTAGATTTTCTTCATTTTTCTTCATTCTTTTATCTGATTTTTCCTCAAATAAAATGGCATTCATGAATTAGACTTTGATTTCACTGACTCTGTCCTCCATTGTTTCGAATTTGCTCCTAAAACCTTCTATTGCATTGTCCGTTTCTGTTTTGTTGTTTATCTTTTGGATTTCTAATTACTCTTTTTGTGTGATTTCTAATTGTTTATTTATTTTGACATTGTGTTCTTGTATTATTTTCCTGAATTCTTCCATTGTTTTATCTGTGTTTTCCTTGATTTTGGCTATGTTTTGGTTGGTTACGTCTGTGTTTTTCATGATTTTGTCTGCATTTTCCTTGTTCTCTTTCCCAAACTCTTGGAAAACCCTGAATATTAGACATTTGAATTCCGTATCAGGTAGTTCCAATGCCTTTCCTTCTGCTTGAAGGGCAAATGGTGCTTTATTCTGGTTGCTTGCTGGAGCCACCTTGTCTCCCTCCCCCCTTTTTATGTCTTTTGATATTTTCTGCTGTCTTAAGGACATCCAGGTTTTATTTTCTTCAGTTATCGATTGCAGTTTTGGTTTTTTTATCCTGCTTTTTTGTTTTGTTTTGTTTGCAAGGGCGAGCTCAGTGTTCTTTGCCGCTTGCT
Source organism: Elephas maximus indicus (assembly GCF_024166365.1). NCBI lineage: Eukaryota > Metazoa > Chordata > Mammalia > Proboscidea > Elephantidae > Elephas > Elephas maximus. The sequence goes on from NC_064846.1 coordinate 47,976,682, forward strand.
CATCTGTGGGCATGATAATTCTCACCACCTTGATGCAGGAGGGCAATTGGGTGGTTTAGTACTTTGGTTCCAGCAGTGGGGCTGCTGGCCTGGGGTGGTTCTTGCCACTATTCACCAGAGGGGTGTAGGTTATAAGAACATGCACCTGTGGTTAATGGGTGAGAGAGTCTGGTATCCTCCTTGAGTTGTACCCAGCAAATGTGGTCTTACTTAGCCCTGGGTGTGTCCATGCCATACCTCCATCTCCTGTTGGGAATTTCATGGAGGTGCCTTTCTACGGGCAGTGTTGTTGGTTTTATTCCAAGGTGGCCACACTGAATCACACCATTTGACTGAGAACTTCCACTCTGTATTCCTATTTCTTCACCATTTTCTATCAGTTTCTTCTTAGTGGCTTCCAATCTAGTACTTTATCCCTTCATTTAAGGTTAATAGTTCCAGATTGAAGTCTGTTTCTGTTTTACTTGGCTTTTGGGTTTTCTTGCAGCGGGGTAGCTTGTGTGTCTGACTAGTCTGCCATCTTGACTTCACCTCTGCCATCTATATATTCTCTTTAGTGAAATACCTGTTAATGTTTTTGCCAATTTCCAAACTGAATTTTTGAAAAATGTTGGGTTTTGAGAGGTCTTCATATATTCTAGATAGCAGTCTTTTGTCAGATATATGATGTGCAAATATTTACTCCCAGTATGTAGCTTGTCTTTTCATTCTCATAGACTCCAAACTCTGGAGCTGTGAAGGGTAAGTGAACCCCTGGAACTATTGCCATGAGATAATCTTTAAACCTTAAACCAAAAATATCCCCCGAAGTCATCTTAAAACCAAATAATAGTTTAGCTTAACTAGTAAAGAAGTTCCACCTTTAGCATGATGGTCTTTTAAGGCTGTCGATATGGGATCAACAACAATTGATAGATTAGCTAGGGACCCTAGGGGGCAGTAATTTTATGTTAATGAGGGAAGAACAACTCAGAAAATGAGAATGATTGCACAACTCAAAGAATGTAATCATGTCACTAAATTGTACATGTAGAAAACACCAAAATAAATAAAATTTAGAAAAAAAAAAAGATTACAGCCAAGAAAACCCAGTGGAGCAGTTCTACTCCATAACATATAGGTTGGCCATGAGTCAGAATCAACTCAAATGCAGCAGGTAAATAATTCGGAAAATTCTAAACTGGACATAGAAAAATTTTGACAGAGAGAGTTGAAAAGGGGGTCCGCCTCCAGGTGGACACAGCCCTGTGCAGGGCACAAGGCTTGGTGAGGAGAGCATGGGCTAAGTTTCAGCCACACACCCCCTTAGCCAGGTACCTTTGTGTAGGGCATAACCCTACAGCCCTGCTGCCATACCTAATAGAAACTTAACTGTCCTGCCTGCTGTTATTGCTGCTTTGAGGACACCAGGGGGCAGCCAACTACATAAGTTCTGCCTTCTCTTGGTTCCCCTGTGGGAGGATCGGATATAGTGGCCAGGAGATGCAGGTCGATATTCAGCTTCACGTAAAATCTGTTAGCTCCCAGAGGCTTCATGGCTTAGCTGATCTAGGCAATTAATTGCACATTGATCCCTCTGAGACCTTTGAAGAATTGGACTCTCAGTTCATTTCACTCCACCTGTTGCACCTGTTGCTGAAGGTGGCAAAACTAACCCAGTTTCCTGCAGTCGGTTAATCTTGGCAGTTGGTTAATCTTAGCAGGTAGAGGCGTGGACTATGTTTCTTAAAGGGGCTTGCAAATCTGAAAAATTCCAGCATTGTATACATCACTCCAGCATAATTCCAACCTATTCTTGTTTACAAAAAGGTCACACTGCATTGTCTTTCTGTCAGTAGAAAACAAGGAACATGATTTATGCAGTGTCCCCTTACAATCCTTATAGCCCAGTGTCTCTCCAGTTATAATTTTATCCAAGTAAAAAGCTTGTCAGTCTATAGGTTTCCTTGTTAATCTCTCAAGTGGCAGCTGCAATGAAGGTAAGGGGACAAGTCATGGCGATTGTGAGAATAGTTCCACAGCCTCCTTGCCTGGCACTGAAGCACAGGGCATGGAGTATAAGCATTGTTTCTGAGTGGATGATAGGTGGTCTCTGATATTCCTGCCTTGGGGACCAGGTCAGCCTAGTCCATGGGGATGGGCAGAAGGGGAGTGTATGGAGCTTTAGGGCAACTAACAGAATAACATCTGAGAGAGCTTGCTGAGATCCAGATGGACGGACATGACTAAAATAGGGCGTGAAAACAGGAGACAGAGGGGAGCATTAGGAGCCAGTGTGCAGAGTCAATCCAGGCTCAGAGAACCAAAACCAGTTGCTGTCGAGTTGACTTTGACTCATGGTGATCCCATGGGTGTCAGGGTAGAACTATACTCCATAGAGTTTCCAATAGCTTATTTTTCAGAAGTAGATCACCAGGCCTTTCTTCCAAGGTGCCTCTGGGTTGACTTCAACCATTCAGTTAGCCACTGAGCGCATTAATTCTTTGCACCACCCAGGGACTCCTCAGAAACCAAGGTGCATGGAAATAAGATTCCTGAAGCAAAGGTGAAGGAGGCAAACCAAGAACACAGGCATCCAATGCCTCCAGCTGGGTTGTTACATGCTTGCATTTACCTGGACAAACTGAGCCTAGTTAATGACACCTGGATGGCGCATTCTGTACTTCTTTTCCTTTATGGTGTAATAAACACTCAGCCCTCTGTAATGGTGATAGAGGATTTGCCTTACCTTGTGTTCTGCCAAGGTATTGAGCACCTACCTGTCAAGATAAACGCAATTTAATGGGTAACTTCTTGTTGTTGTTAGGTGCCATCGAGTTGGTTCTGACTCATAGTGACCCTATGTACAACAGAACAAAACATTGCCCAGTCCTGTGCCATCCTTACAATCGTTGCTATGCTTGAGCCCATCTTTGCAGCCACTGCATCAATCCTTCTCATTGAGGGTCTTCCTCTTTTTCACTGACCCTGTACTCTGCCAAGCATGATGTCCTTTTACAGGTAGCCTGGCATCCTGAATTGTTTTTATGAGAATAAATGTGTTATGAGCTTCAAACCATTAACATACAAAAGGCCTTTTCGAAGCCTAATTTGGCTGTGCAGCTTCTGGTGAGGTCTGGCTCCAATAGGAGGCAGCATCTGCTTGTTATATTTTTCCATTTCCAACAAGTCTAGTGACAGCTTTAGGGATACTGAAGGGGTGTGTAGTCTGGAAAAATTCCTAGGTGGTGCAATCAGTTCGTGCTTGACTACTAACCTAAAGGTTGGTGGTTCGAACCTACCCAACAACACTGGGGAAGAAAGGCCTGGCAATCTGCTTCTGTTAAAATTACAGGCAAGAAAACCCTATGGATCAGTTCTACTCTGTAACATAGGGGTCACCAGAGTCAGAATCAACTCAACAGCAACATGTTTAACGGGTGGTCTGGAAAACAGGAATGGGAAACAACTTCTTCATGTTTTCCTCTTCTCTTACAGTGTAATGGGATATTTGGGGACTTAGTCACTATTAAGTATTGCTTCTCACCTATGAGTATGAGGAAAAGTTATAAAGGGGCCAAAGAGGCTTATAGACTTTCAGCTTTATTTTCCAAAGAACCTTGAAGGAAAGAGTGATCATTTTTGCAGGGAAAGTAGCTACTGGGATTGCTTGTGACCTGCGTGTCTTTTTTGTGGTGTAGGAAAACACTAGCTTTATCTAGTTTTAACCCTCTGAAAATTGTTTATCTCAATATGAGCTCATCTTCCTTCCCCTTTCCAAGGAGGCCTTCCTCAAGTTCCCCTATCGGCAGCTGTCTCACTTCCATTTAGAAGTTCCCACCCAGTAGTCACCACATTTCATATCAGTAAAAGACGTCACTGTGAATGGGTAAACTGGCTCAGAGCTTGCTTGCCTCCCTTGTCAGGGGCTCAGAGCTGCCTGAGCTCTCTCTCCTCAAGGACAGTCAGCAACATAATCAGGACCTGTGTATCTACAGATGTAAGCCCTTGGAGAGGGGCTTGCATGGGACTTGCTTCCCCTTTTGTTCCGGGAAAACCCAAACAAGTCTTAGTCACTCAGGGGAAACAATTAACAAGAAGCAGATGTGGTATTTGAACAGAGGGCTTTTTTTTTTTTTTTGAATGGTGATCTAGTCCTTGTTCTAAGACATTGGAGAGCCTTATAAAAATAGATGCTCAATGAATGTTTATTAAGAGGCAGTATATATAACATAGTAGTTAAGATCTCAGCTTTGGACAACTGGTTTTGGATTCAGATTCAGCCACTTGATAGCTGTATAAACTTATACAAAATACTTAGTTTCTTTGAGCTTCAATCTCCTCATCTATGAGGATAATAATACCATCTGCTTCATAGGATTGTGTGTGTGTATACATATATATATCCATAATTTGTTATGATCCACATAGTCGAATGCCTTTGCATAGTCAATAAAACACAGGTAAACATTCTTCTGGTATTCTCTGCTTTCAGCCAAGATCCATCTGACATCAGCAATGATATCCCTGGTTCCACGTCCTCTTCTGAAATCAGCCTGAATTTCTGGCAGTTCCCTGTCGATATACTGCTACAGCCATTTTTGAATGATCTTCACCAAAATTTTGCTTGTGTGTGATATTAATGATATTGTTCTATTATTCAGTTGGATCACTTTTCTTGGCAATAGGCATAAATATGGATCTCTTCCAGTCAGTTGGCCAGGAAGCTGTCTTCCATATTTCTTGGCATAGACGAGTGAGCACCTCCAGTGCTGCATCTGTTTGTTGAAACATCTCAATTGATAGTCTATCAATTCTTGGAGCCTTGTTTTTTGCCAATGCCTTCAGAACAGCTTGGACTTCTTCCTTCAGTACCATCAGTTCCTGATCATATGCCACCTCTTGAAATGGTTGAACATCGACTAATTCTTTTTGTTATAATGACCCTGTGTTCGACTGTGTGGATCATAACAAATTATGGATAACATTACGAAGGATGGGAATTCCAGAGCACTTAATTGTGCTCATGAGGAACCTTTACATAGATCAAGAGGCAGTTGTTCAGGCAGAACAAGGGGATACTGATTGGTTTAAAGTCAGGAAAGGTGTGCGCCAGGGTTCTATTCTTCAACCATACCTATTCAATCTGTATGCTGAGCAAATAATCCGAGAAGCTGGACTGTAAGAAGAAGAACGGGGCATGAGGATTGGAGGAAGACTCATTAACAACTTGTGTTATGCAGATGGCACAACCTTGCTTGCTGAAAGTGAAGAGGACTTGAAGCACTTACTGATGAAGATCAAAGACCACAGCCTTCAGTATGGATTACACCTCAACATAAAGAAAACAAAAGTCCTCACACCTAGACCAATAAGCAACATCATGATAAATGGAGAAAAGATTGAAGTTTTCAAGGATTTCATTTTACTTGGATCCACAATCAACACCCATGGAAGGAGCAGTCAAGAAATCAAAAGACACATTGCATTGGGTAAATCTGCTGCAAAGGCCCTCTTTAAAGTGTTGAAGAGCAAAGATGTCACCTTGAAGACTAAGGTGCACCTGACCCAAGCCATGGTATTTTCAATCACATCATATGCATGTGAAAGCTGGACAATGAATAAGGAAGACTGAAGAAGAATTGACACCTTTGCATTGTGGTGTTGGCAAAGAATATTGAATATACCATGGACTGCCAGAAGAACGAATAAATCTGTCTTGGAAGAAGTACAACCAGAAGGCTCCTTAGTAAGGATGGAGAGACTGCGTCTTACATACTTTGGACATATTGTCAGGAGGGATCAGTCCCTGGAGAAGGACATCATGCTTGGCAGAGTACAGGGTCAGTGGAAAAGAGGAAGACCCTCAACGAGGTGGATTGACACAGTGGCTGCAACAATGAGCTCAAGCATAACAACGATTGTTAAGGATGGCTCAGGACCAGGCAGTGTTTCGTTTGTTGTGCATAGGGTTGCTATGAGTTGGAACCAACTCGACAGCACCTAACAACTACAACAACAAATATATATATATGGTTGTTGTTAGGTGTCCTTGAGTTTATTTTGACTCATAGTGACCACATGTGAAAAAGTAGAACTTCCCCATAGGGTTTTCTAGGCTATAATCTTTACGGGGCAAGATTACTAGGTCTTTCTCTTTCAGAGCCATTGGGTGGGTTCGAAACACTGACCGTTGAGTTAGCACTTGTGTGCTTAACTGTTGTTAAGCACTTAAGTGGCTAAGTGCTTAACCACCAGGGCTCATTCTCTCTCTCTCTCTCTCTCTCTCTCTATATATATACAAACACGTATACGACATATATGCAACATAGGAAACCCCTGGTGGCGTAGTTGTTAAGAGCTATGGCTGCTAACCAAAAGGTTGACAGTTCGAATCCACCAAAAGCTCCTTGGAAACCCGACAGGGCAGTTCTACTCTGTTCTATAGGGTTCTATGAGTCTGAATTGACTCGACAGCAGTTTTTTTTTATGCAATGTATACATAACATGGAAACCCTGGTGGCATAGTGGTTAAGCGCTACGACTGCTAACCAAAGGGTCGGCAGTTTGAACCCGCCAGGCGCTCCTTGGAAACTCTACCGGATAGCTCTACTCTGTCCTACAGGGTCACTATGAGTCGGAATCGACTCAGCGGCACTGGGTTTGGTTTTTTTTTTTTTATATATAACATACCTATATATATATGTTGTTGTTGTTAGGTACTGTCAAGTCTACCCTTAGGTAGAAAAAAGAGGCAGGGAGCCTCTAGTTGATTTCTGACTAACTACATCTGCCTGCCGCCTAGGAACTGCTACTCTAGCTGCATGGCTGGTGGATCGTCACCTCCTTCTCCATTTCTTCCCTGCGTCAGGCCCAAGGTCGGGGGCCTGGCAGGGCAAGCAATGACAGAGGCCAACTTCCAAAAAGGGCAGAAGAATGAAGGGAAAATCCCTTTCAATCACTGTTTTCCCCAAGCTACAATCACCTTACCAACACTCCCCACTACCACCACCACCACCACCAAGGCTACCACAACCACTCCCAGCAGTACATGGCAGAGTCAAGGGGAAGGAAGAGAAGGCAGAGAACCCTTCCTACTCTGCTGGTTCTGCTTTCTCCAAAGTTCCCCACCTCACCCTCTTGCACCCTTCAGTGTCAGTATCTTGGGCTGGCCAGAGCCGAGGGAGAGGACAAAAAGGAAGGGAGGCAGAGTGTGAGAAAGTACGGAACTCCATTCTCTGTTCCCTATCTGCTGCTCATTTCCCCAGGCCTCAGCCAGTCTTCTCATTCAAATCCATAAGCTTATTCTATACCCCAGAGTCCTTTCCCTAGCAACTTACAGCCTTCAATCCCCTGGGGTTCCCAGCTTCACCCCCTCACCCTGCCCCACCTAAACTAGAAGAGTCATTTTCCAGCTCCAAGCAGAGTGTGGGAGAGTGAGATTGCACCTGCTCCTCCTGTCAAGGATAGCCTAGGGTGTTCAAGTTACAAAACAAGATACTCTCCTAATACTCTGGCAACAGGAAGAATTATTTGCCATTTCTGGACCACATCCCATATTTTCCTACTTCCATGCCTTTGCCTCTGTCATTCCTTCTCCTTGAAACACCCTCCCCCTTTTAAATACCATCATTCATCACAAGTTCCACTACTTTCTTAAGACCCTCCCTCATTTCTCTTCCTCACATGTGTATCCTCCTCTTTTTATCATCACTTATTCTCTGTGTGTACACCTCACATAGTTGACCTTTTATAGTCACTCACATTAATGTCTTATCTCTCCTCAAAGATAAATCACCATCTTAGAGTCATCCCATGAATCTGTCAGTTCGTCATACTGTGGTGGCTTGCATGTTGCTGAGATGCTGGAAGCTATGCCACCAGTATCCAAATACCAGCAGGGTCACCCATGGTGGACAAGTTTCAGCAGGGCTTCCAGACTAAGACAGACCAGGAAGAAGGATCTGGCAGTCCTTACCCAGTGAAAACCTTATGAATAGCAGCAGAAAAATGTCTGATACAGTGCCAGAAGATGAGCCCCCCCCAGGTTGGAAGCCACTCAAAATATGACTGTCAAAGAGCTGCCTCCTCAAAGTAGAGTAGATCTAAATGACATGGATGGAGTCAAGCTTTCAGGACCTTCATTTTCTGATGTGGCACGACTTAAAATGAGAAGAAACAGCTGTAAATATCCATTAATAATCAAAACCTGGAATGTATGAAGTATGACTCTATGAAAATTGGAAATTGTCAAAAATGAAATGGAATGCATAAAGACCAAAATCCCATGCATTAATGAGCTAAAATAGACTGGCATTGGTCATTTTGAATTGGACAATCATATGGTCTACTATACCAGGAATGACAAATTGAAGAGGAATGGCATCAAATTCATTGTCAAAAAAGAACATTTCAATATCTATCCTGAAGTACAACTTGTCAGTGATAGGATAATATCCATATGCCTACAAGGAAGACCAGTTAATACAACTATTATTCAAATTTACCCACCAACCACTAAAGCCAAAGATGAAGAAATTCAAGGTTTTTACCAGCTTCTGCAGTCTGAAATTGATCAAGCATGCACACCGATAATTACTGGTGACTGGAATGTGAAAGTTGGAAACAAAGAAGGATCAGTAGTTGGAAAATATGGCCTTGGTGATAGAAATGATGCTGGAAATCGCATGACAGAATTTTGCAAAACTGATGAGTTCATTGCAAATACCTTTTTTCAACAACATAACCGGTGACTATACATGTAGACCTCATCACATAGAATACACAGGAATCAAATAGACTACATCTGTGGAAAGAGATGATAGAAAAGCTCAATTTCATCAATCAGAACAAGGCCAGGAGCCAACTGTGGGACAGACCATCAATTGCTCCTATGCAAGTTCAAGCTGAAGTTGAAGAAAATTACAAGTCCATGAGAGCCAATATATGACCTTGAGTATATCCCCCCTGAATTTAGAGACCATTGCAAGAATAGATTTGGTGCATTGAACACTAATGACCAAAGACCAGACGAGTTGTGGAATGACATCAAGGACATCTTACATAAAGAAAGCAAGAGATCATTAAAAAGACAGGCAAGAAAGAAAAGGCCAAAATGGATGTCAGAAGAGACTCTGAAACTTGCTCTTGAACATAGAGTAGCTAAACTGAATGGAAGAAATGATGAAGTAAAAGAGTTGAACAGAAGATTTCAAAGAAGACAAAGTATTTATAATGACGAATACAAAGACCTGGAGTTAGAAACCAAAAGGGAAAAACACACTCTGCACTTCTCAAGCTGAAAGAACTGAAGAAAAAATCCAAGCCTCAAGTTGCAATATTGAAGAATTCTATGGGCAAAATACTGAAGGATGCAGAAAGCATCAAAAGAAGATGGAAGGACTACACAGAGTCACTGTACCAAAAAGAATTGGTCGATGTTCAATCATTTCAGTAGGTAGCATATGGTCAGGAACCCTGGTAATGAAGGAAGAAGTCCAAGCTGCACTGAAGGCATTGGCGGAAAACAAGACTCCAGAAACTGATGGAATATCAACAGAGATGTTTCAACAAATGAATGCAGCACGTAAGTGCTTACTCATCTATGCCAAGAAATTTGGAAGACAGCTACTGGCCAACAGACTAGAAGAGATCCATATTTGTACCCATTCCAAAAAAAGTGATCCAACTGAATGAATGCAGAAATTATCAAACAATATCATTAATATCACATGCAAGAAAATTTTTTTTGAAGATTATTCAGAAGTTGTTGCAGCAGTATATCGATAGGGAACTGCCAGAAATTCAAGCCAGATTCAGAAGAGGACATGGAACCAGGGATATCATTGCTGATGTCAGATGGATCCTGGCTGAAAGCAGAGAATACCAGAAAGATGTTTACCTGTGTTTTATTGACTATGATAATGCATTCAGCTGTGTGGATCATAACAAATTATGGATAACATTGTGAAGAACGGAGTTCCAGAACACTTAATTGTGCTCATGAGGAATCTGTATATGGATCAAGAGGCAGTCGCTCGAACAGAACAAGGGGATCCTGATTGGTTTAAAGTCAGGAAAGGTGTGCATCAGAGTTGTATCCTTTCACCATACCTATTCAATCCATATGCTGAGCAAATAATCCGAAAGCTGGACTATATGAAGACGAATGGGGCATCAGGATTAGAGGAAGACTCATTAACAACCTGCGTTATGCAGATGACACAACCTTGCTCACTGAAAATGAAAAGGACTTGAAGCACTTACTAATGAAGATCAAAGACCACAGCCTTCAGTATGGATTACATCTCAACATAAAAAAAAGCAAAAATCCTCACAACTGCACCAATAAGCCACATCATGATAAACGGAGAAAAGATTGAAGTTGTCAAGGATTTCATTTTACTTGGATCCACAATCAACACCCATGGAAGCTGCAGTCAAGAAATGAAAGGATGCATTGCATTGGGCGAACCTGCTGCAAAAGTGTTAAAAAGCAATGGACTTAAAAGTGTTAAAAAGCAAAGGACTAAGGTGCGCCTGACCCAAGGCATGGTGTTTTCAATCACCTCAAATGCATGTGAAAGCTGGACGATGAATAAAGAAGACCGAAGAAGAGTTGATGCCTTTGAATTGTGGTGTTGGTGAAGAATATTGAATATACCATGGACTGCCAAAACAACGAACAAACCTGTCTTGGAAGAAGTACAACCAGAATGTTCCTTAGAAGCAAGAATGGAGAGACTGTGTCTTACATACTTTGGACATGTTGTCAGGGGAGATCAGTCCCTGGAGAAGGACATCATGCTTGGTAAAGTAGAGGATCAGAGAAAAAGAGGAAGACTCTGAACGAGATGAATTGGCACAATGGCTGCAACAACGGGCTGAAGCATAACAATGATAATGAGGATGGCGCAGGACTGGGACGTGTTTCGTTCTGTTGTACACAGGGTAGCTCGCTAGGAGTCGGAACCAACTCGACAGCACCTAACAACAACAACGACAACTTAGAGGCAAGGACTCTGTCTAAATCATATCTGTAGCCCTTGCAATGCTTTGCACATGGGAGACATTTGGTGAATACTTAATTCAAACTGAAAACATTTTTTTAGAAACATGGGTAGGTTTTGATTACTTTATGGATTTTGGTGTGACCCTGGCAGCCCAACCCCCGTGCGAAACATTGCTTCTGTTTATGGAAAAGTGCAGGCAAGCTTTAAACAACGGCATTCAACATGAATACCCTGTTTATAACTTGGGAATGGCCTAGGTTTATAGCAGGAAAAGAATGTAGCAGCTGGTCATCTACTAGGTAAGTCTTCCTCCAGCAGAGGGCAGCATTGGTAGCACCGAAGCTGAAACAATCTTGAGCCCAGGTTCCCTTTCCCAGTCAAGTCAATGGTTCAATGTGAGGAGACAGGATTATCTGGCAATAGGCAATAGAATCCCCTATCAGTTTTGTGGGAATTCAGAGTTGGGCTGGGAAGTAGCTGTGGGGGGCGGGGAAGGTAGTGTACATTAAATTCCCTTCCATACATTTTGATGTTATATATTAAAATGAAAAATTACATAGTGTAACTTGCAGCAATTATGATTTTTTTAACTCATTTTGCCCAATGATCCCACCTTTGATCAGATTTTCACAGGATTTTTACAACTGGAAGGGAATTTAAAGGATTGCTTGTCTAACAACTTGGAGTCCTTGTAGAGTTAAAAAAAATTAAATATTTCAGGCGTATAAAAAGTGTAGATAGTATAACCAACGGTCACATACCGCTACCCAACTTAGAATCAAAACGGTGCGGATACGGTGCTGGTTACACAGCTGTGTTCACTTTATGAACATTTCTTGAGCTGTACACTTTTAATTTGTACTCTTTTCTGTACATATGTTACGTTCAATAAAATTTGCCCAAAGAACTGACAGATACAAGGGACGCTTCTGTGTATCCTCCTAGTCTCATCCTCTTACTATCCCCAGAGGTCCTGAATGTGGTAATGATCTTTCCAATGCAGTTTTTTTTTAATACTTTTACTACGTATACATGCATCCATAAATAAGATATAGTGTTCTTTTGCATGTTTTTAAACTTCATATAAGTGATGACCTGGGCATATCCTTCTTCAGCAGGTTTACTTTGCTCCACATGGCTTTATTTTATGATTATAGTCACCAGGCATGCAGTAAAGGAGCCCTGGTGGTGCAACGGTTAAGCACTCAGCTGCTAACTGAAAGGTGGGCAGGTCAAACCCACCCAGTGGCTCCTGGGGAGAAAAGACCTGGCTGTCAGCTTCGATAAATATTACGGCCTGAGAAACTCTATGGGACAGTTCTGCTCTGTCACATGGGGTCCCTATGAGCTGGAATCAAATCGATGGCATGGGCATGCATTATGAAAGATATGATTGTGAGGAACTTACCTACATTTATGCCTGTGATAGCTTTTCTTTTTCTCTTTGAGACTGTCTACTTAAAACTTTTGCGGAGGTGACTAGATTTGGGGAATCACTCATTTTGGAGAAATTGCTAGAAAAACAGCCCCTACTACTCCTGCCAAGCCCCTTCTCTCTACTCAAGGCTGTACCAAAAACTGCTTGTTCAAAGTTTACAACTATTCAGCCAGCAATTTCAAACAACGAACACTTCCTAAAAGGCATCCTTGACGTCTGTGAAATGTAAAGTCGTGCAGTAAGATAAAAATGTTGCACAGGGCAACTCTGATTTCATATGAAATGTTAATGAGCTATCATCTCGGAATTTTCACCTATTCTGTTCTGCATCTAGATGTATTTAAAAAAAAAAAAAGCCTCCACCCTCAAACAGGGTCATATGAAGGCAAAGTGGCTCAAGTGAGTAAAACATTTTGCATACAAATCTTGATCTCATTTTCCTGTTAAGGCCCAAGAGAAAAACCCCACAGATAACACCCTATCTCCCCTTCCCCTCAACACATGAACAATTTTATTTTATGCAAATAGCTGCTTATTAAGTTGAAAACCAGGTTGTCACACAACTTCTCTGGCACTTCCCTGATAAAGATATAAGGGACTATTTCTTAGAAAGATTTCTAGGTTAGAAACATGTCATTATTGCCAGGAAAAAAATGTGTTTAAAATTTATTTAAAGATTGGACGTCTAGGCAATTTGAGGAGTGCCTCATTTCTCAAAGGAGAAATTCTCAATTTACAGCCTTGCGAAGTGGGGCATCTCACATGTCATTTTACTCACGAGAGCTTGCTTTCCTTTAACCCCTGCCTATTACAAACGTAGAGTTGCCACTAAAGGCATATGGCTTTGACTGCATTTTTTGCAACTCCTAAGGCAAGGTTCTACTCTGTCCTATAGGGTCGCTATGAGTCGGAATCGACTCGACGGCAACGGGTTAAGGCAAGGATGAGAGGCAAATCCAAATAAAATTATTCCCACATTCTTTGCTCCGGTCATGTCTTCCTACAATTTAAATGAGCCTTTTTTCCCCCAAACTTTTCCCAAAAAACAATTAAAGGAATAGGAAAGTACTGAAATGGTGATGGGTAGATTTGCAGATATACCCAGTGGTGGGAAAAAGAACTAAAATTTCTGCCACAGATTCATTTCTGTAATCAATAAATATTTTTTAAGTTCCTACTGTGTACTAATCATTGTCCTAGGTACTGAGGGTACAGCAGTGGGCAAGACTGACAAAGTCCCTGTCCTTGCAGAGTTTATGTTCTAGTGGGGAGAACCAGGCGTTAAATAAGTAAGCTAATTTAAAAAAAAAAGATTATTTTTAGATAGTGGTAAGTGCTATGTAGAAAACAAAATGGGATAAGGAGATGGAGAATGATGTTGAGAGTGAGGTGATTATTTTAGATGGAGTGATCAGGGAAGGCATCTCAGAGGAGGTGACATTTGAGCAAAGTCCTGAATAAGAGTGAATCAGTCAGCAAAAAGTTAAATATAGAGTTACCATACCCACCTGTTGCCGTTGAGTCGATTCTGACTCATAGTGACCCTATAGGACAGGTTAGAACTGCCCCATGAGGTTTCCAAGGCTGTAATCTTTACAGAAGCATACTGCCACATCTTTCTCCTACAAAGTGGCCAGTGGGTTCAAACCACCAACCATTTGGTTAGCAGCCAAGCACTTAACCACTGTGCCACCAGGGCTCCTTTCAGAGTTACTACATGACCCAGCAATTCCACTCCTGGGTAGATCCCCAAGAGAACTGAAAATACATGACCATACAAGCTTGTACAAGAATGCTTATAGCAGCATTATTCATAAGAAGCAAAAAGTGGAAACAACCCAAATGCCCATCAACTCATGGACAAATAAATGAAGTGTGGTATATCCATACAACAGAATATTATTTAGACAAAAGAAGGAATGAAGTACTGATACATGCTACACCATGAATGAACCTCAAGAACCCGCTGTGTGAAAGAAGCCAGTATGATCCCAATTATAAGAAATATCTACCCACCCCATCTAGAAGAAGCAAATCTATAGAGATGGGAAGTAGATCAGTGGTTGCCAGGGGCTGGGGGTGGGGGGGATGGGAGAGGAGGGTAATAACTAAAGGGTACAGGGTTTCTTTTCGGGGTGATGAAAATGTTCTGACGTTAGATAGTGGTGATGGTTGCACAGTTCTGTGAATATACTACAAACCATGGAATTGTACACTTCAAAATGGGTGAATTTTATGGTATGTGAATTATATCTCAATTTAAAAAAAATAAGACTTGGATGATGAGTACCTGAGAAACAATACTTCACCATTCATTTCAGAGTGATGGTAAATATATATATATATATATATATATATATATATATATATATATATATATATATATATAAAGAGCAAGTGAGTCACTCAGTCGTGTGGTTATCTGAGGATAAAAGGTTTCAGACATAAAGAAGGGCAAGTACGGAGGCCCCAAAGGTGAGGAGAGCTTGCCTTATTTGAGGAACAGAAAGAAGAACAGTAGGGCTACTGTTTAGTAAATGAGGAAGAGGGTGACAAGAGATTAGGTGAGAGGACTAGGTAGGGACAAGATAGGCTAGGGTTTTGAGGTCATTTTAATAAATTTGGATTTTTTTTTTTCCTAAGCACAGTGAGAAACCATTTTAAGCAAGGGAATTACAAGCTTTGGTGAGAATTTTTCAAAGATTCCTCTGGCTGACGGAGGGATAAAGGTTTGTGAAGTGGAGCAAGAGTAGAGGGAAGGAGACCAGTTAGGAGGCTACTGTAATAGTCCAGGTGAGAAATGGCAGTGGCATGGACTAGGGTGGTAACTGAGAAGATGGTGAGAATTGGGTGGTTTCAGGATATATTTTGGAGGTAGAAGTAGCAGGATATACTGATGGAGAGAGTGTGGAGTCTAAGGGAAAGGAGAAATCAGGTATAATTTCTAAATTTTTAGCCTGAGTTACAAATAAGTAATTGCCCTTATTTCAGACCATTTCTTTAGCCACTAATTTACTATTATATTTCAATTTTCACCCTTTGCTCTCTCAAATAACTCAACCCCCATTGATAGCTCTGTGATAATTACAAAGAACAGCCTTTTTATCTTAACGTTCCTATTTATTGTTATTATGTTATTACTTCCTTCCACTGTTTTCTCTTACTCTCTGCTTGTAAACTTAGACTTCCTAGAATGTAAACTTTCCATGAAGGTCACTGCCTGACCACTTGTATCTCTCAGTGAGGTCAACTCAGGGATCCAAAGAACTATGTGAGGCCATGTTTTTCCTAGGAGTTCCCCCTGGAGCTTTAAATCCTCTGTGGTTTTCTTATTCCTCTTTCCATCAGCACAGCTAATTGAGTTGGCTCTAAGTCCCAGGGAAAAAAAAAAAGTTTTACAATGAAAAGTAAAGGGCTGACCAACTTATTTCACACGACTCAGCTAGAAGGCTCTACACGAATAACTTAATAAGGTCACCATAATGTATTTTTTTTCTCTTGTATGTATTCCAGTTTTACAAAAGCTTTGGTTTCTAAAATTAGTTTTTAAATTAATGTAGACTTCTAACTACAGTAAACATCTCGCTAAGAAATCAAGTAATCAGTATTAACCTAATCTTCAGTGTTCTTAGCTGTACAGAATTATGAGACTTCTCATTAAAAAAAATTTTATTATTACATTGAACTACTTGGAAGGTGTTCACCTTTCTTTCAGGTGCTGTTTATCTAACTGAACTTGAAAGAAGACTCTTGCTCTTAACATGTCCAAAATGTGTCTCATTACTTTTCCTTCAGGCCTTATTTCTCTTGTATCCCCTGTTCTAATAAATGGCATTGCCTCGCAAACAGCCAACTGAGTTAGAAACCTTCTCCCTCATCTCCCTCAATTAACCAGTTAACTCTATGGGGCAGTTCTACTCTACCCTATTGGGTTGCTATGAGTCGGGGTAGACTAAATGGCAATGGGTTTGGTTTTGGTTTTTTTTTAAGGCCTGTCACTTACCTCCTAAATACCCACTCATGTGCCCAGCTGTCCATTTCTATTCATCCCTATTGCCATTGCTTTGGCTTACTCGTCTCTCTTTCACTTGGAATATTGCACTTTGTTGTTGTTGTTGTTGTTAGGTGCCATCGAGTAGGTTCCAATTCATACCAACACTATGTACAACAGAAAGAAACAATGCTTGGTCCTGTGCCATCCTCACAATCGTGCTATGCTTGAGCCCATTGTTGCAGCCACTATGTCAATCCATCTTGTTGAGGGCTGTTGTCTTTTTCAGTGACTCTCTACTGTACCAAATATGATGTCCTTCTCCAGGGCCTGGTCCCTCCTGATAACATTTCCAAAGTATGTGAGATGTAGTCTCACCATCCTCACTTCTAATGAGCATTCTGGCTGGACTTCTTCCAAGACAGATTTGTTCCTTCTTCTGGCAGTCCATGGTATAGTCAACATTCTTCGCCAAACACACAATTCAAAGGCATCAATTCTTCTTTGGTCTTACTTATTCATTGTCCAGCTTTCACATGCATATGAGGCGATCGAAAACACCATGGCTTGGGTCAGGTGCACCTTAGTCCTTAAAGTGACATCTTTGCTTTTTAACACTTAAAAGCAGTCTTTTACAGCAAATTTACCCAATGCAATGCGTCATTTGATTTCATAACTGTTGTTTCAAGGGTGTTGATTGTGAATCCAGGTAAAATGAAATTCTTTATAACTAAAATATTTTCTCTGTTTATCATGATGTCACTCATTGGTCCAATTGTGAGGATTTTTGTTTTCTCTATGTTGAGGTGTAACCCATACTGAAGGCTGTGGTCTTTGATCTTCATGAGTAAGTGCTTCAAGTCTTCTTCACTTTCAGCAAGCAAGGTTGTGTCATCTGCATAAGACAGGTTGTTAATGAGTCTTCATCCAATCCTGATGCCCCATTCTTTGTCATATAGTCCAGCTTCTCGGATTATTTGCTCAGCATACAGATTGAATAGGTATGGTGAAAGGATACAACCATGAGGCACCCATTTCCTGACTTTAAACCAGGCAGTATCCCCTTGTTCCGTTCAAACGGCTGCCTCTTGGTCTATGTAAAGGTTCCTCATGAGCACAATTAACTGTTCTGGAATTCCCATTCTTCACAATGTTATCCACAATTTGTTACGATGCACACAGTTGAATGCCTTTCCATAGTCAATAAAACACAGGTAAACATCTTTCTGGTATTCTCTGCTTTCAGCCCTGTTCCATTTGACATCAGTGATGATAGCCTTTGTTCCATGTTCTCTTCTGAATCCGGCTTGAATTTCTGGCAGTTCCTTGTTGATGTACTGCTGCAACTGCTTTTGAATGATCTTCAACAAAATTTTACTTGTGTGTGTGATATTAATGATATTCTTCGATAATTTCCACATTCTGTTCAATCACCTTTCTTTGGAACGGGTACAAATATGGCTGTCTTCCAGTCAGTTGGCCAGGTAGCTGTCTTCCAAAATTTCTTGGCATAGATGAGTGAGCACTTCCAATGGTGCATCCATTTGTTGAAACATCTCAATTGGTGTTTCGTCAATTTCTGAAGCCTTGTTTTTTTTGCCAATGCCTTCAGTGCAGCTTGAACTTCTTCCTTCAGTACCATCAGTTCTTGATCATATGGTACCTCCTGAAATGTTTGAATGTCAGCCAATTCTTTTTGGTACCCCGTTCCAAAACCTGTTGCCGTCGAGTTGACTCCAACACACAGTGACCCTAGAGAACAAAGTAGAAGTGCTCCATAGGCTTTCCAAGGAGTGGCTGGTGGATTCAAACTGCCGAACTTTTGATTAGGAGCCGAGCTCTTAACCACTGCACCACCAGGGCTCCTCTTTTTGGTACAGTGACTGCGTATTCCTTCCATTTTCTTTTGATGCTTCCTGTGTCATTTAGTATTTTCCTCGCAGAATCCTTCAATATCACAACTCAAGACTTGAATTTTTTCTTCAGTTCTTTCAGCTTGAGAAATGCTGAGCATGTTCTTTCTTTTTGGTTTTCTATCTCCAGGTCTTTGCACATTTCATTATAATACTTTACTTTGTCTTCTCTGGCTGCCCTTTGAAATCTTCTGTTCAGCTCTTTTACTTCATCATTTCTTCCTTTCACTTTACCTAGTCCATTTTCAAGAGCAAGTTTCAGAGTCTCTTCTGACATCCATTTTGGTCTTTTCTTTCTTTCCTGTCTTTTAAATGATTTCTTACTTTCTTCGTGAAAGATGTCCTTGACATCATTCCACAACTCATCTGGTCTTCAGTCATTAGTGTTCAGTGAGTCAAATCTATTCTCAAGATGGTCTCTATATTCAGGTAGAATATACTCAAGGTCATATATTGGCTCTTATGGACTTGTTCTAATTTTCTTCAACTTCAGCTTGAACTTGCATATGAACAATTGATAGTCTGTTGCACAGTCAGCCCCTGGCCTTGTTCTGACTGATGATATTGAGCTTTTCCACCATCCATTTCTGTAGATGTAGTCAATTAGATTATTCCACCTGTGTATTCCATCTGGTGAGGTCCACGTGTATAGTCACCATTTATGTTGTTGAAAAAAAGGTATTTGCAATGAAGAAGTCATTGGTTCTGCAAAATTCTATCATGTGATCTCCAGCGTCATTTCTGTCACCAAGGCCATATTTTCCAACTACCAGTCCTTCTTTGTTTCCAACTTTTGCATTCCAATCACCAGTAATTTTCAATGCATCTTGATTGCATGTTTGATCAATTTCGGACCACAGAAGTTGGTAAAAATCTTCAATTTCTTCATCTTTGGCTTTAGTGGTTGATGTGTAAATTTTAATAATAGACATATTAACTGGTCTTCCTTGTAGGTGTAGGATATTATCCTATCACTGAGAGCGTTATACTTCAGGATAGATAGTGAAATGTTCATTTTGAGGAATATCGCATAATGTCCTCAAAATACTCCCCTTATTAGTTGCATTCCTCTCCAAGCCATCCTTTCCTCTACTGTCATGATGATTTTTCTAAATATAAATCTGATTTTTAATCTCCTGCCTAAAAGCTCATCATGGCTTCCCATAGCCTCTTGTATAAAATCCAAATCCTTATCACAGCATGCAAGGCCATCCATGATCTATTTGCCCATTTTGCTTCCAACCCCTGACCAATGCTCTAGGTACACTGACTTACTTGTAGAGCTCCTAAACATGTCATGACTTTTATAGTCCTCTGACTTAGTACATGTTGTTTCTCTGCCTGGATTAATTCCTCTGACTTAGTACATGTTGTTTCTCTACCTGGATTAATTATTCCCCCATTTCCACCCCACCCCCTCAGCAAACTCCTATTTTCCTTTAAGATCCAGTGCAATTGTCTTCCCTGTGAACCTTTCTGAGATACATTCCTTGTCCGTGATAGAGAATAGCACTTAATGAATGCTGATGAACGGGTACATGCATGAATGGATAAAAGGTAGTTCACATGGCCAACCAAGAAACCAGTTGCTGACCCCTGCTCTACACAAAGAAGGCACTGGTGAGTGAGCAAAAGTAGGCATATTCTCCATACCAGTTGCTGTTGAGTCAGTTCCAACTCATGGCAACCCCATGTGTGTCAGGGTAAAACTGTGCTCCACTGGGTTTTCAATGGCTGATTTTTCAGAAGTAGATTTCCAGGCCTTTCTTCCAAAGAGCCTCTCAGTGGACTTTTACTTCCAACCTTTTGGTTAACCATTTGCACACCCAGAGACTCCCATGAGGCCAAGGGTAATACGGGTAAAAAAAAAAAAAGCCAGAAATGAGTACTGTGAGAACTCTAGGCCAGAGAGTGTGAGAAGCTAAGCCAGAGAGGTTAGACTGAGGATGGGAAGGGAAGGAAAGTTTGCAGAAGAAAGAGGGGAGAGCAGAGGCAGGTTTGGGGGTTTCCCTGGTTTAGGATAGCTTTCCTATTCTTAATTGACCCTTTCTCAAAAAGTCAAACATGATAACTATTGGGCTGAAGCTGCTGATAGAGGAAAACAACTCTGAGATAGGCTTTCTTGGAAAGAGGAAGGAAGATAAGCTCATATTGAGATACACATTGCTTTCCTGAGTTACAACTAGATACAGTCATATGTTTTCACATAGCCCAAAAGAAATCCACACCACAAGGAGCCCTACACAAGTTTATTATTCTAGTAGCTCCTCTTCCTGCTGACATAATCTGGAAAGATTGCTTTTTCACCCAAGGAAATTTGGGAAAGAAGCTGAAAGTCCCTAAAGCCTATAGAGTTTCTACCACGGCTTTTTACCCTCATTCAGAACAGGGAAGAGATGTGCAATACTAATTCAGCCACCAGGTATTTCATGATGTCAAAAGAAGAAATAGCCAAGGATTGTTAGGGCTAATAACACTCTTGAAGGTCATTTGCTTCAATCCTCATGTATCACAGATGAGTAAAGTAGGCCCAGAGAGCTCTTGTTAGTGGCAGAGCTGGGAGTAGAACTTGTTTTGTGGCATTCTTTCCAGTAAACTTCTTTTCAGCGAACTCTTATTCATTCAACAGAGCTGACCGCCTATTGTGTGTCAGACTTTGTGCAATATTCTGTGGTACAGAGATGAATAAGCTATGGTTTTGGATTCTTAAAGCACTCATAGTCTCCTGGGGGATACAGAGAAATAGACAAGTTACAGCAGTGTGGAGCGTGAATGAGAGTAGTGTCCCTAAGATGTTATGGGAATACAGAGGAAAGTCATGTAGCAGAGGTAAGGGGTGAAATGGAGATAGGTATCAAGGAAGGAAGTCTTCATGGGGAAAGTGATACATGCAGTGTGTTAAAGAAGAGAGAAAGTTAGCTAGAAGTTATCTCTTGATGCAGATTGTGTCACAAATTCATGAAGTATGTCTTGCCTTCCGAATGAGATTGTGTTTCTTGAATGAAGGAATCAGCCTTTACTCTTGTGTTTTCCCATAGTGCCTAGCTCCTTCCTGTGTACATACGTGGTAGGTAATAAACAAATACTTAAGTGAATGGATGAATGAATGAGTGAATGAATGAATAATTATATTTACTGAGTGCTTATATGTTTCAACTCATTGAAGCCTCATGTAAATTCTATGAGAAAGGAACTATCAAGTATCCCATTTAACAGATGAGCAAACTAAAGCTTAGGGAGGTTATTGACTATATAGTAAAAAGAATGAGGAATCAAGAAATTTGAGTTCTGGATCCCAGTAGGAACTAGACTAAAAACTATTTTGGGTAAATGGCTCAAGATGTTTAAGCTTCCATTTCTCTCTGATTATGCATCATAATCAGACTAGATACAATTAAATAGCATGCAGCTGAAAATGATAGGAAACAACTGATCTGATAGATGGCTTGACTTCGGAATTGTAGGACAGCAAGGTTATTTGAATGCAACTTTGAGTTGTTCCTGTCTAGTGTTCATGCTCCACCAGTTAAGAGTTCAGTTTGCCTTCTCCTACAGTTAATGGTTTTCATCTGCTATCAAAAGTCTAAGAACTTAAGTACTGCCTAAATCCCACCTGTCATCACCCCAGGCTGGCTGGAGCTCATTCCACAGCCTGATGCAAAGGGTATCCTTAAAGGTCAATCTACTTTCTAAGCAACTGGCCCAAGTTTGATTTCAGGCCAACACAGCAGCTGCATTTTTTTTTAAGTTAAATGTGTGATACCATAACGAAGGGAAAAGCTGAAATCTTGCAAACATTTAATGGAGATATAGAAAAGATATAGAAACCTAAGGTTCACAAGGACTTTGACTTACATTTCTATTTGATCATAGGTTGGCTTGATGGTTTTTTTGTTTGTTAATTTGCTTGTTTGGAATTAGTATAAAATGCCAAATTCCTCTGCCAAACATACCTGGTACTCCACAGTCTGCTCACTCCTAAACTCACAGAATCCCCAACATGAGTCCTAGGCTCGAGCTCTACTGATTACACAGAACTCCTGCTAGATATGTTCAGCCCCACTTTTCCTGGATCATTCCCTTGACACTTAAGGCTCCCCCTGCCCACCCTGCTGCACTCCCTAAGAGCTTTGAAGTCTCTGGGTGGTTCAAACGGTTAAGCACTCAACTGTAACTGAAAGGTTGTCAGTTCAAATCACCTTGGAAGAAAGTCTTGGTGATCTACTTCTGAAAAGTCACAGCTATTGAAAACCCTATAGAGTGCAATTCTATTCTGAAAAACATGGGGTCACCATGAGTTTGACTCAATGGCAACTGTTTTTTTAAGTAAGAACTTTAGCTGTTAATCCCCTCTGCACTTCTGTAGTATACTTGGTCTGCCTCTTGCCATGTTCCTCTTGTTTGCATGTACCAAGGTGTGCCACTTATATAAGAAGTGCTGGAATTCTGGGCAAGTATTTGCAAAGTTCCCAAGTGCTTTAATGCTGAAGCAGTGTGGCCAGAAGAAGAGCAAACACGTACAGACAGAGACATGGGAATATCATTGGCTTTAATATATGAACAGGAGGTTGCCAAAGTCATCTAAGCCAGTTAGCAGTTAGCCCTGGCATTGACTTGCTATGGAATCCTCAGAAGAGAACACACAGAGCAATCATGATCTTACTTCTTATTGTTGCTTTTTTTCAACCTAAAATAAAAACTTGTGTCTGTTTTGTTAGATGGAAAGGGGGAGAAATTAGGAAAGACAATCAGACGTGGTAAATGGAGAGTAGAAAGCAAAGGAAATCAGGGGGAAGGTTATTGACAATATAGTGCACTAGACAGTGGGTCAGGAGACCTGGGTTCTAGTCACAGCTATTTCATCAACTTACTCTGTGACCTTGGGCAAGTCATACCATGTGCCAGAGCCTCTGGTTCCTCATTTTGAAAGTCTCTTCTAGAGAAGAGCTTGTATATCAGGGAAAATTGAAATTGGACTGTTAACTAATATTACTAAAGGACTGTTAATTTCATTAGATGTGGTAATAGTAGTGTGATTATTTTTTTTTTTAAACACTCAGAAATATATACTGATCTATTTATGGGTGAAATGACATAATGTCATTTGCTTTAAAATACATTTTTCCCCTCACGCCAAAGAGAAGAAAAAAGATCACGTTAGGGAGAGAGGTAAATAGATGAAACAAGAATGACAAAATGTTGACAATTGTTAAAACTGGGCAGTGGGTATATGGAGGTTCGTTATACTAGTCTCTCTAACTTTTGTATATATTGGAACTTTCAGTAATAAAATGTGAAATTAAAAATGATAAGAGTTTGTCTATTTCAAAGGAAGAGGAGGCAGAACATTGAAAATGCATGAAGGACCAGGGGAATAAATTTAGTTAGCTTATGTAATCATCCTGTTTTTATTTTCACCCATCAAATTAGCCTTATGCCCAATATATGAAGACAACTATTAGATGACTAAAATATCCTTTTGCACATATCTTATTTGGAGGCCATGAGTCAAAAGCGCTGACACTTTTTACATACCATCTAGGCATAACTTCCTTTCATCAGACAGCAACATAACTTTACCTCCTGGCCAGGCCAGAGCCTGGACACAGCTGTTTTCCACTTAAATAATGACAGCATCCATTTTAGCAGCATGAGCCCATTGGAACGGAGAAGGCTAAACCACAAAGTTGATTGAAAGTCACCACGGGGACTGTAAGGCTATGTCATTGTTGGCTCAGAGATAGAAATTGAGCAATGAAAGGACAAAATCTGTCCATGAGGTTATTGATTACAAAATAAACATGTGACTCAATTTCCCACTCAGGTTTGTTGGAAATGTTGCAAGTTTGAAAGATCAACCCTGAAAATGTAAGCTTGCAGAATTTGTGATGAGCAAATCTTACACCTTTGCATGGATGCATCTGGAAATTGCCTCTGCTGGCAAGAGCTTTGTTGGTTTCCTGCCCCCCGTACTCACTCTGGCTAAAGATTAGATGATACTGCCTGCTGCCTTTTGGCCAGGCTTGCTTGAGATTGGGTTTGGGGGATGGGAAGGAGGAGACAGGTGAAACTCGGTCCGCGGGCTGACTCAATCATATGTTCTTTTCCTTGCCATTGTGTCCTATAGCCATTCTAGTAGGCCTCTTAATGGCTAGCTTAATCTAGCATCCGTGTCCTCTTGATTACTGCTGCCTCTCTTGGATTATGGTTCCTCAGTGTCCCACATCTTATTCTGTTAGCCCCCGGCTTCCCCAAGACTGATTCCCTGCAGAATTCCCTATGAGTTAGCATAATAGGGGAAATATATGGCTTATAATGCATGAGAGAATGAGGTGAAAAATAATAATTACTAACATTCATAAAGCATTGACTCTGCAAAGAATTGAAGCGTAGAATCCTCACAAGCCTAATAAGTAGGAATTAGTATTATTCCCGGAAACCCTGGTGGTGTGCTATGGCTGCTAACTAAAAGGTCAGCAGTTCGAATTTACCAGGCGCTCCCTGGAAACTCTATGGGGCAGTTCTACTTTGTCCTATAGGGTTGCTATGAGTTGGAATTGACTCAATGGCAATGGGTTTGGTTTTTTTGGTTTAGTATTGTTCCCGTTCTACGGATGTGGAAAGGGAGGCTTAGAGAGCGTAACTGATGTGGCTAATGTCACATAAGCTGTAGTGATGTGGCTAATGTTCATAAACTGTAGAACCAGGATTCGAATTCAGGTCTATTTGATGCCTGAGTCCATGCTTTTAACCACTTTGTTACATATTACCCTCTGTAAGCATGCCCACTGAGCTCTTATTTATTGAACTATGCTACTGTAAATAAAAAAAAATTTTTTTTTTTATTTACAGTTGCTCCAGGTAAAAAAAGTCTCACCAACTTGAATGTACAGGTCAGGGACTGTGGCTTATTCTTTTTGTATGCTGCCACCACCCTTCACCCAGTTCCTTGGGCAAATATGTGGTAGCTCATCGGATGGAGCAATAGGAACAGAGTTTCCCTCAACACACAATTGGGTAACTCTTTTGACTAGACGACAACGGATTTGGTAAACATTTCTTGGGTTTAAAACCAGTGTACCCATTCCCAACCCACTGCCATCGAGTTGATTGCCACTTATACTGACCCTATAGGATAGAGCAAAGCTGCCCCATAAGGTCTCCAAAACTGTAATCTCTCTCTTTTTTTAGTAGATTTTCTTAAATATTTCTTTATTTGCTATATTTTTTCCATTTTGTTTTTAATTGTGCTTTAGGTGAAAGTTTACAGACCAAATTAGTTTCTCATTAAACAATTAACACGCAAACTGTTTTGTGACATTGATTGCCACCCCCTCAATGTGTCAATACTCTCCCCTTCTCCACTGCAGATTCCCCATTTCTATTCATCCAGTTTTCCTGTCTCTTCCTGCCTTCTCATCTTTGCTTTGGGGCTGGTGTGCCCATTTAGTCTCATATACATGGTTGAGCTACAAAGCATGTTCCTCACATGTGTTATTGTTTGTTTTATAGGCCTATCTACTCTTTGGCTGAAGGATGAACTTCAGGAGTGACTAAAGTATTGAGTTAAAAGGGTGTCAGGGGGCCA
The DNA here is from genome assembly GCF_024166365.1 of Elephas maximus indicus. NCBI lineage: Eukaryota > Metazoa > Chordata > Mammalia > Proboscidea > Elephantidae > Elephas > Elephas maximus. The sequence continues at coordinate 48,002,603 of NC_064846.1, forward strand.
TACTCTTGGGGTTTCTCCAGCCTCTGTCAGACCAATAAGTCTGGTCTTTTTTTGTGACTTAAAATTTTGTTCTACATTTTTCTCCTGCTCTGTCCACAACCCTCTATTGTGATCCCATCAGAGCAGTCAATGGTGCCAGCCAGTCACCATCTAGTCATGCTGGACTCAGTCTGGTGGAAGCTGGGGTAGTTGTGGTCCATTAGTCCTTTGGACTAATTTTTCCCTTGTGTCTTTGACAGTCTTCATTCTTCTTTGCTCCAGTTGGGGTGGGACCAATAGATGTATCTTAGATGGCCACTCCCAGGCTTTTAAGACCCCAGACATTACTAACCACATCGGATGTAGAATATTTTCTTTATAAACTATGTTATGCCAATTGAGCTAGATGTCCCCCAGGACCATGGTCCCCAGCAAAGCTATAATCTTCACGGAAGCAGACTGCCACATCTTTCTCCTGCAGAGCGGCTGGTGGATTCAAACCCCCAAACTTTCGATTAGCAGCTGAGCCCTTAACAACTGTGCCACAAGAGCTCCTTAAAACCAGCGTAGAGGCTAAACATTTACTTCACCGTGTGGGGTCTGAAGTCATGAGTCAGTGAGTTAGAGGCTACTCTTAAGTTTGAGGAAATGTTTACAAACTGGAAAGAACAATGTTGGTGAAAGCTGAAACAAAACTAGAGATGGAATTCCTCTCCTAAAGACTCACCATTTGCATGGAAGAGGGATTTTGGAAGGGCACGTGTTTTCCAGGGCTCTGGTAGACAGAATTATTACAGTGGATGCTGTTTTAGAAGTTAAACTACATAATTGCTCAGGGAAAGTTGAGTCAAAAAAAAAAAAAAGGAGCCGAGTTGGGTGAAACTCATCAGGGAAATCTTCCTGGAAGAGGTGACTTAGTGGGATATTGAAGAAAACAACAAACAAAAATAAAGTATAGAAATGCGAGATCAAGATGAGGAGAATGGTATATGTAAAGGTCTAGAGCTGTGTTTTGGAGATTAGTCTGGCATATTTGGCTAAATTGTAGAGTAAGATGAGATTAAACAACGAATGTTTATTGAACACCTACTGTATATCAGGAACTATGTTAGGCACTGAGAACACAAAGAAGAACTCGATATGGTCCCAGGCCACTTTTGGGGATCTCCCCGTCTAGTGGGAAGGACCGAGACACCCACAAACACTCAGGTCCAATGGGTGCTATAACAGAGGACTGTACCAGCACCACTGAGGACTGAACAACCACGTATCTGGGGAAGTAGGGATGGCTTTGCACTGAAGAACATGTCTGAGCTGGATCTGATGGGTGGAGAGCTTTGCCAGGAGGAGCAGTGGAGGAGGGGTAGGGGAGGGTATTCCAGTCAAAGGGAAGTGCATTGTGTGACAGTGCACGGTGATGGTTCTGAAGGGAAGGACGGATCTTTGGTGGGCTGCGTGATTGGTGGCACCAGAAGGGAAGTGGAAAAGGTGGTCAGGTCAGCTTATTCAGGGCTTTGCTGGCCAAGCTGAGAGTTTGCACTTGTTCCATGAGCAATAGGGAGTCACCCAAGGTTTTTAAAATTAAAACAGACGAGTGACAGACCCGGTTTAGGTTGAGGAAGACAATTCCTACAGCACCGGGATAAGGAAGGGCTGGAGGGAAAAGAGGCTAAAAGCAGGGAGATGAGTTAGAAGGCCATCTCAAGTGTCCAGGCAAGTAATGCTAAGTGCAGGGAGGGAGGTGACTCCAGGTACGTGTCAATAGGTAGAAGCCACAGGGCTGGATGTCATGGGGGGGGGTTAAAGAGAAGGAAAAGGTGATGATGGCTCTAAGGCTTCGGCTTGGGTAAGTGATGATACTGGTAACCAAGACATTGAGGGGAGAGGGCCATAAGACTATTAGTAGGGTGGGGGAATGAGTGCAGACAGGTGACAAATTCAGTTGGGACATGTTGGGTTTGGGGTGCCAGTGGGACATCCAAGTGGACATGTCCAGCAGGAGGCCAGAAATCTGGGCTTAGAGGCCAGATGAGAGATGGGGTCTGGGAAGCCATGAGGGCCCAAGTGGTATTAGCTGTCCCCATGGAACTGGGTGAGGTTTTTCTTTCCCGTTGTACTCCTCCAGGGCAACGGCTGGGGACAGGGCCAAGCGAGCCCCAGTACTTAAGAGGTGAGTGGTGGGGGACACCTGTTCAGGGGTGGGGGGAAAATGCCCTTCTTCTGGCGCCTCTCAAAAACCTCACCCCCTTCCCCTTAGGATCAGAGGTGTGCTCTGAGTGTGGTACCCAGGCCCACACAGGGGCCATAAGGAAGGAAAGGACAAGGACTTCAGCTTTTGCGTTCTTAAGGGAGGAATGTGTTCTAATGAAAGTCACTAAGTTAACCACCGGGGATTTGGGACAAAAAGGACAAATACCAGAGCTGGCTCATTCAGTGCAAGTAACTGAGTTTTCAGTGTAACAGAGCTGTGATTATATTCACGATGGGACTTTGAAAGATACTGTGTTCAAAACACAGCCAGTCTTCTAGGTGTCCTAAAACTTTCATTAGACCTAGCAGTTCCCACATCCAAATCCTATAAATACATACATCTACAGCAATAAGTTCACCTGCGCGTCTGTCAGTTTGTCCTACTGTGAAGTCTTGAGTGTTGCTGTGATGCTGGAAGCTATGCCACTGGTATTCAGATGCCAGCAGGATCACCAGTGGTGGACAGGTTTCGGCTGAGCTTCCAGACTAAGACAGACTAGGAAGAAGGACCTGGAGGTCTACTTCTGAAAAAAATTATTCAGCAAAAACTTTATGAATAGCAGCAGAACACTGTTTGATATAGTGCCAGAAGTAAAATTTTGCTGAAGATCATTGAAAAACAGTTGCAGCAGTACATTGACAAGAAACTGCCAGGAATTCAAGCAAGATTCAGAAGATGATGTGGAATGTGGGATTTCATTGTTGATGTCAGAAGGATCTTGGCTGAAAGCAGAGAACACCAGAAAGATGTTTACTTGTGTTTTATTGATTATGCAAAGACATTCAACTGTGTGACAAATAGCAAGTAATGGATAACATTGCAAAGAATGGGAATTCCGGAACACTTAATTGTGCTCATGAGGAATGTGTACATAGATCAAGAGGCAGTCATTTGAACTGAACAAGGGGATACTGCGAGGTTTAAAGTCAGGAAAGGTATGCATCGGGGTTACATCCTTTCGCCATACTTATTCAGTCCATATGCTGAGCAAATAATATAAGCAGCTGGACTACATGAAGAAGAATGTGGCATCAGGATTGGAGGAAAACTCATTAAAAACCTGCAGAATATGCAGATGACACAGCCTTGCTTGTTGAAAGTGAAGAAGACTCGAAGCACTTACTGATGAAGACTAAAGACCACAGCCTTCAGTATGGATTACACTTCAATATAAAGAAAACAAAAATCCTCACAACTGGACCAATAAGCAACATCATGATGAACTGAGAAAAGATTGAAGTGGTCAAGGATTTCACTTTACTTGGATCCACAGTCAACACCCATGGAAGCAGCAGTCAAGAAATCAAATGATGCATTGCATTGGGCAAGTCTGCTGCAAAAGATCTCTTTAAACTGTTAAAAAGCAAAGATGTCACTTTGAAGACTAAGGTGTATCTGACCCAAGCCCTGGTGTTTTCAATCGCCTTATCTGCATGTGAAAGCTGGGCAATGAATAAGGAAGACCGAAGAAGAGTTGATGCCTGTGAGTTATAGTGTTGGCAATGAATATTGAATATACCATGTACTGCAGAAGAACGAACGAATCTGTCTTGGAGGAAGTGCAGCCAGAATGCTCATTAGAAGTGAGGATGGCGAGACTTTGTCCCACACACTTTGGACATGTGATCAGGAGGTGCCTGTCTCTGGAGAACATCATGCTTGGTAAAGTAGAGGGTCAGCGAAGGAGAGGAAGAGCCTCAATGAGATGGACTGACACAGTGGCTGCAACAACGGGCTCAAGCATAACAACAATAATGAGGATGGTACAGGACTGGGTGGTGCTTCATTCTGCTGTACATAGGCTGCCTACCACAAAGATCATATTATGAAGTACATTTTAATATACAAAATATAGAAAAAAATCAGTTTATCTGATTTAACAAGTGAAGCACTCAGTTTAAAATATGCAAGACAAAACATGACTTATTGACAAATACATTTAAACAAGACATTATAGTGTGCTTTGTTTGGAGACTGAATATGCAATAAAATGTAGAAAGCAATTTAATTGTGTGTTATGGCATCAAAAATAGACAAAGACTGCATTCATATTGTGGTATTTGAAATTCTTGCATTTTATACTATAAAATAAAATTATTTACGTAATTTTAATTTTATTTCTAAATAATGACATTAGAAGAAAATACTGATGTTTCTACACAAATAACGTAGCAAATGTATTTAGTCTTTTTTCCCCCCAATAGATGTAGAGCCAGATTAGATATAATTGTCACTATATTTTCAGTTTTGCTGTTGGTTTTTAAAGTATGAGAGATAGCTTAACGTACCGTGTAAGATTTTTTAAATCAGATTGTTGTCACTTAAGAATCTTAAACAGCACTTAAAAATCCAGTAAAAATCAGAAAAATTTCCAGAATTATGGTCATTCTTATCATCCTTATCTACTTATGTTTCAACAGTAGTCTTCCTTATGCTTCTTGTCGTTAGCAATAACCCACCATGGGCATAAAAGGAACACTATAAGACTATAAATACAAACAATTTAAAACTGCATAATGATCAAACCTCCAAGCTGGCGTGTTGTATGTACATGTCTGTCTATCTGCATTGCACAGGCAGACAGGCTGTGCCTCAAACTTCCAGGCAGTGATAGGACTGCTAGGAATGAGACACATACACCCTCTGGCATCAATCATTCTATGGGCGGTACGTTCATCTGTGATCAAGCTGAACACATGAGACACTCACACAGTCTTGGCAAGGTGAAAGCCATTATTATTATTTATAAAAAGCAAACAGTAAAAAATAACAACAGATACTGCCGGGCCTCAGTGGCCTCTGCTGCCAGCTCCCACCATGCTGCCTGGGCCTGCAGGGCTTTCTTGCCACCATGCTACCCGGGTCTCTGCTGCCGAGGGCTGGAGGCATGTAATGCCTGCACAGGGCACACCCAGTCCTCTGCCCTGCATGAGCAAGTGTGACAGCTCTTTTAGCTCTGCTGGCAAGCCTCCTGCTCTAAGGCACTCAGTTCTCATTCTAGCCCACTGTAGGGGCCTTGCTCCATGGGCCGGCAAACCCACCAACGCTCTTTCTCGCCATCTTGAGGCGTCTTCAGCATTCACTCTTTCTTCTGTGTCTAGGAGATCCTCAGTGGAGGGACACCAGGTCTTTGATCCAAAGGAGACATTCCGCTCCAGACTCTTTTTCTTGATGGTAATGAGGTTTACCCAAAATTTTTATGGGATTGGTTCTTATATCAGCTTTGTTGTTGTTAGGTGCTGTCAAGCCAGTTTCGACTCAGAGCAACCCTATGTACAACAGAACAAAACACTGCCCGGTCCTGTGCCATCCTCACAATTGTTATGCTAGACCCCATTGTCGCAGCCACTGTGTCAGTCCATCTCATTGAGGGTCTTCCTTTTTTTCGATGGCCCTCTGTTTTACCAAGCATGATGTCCTTCTCCAGGGGCTGGTCCTTTCTGATAACATGTCCAAAGTATGTAAGACTCAGTCTTGCCATCCTTGTTTCCAAGGAACATTCTGGTTGTACTTCTTCCAAGACAGATTTGTCCATTCTTCTGGCAGTCCGTGGTATATTCAATATTCTTCGCCAACATCATAATTCAAAGGCGTCAATTCTTCTTCAGTCTTCCTTACTCATTGTCCAGCTTTCACATGCATATGAGGTGATTGAGAATGCCATGGCTTGGGTCAGGAGCAACTTAATCCTTAAAGTGAAATCTTTGCTTTTTAACATTTTAAAGAAGTCTTTTGCAGCAGATTTGCCCAATGCAAGGCGTTATTTGATTTTTTGACTGATGCTTCCATGGGTGTTGATTGTGGATCCAAGTAAAATGAAACCCTTGACAACTTCAGTATTTTCTCCTTTCATCATGATGTTACTTATTGGTCTAATTGTGAGAACTTTTGTTTCCTTTTTGTTGAGGTGTAATCCATACTGAAGGCTGTAGTCTGATCTTCATCAGTAAGTGCTTCAAGTCTTCTTCACTTTCAGCAAGCAACGTTGTGTCATCTCCATAACTCAGGTTGTTCATGAGCCTTCCTCCAAATCTGATGCCCCGTTCTTCTTCATATAGTCTGGCTGCTCAGATTATTTGCTCAGCATACAGATTGAACAAGCATGGTGAAAGGATACAACCCTGACGCACACCTTTCCTGACTTTAAACCATGCAGTATCCCTTTGTTCTGTATATCAGCCTACTTCTTGTCAGTTTCATGGGATGGTTCTCCCAACAGGACCACGAGCTGACCAATCCCCTCAATCCCCTCAGTAGACCATAAATCACTCAATTTGCATAATCCTAGCCAATCATTCTGTAGGAGTTAGAAGATCCTGGCTAGTAAGGCCATATAAAAGGAATTCACTGCACTGCTCCTGTGGTGAGCAGTTGTGTGACAAACCAGCAGAGTGATGAGAGCTTGAGCATCATTGTCCAAGATCTGCTAACTGCCATGTGGGCTTACTAACTATGCCCTAGAGTTCTCCAACTGCTCTCTCTCTCTCTTTTTTTTTTATGTTGTGCTTCATAAGGTTTTCATCGGGTAGTGTTTAGAAGTAGGTTGCCAGGCTTTTCTTAAACCAAACCCAGTGCCATTGAGTCGATTCCGACTCATGGCAACCCTATAGGACAGAGTAGAACTGCTCCATAGAGTTTCCAAGAAGCACCTGGCGGATTCGAACTGCCGACCCTTTGGTTAGCAGTTGTAGCACTTAACCACTACACCACCAGGGTTTCCAAGGCCTTTCTTAGTGTGCCATAATTTATATGACCAATTTCCCGTTATTGAGCATTCAGACTGGTTCCTATTTTTCACAGTTTTATTTTTTTTTATTGAACTTTAGATGAAGGTTTACAGAACAAACTAGCTTCTCATCAAACATACTGTTTTATGACATTGGTTAACAACCCCTCGACATATGAACACTCCCTTCTCGACCTTGGGTTCTCTTATTACCAGCTTTCCTGTCCCCCCCTGCCTTCTGGTCCTTGCCCCAGGGCTGGTGTGCCCCTTTTGTCTCGTTTTGCTTTATGGGCCCATCCAATCTTTGGCTGAAGGATGAACCTCAGGAGTGACTTCATTACTGAGCTGAAAGGGTGTCTGGGGGCCATACTCTCAGGGTTTCTCCAGTCTCTGTCAGGCCAGCAAATCTGGTCTTTCTTTTTGAGTTAGAATTTTGTTCTACATTTTTCTCTAGCTCTGTCCAGGACCCTCTATTGTGATCTCTGTCAGTCAAACTGCTCTTTTAAAATGAATAATTCTAAATATTAATTTTGCAAATAGAAATTGAAAAAGATGTCATTACTGCCTTTAGTGACATAAAACCCTGGGATTCTTGAACCAGTACTTGAGAAATGATGCCCCAAACCAGACTTAACATGGGCTGCCATAGCTCATCATGATAAACCTAGTATTTATCAATTGTTTTCCTCATAGCCATGCTCTGGGCTTGATACAGTGCAAGAGGCAAGAGGCTTTCAATTATGTCATCTCATTTAGCTCCTCTAAAAAGAAGTCAGGTCAACTCTTGAATACTAGAAACCTAACTCTGCAATACTAAATTAAGCTTAACAATAAATCATAATAAGGTGTTAGCAACTGCCATGGCCATTAGAGGAGCCCAGAAGCCACAAAAATCTCCACCTACTTTCTCATCCTCCTGTAATTAAACTTGCTTTTCTTCAAGCATTAATATTTGAGAAAAAAATTAAAGATGATTATTCAATTCTCTTTCTGCTTCATTTAATTATTGGCATTGCTACAACAATTTTCTGCCTTTTTTTTTTTTGGCCAAGATTCAACATTTACCAACACTAAAGATTAAATAAGCTTTTGTGGGCTGAACTTGAAACCTAGTCATTATTTATACGATCGATTTTTGGGAAAATGAGTTCAAGTTCAAAATATGACTTTACAAACACATTTTTGGGACCAACTCTATTTGTAAGCTTGGAATTGTTTATGTCTTGCATGAGAATTACAATTTAAAAGAAAAAATTAAAAGAATAGAAAGGTAATAAAATATACTTAATACAAATATTCTAAGCTTGATTCATTTTTTGAGGCTTCAGAAAGTCCTTCAGAATTTTGCTCTCATTATCAACAGTGATCAAGGTGGTGCAGGAGTGTCTATAAGGAAGTCATAGGAAACTGGTCTGATCTCAGCACATTTCTAGAAGTGGGTAACCACTATTCCTGAAATGGGCTAACACTGGTCCCAAAATCCCACAACCATTTCAGTAAGTGCTAACCAGCTGCCCTTAAGACAATTCCAACTCCATGTATGTCAGAGTAGAACTGAGCTCCACAGAATTTTCAATGGCCAATTTTTTGGAATTCGATTGCCAAGCCTTTCTTCTGAAGCACCTCTGGGTGGACTCAAACCTTCAACTTTTCAGTTAGGGACCAATCACATTAGCCATTTGCACCACCCAGGGACTCCCAGTAACTGCTACTTCTCCTCAAACCAAGAGAGGGACCATCAAGCTGATCAGCCGATGTTCACTTCGGTTCATTGGAAGCACTTATCTGGCTATGGGAGAAGCTATCAGAGACTCAGAAGACGTAGTGAAGAAAGTGCTTCTGCTCAAGATCATGTTTATTGTAAGAAAGCTTAGATTTTAAAATAGGAAAGCTTTATACCTTTACTTCCTCTAGCTTTTTTCAGTTGTCTTTTGGAAGGCTTTAAGATCCGTCAGTTTGATGACTAAGGTGTGCCTGATCCAATCTATGGTCTTTTCAATTGCCTCATATGCAGGAGAAATCTGGAAAGTGAAAAAGAAAAATTGAAGCATTTGAATTGGCAAAGAATATTGAATATACCAGAGACTGCAAGGAGAACGAACAAATCCGTTTTTGAGGAAATACAGCCAGAATGCTCCTTAGAAGCGAAGTTAGTGAGACCTTTGGACACATCATCAGTAAAGATCAGTCTATAGAAAAGGACATCATGTTTGGTAAAGTAGAGGGTGAGCGAAAATGAGGAAAACCCTTCATGGGATGGATTGACACAATAGCTGCAAAAATGGGCTCAAACATACCAACAATTGTGCAGATGGTGAAGTATTGGGCAATGTTTTGTTGTGCTATCCATAAGGTCTCCTTGAGTCGGAGCCAAGTCAATGCCAACTAACAACAACAACAACACGATCTGTTTCTATGTTGGTTTTTCTTATTTAGTTGTATTTGTCATCACAGTGTTCCATGGAAGGCATAGTAGCAGCACATTTTGGTAGAGCTTGGGAGGCTCATATTTTACATGGCAATACCAGTTCCAAAAACTGCCATAACAAAAGTTACTCAGCTCCTTAGCTGAAGCTTTTCTTAGATGATCTCCATTGCTAAATTGTTTTCTCTGTAGCAGATAAAAAATCTCCAGGGTGTTCTGTGCTTGGCACACAATGGGTACAGGACACTCTACAGGGTACAATAGGTTCCTACGTTCACTTGCCAAATATGCAGAAATGTAGAAAAGATCTAGATGGTTGAGGTATTAGGCAACATGGCAGGTATAGCAAGTATCAACTGTTGTGTGCGCTGCATTGTCCCACAGACAAAGAGAAAGCAAAGTCGGGCAGGTTTGGAAGCATATTTCAGAACTGAGCCAAGAAAGTGGTTCCCTTTCTAGAAGCTTTGAAACTATGGCAACTGTGGTTATTTAGTCACATTTGCTGGAATACTATGCTATTTAATTATGATGTTAATTAAATAGTTGTGTGGGGTGGTGTCTCAGGGAACTTGGAATTTAACTCTTAATCCTAACCCTTGTGGGTAGGATAAAGCTGAATTGGTTTGAGGGAGGTGTATGAAAAGGGGGTGGCAACAGATACAGTAAAAGAAACAAAGAAGGAAAATAGTAAAAGAAGGAAGAAATAGAGAAGTATATGAAGCAGCATGAATGTTACTCTTTTTAATTAAACACTAATAGAATTTTTACACCAGGAATTATTTAAGCCACTGGAACGGAAAATGTCCTTTTCCCCAGGCCAGGTGCCACATGATGGTCCAGATGAGAAGATTTTATGGTTGTCTTTTAATTGAAAAACTAGCTGTCTTGACCTCTTTGAAACATTTCTCAAGCATTCAGTTAGGAAGAGCCAATCGAAGTGGCTGGGATTTAAAATTAAATATGAAAATAATTTGCTGAATAATTAATACAACATGACTTTTATCAGAAGCTTCTACTTGCAGGCTATAAGATGTTATTTTCTGCATCAAAGTCATCCATGAACTGCCAGTGCCAATCTGCAGTCTGAATTTAGCAGACTTTGTATGGTTCCTATTGATCAGGCCTGGCATTCTTTGAGGTTGTAACGGTATTTTGTAAGTTCTTTACTAGTTCATCGTGTATTGTCATCTTTGTCTAAGGAAAGAATCTCAATCTAAAGCAAGAACTGTTTTCTCTCAGGGGTTTGACCTGATATTGACCAGGGGAATTCATGAGTGTATGTGTGTGTGTGTATGTGTATGTGTGTGTCCCCTGGCACAGGCCAGAGTTTTATGGACAAAAGCATCTAAAACATGTGGCACCTTGATTTGAGCCATAATTTTAAAAACAAACAACAAAAATTACAAACAACAACAAAAAATTATCTCCCACTTCAAATTTAGAGCTGTATTTTCAAAATGCACGGAAAGAAACTTGGAGAAATTTCATGTATTTGGCCACTAGTGGGTACCAGAGGTACAGTGAGAAATCAGATAAATTTAAGAGAGCAGCTTAGGTTGAAGAAATGCAAAGTATTAATTTTGATATTGGGCTTCCTTTTGCATCTTTCCAGTTTGGATGGTAAGAGACTTTAGGCTTGATTCAACCAAAAAAAAAAAAAAAACCCTACTGCCATCAAGTCGATTCCAATTCATAGCAACCCCACAGGGTTTCCAAGGCTGTAAATCTCTATAGAAGCAGACTGCCACATCTTTCTCTCACGGAGAAACTGGTGGTTTCGAACCGCCGACCTTTCGTTAGCAGTCGATCGCTTTAACCATTGCATCACCAGGGCTCGATTAGGTATCCTTCAATTTCCATATCTCAAGTGGAAAGGGACTGCTTCACCTCCCAAAGAGCCATGAGGAATAAAGACAACTGCTTATCATTTTCACAGTGCTTACTACTCACCAGGCACTGTGTGAAGCAGCTCACAGGCTGTAATTCATTTAATCTTCGCAAGAATATTAGAGAGTGAATGCTGTTAGTATCCCGATTTCCCAGATGAGAAAACTGAGGCATAGAGAGATTAAGTAACTCGCTAAACTTCACAGTAAGTGGTTGAACTGAGACTTGAACAGGCCTATCTGACTCCAGAGTCTGGGCTTTTATTAGATACCATACGACCTATATATTCTCTTTATTCTATAAACTTTCTACTAGGTTGGGACATAAGAAAGGTTATCCCGATTACGATCCAAACCAAACCCAGTGCCGTCGAGTCGATTCCAACTCATAGCGACCCTACAGGACGGAGCAGAACTGCCCCATAGAGTTTCTAAGGAGCGCCTGGCGGATTCAAACTGCCGACCCTTTGGTTAGCAGCCGTAGCACTTAACCACTACGCCACCAGGGTTTCCCCAATTATGATACAAGACCGTTAATTAAAATAAGATTGGTTCTAGTTTGTAGTCAAATGGGAGAGTGAAAACAAATAAATAAGAGTTAAAAACTACCGGGGTGGGAGGAATCTCAGGAAAGAAACTCCGCCAGGTACTCTTCCAGATGTGCAGAAGATCACAGCTTGCCTTTAAGGTGTTCATTCAGATTCCATTTCCTTAGCTTGAGAGGTGAGAGTTTTGGTTGCTCAGCTATCAGGGAAAGCTGTTGTCTTCAGCCCTGGGAATAGGGCACCTTGGAGAAAACTCCATCCAGTCAGAGACATCTACTTTAAGGAATCAAGGTCATATGTACTTTACACAACAAAGCCTTTATGCTGCAGTCCATTTCACTTCTGGGGATAAATGTCAGAAGGACAAAGTCACAGGTTACTTTCTTGATTTGGTCTCATTAACGTACCAGAGAAATCCTGTTCCTAAATGGGGTTATATTCACAGGTATAAACCCGTTGCCATTAAGTCGATTCCAACTCATAGCGACCCCGTAGGACAGAGTAGAACTGCCCCATAGAGTTTCCAAGGAATGCCTGGTGGATTCGAACTGTGGACCCCTTGGTTAACAGCCATATAGCTCTTAACCACTGCGCCACCACGGTTTCCTCCACAGGTGTAGGGATTAGGATTTTAACACATTTTTTTGGAGGGGGGACACAATTCAATCCATAACATGTGCTAAGAGCTTTACCTGCATTAGATTATTTAAATCCTACAACAGCCCTTTTGGGCAGTTACTATTATTATCAAAGTAATACATGCACATTGTTGAACAGATAGTATCAGGAGTCCTATATTGAAACAATCTCCAAAACTTTCAATCCCTGTGTCCTTTTTCTAAGAGGCGACCACTCTCTGCTTTCTTGGCTCGTTTTCGTTTTGGCATTTACCACTAAAGTCCAGAATTACAAGCTTATATCGCTATTTCTAGATTTTCCACTTTTAAGCTTTATCTATTCTCTTGGAAAACATGGACTATATAGAATATGATGGAATATGATGACTTAGCTCCCCTCTCCTTACATACACACGTTTCTCCTGTTTTTGCTGGAATTAATAATGGTTTGTTTTTTCATTTGCTTAGTTTTCTATGTTCCTATTACTACAAATTCAACCTCAGACTTTCCAAAAGGACTCCAAAACTCTTAATGTGATAAACACATCAGGTAATCTGATGATTCCAACTTTTTCCTGGAGACATCCTTCCAGAATCCTCCATCTACTTGGCTCTAGCCTGTTGCATCGTTGTCTTCCTGGGCTTTTCTTCCACCCTCATCCTGGGAATTTTCTTCATCCCACTCTTGTGTTTGACCCTCTGGTGCCTGGATGCTGTCTTCTGACCGCTCCCTTGTCTTGGTGGAACTTCCGGAAAAGGGTTCATGAGATACCCTGTGGTATTCTGAAATTTCATAATAATGTGCTTTGGTATGTGTCTTACAGTCATTGTACTGGTTACTTAATTGTTCCTTTTAATATAGAAACTCATTTACTTCAATTGGAAGAAATCTTCTTGTATCACGTCTTTGATCATTTTTCTCTCTTTTTTCCTGTTTTCTCCCTGGGAGCTCCTAATGGATTGATTCTCGAATTTTCATCTCTTTTCTCTATTTTCCATTTCTTTGTATTCTTGTTCTACATTCTGGTAGACTTATTTAACTTTATCTTCTCTCTATTGAATTAAAAAAAAACTTCTGCTCTAATAGTTTTAATTTTCAAGAGCTCATTCTTATTCTCAGAATGTTTCTTTTTTTGTTTCTAGCATCAGTGCATGTTTCATGGATGCATGCGATACATCCATGAATTTCTCTGACAATATTAATTATAGGTTTTGTTTTATGGTTTCTTCTACTCTCTGCATTGTTTCTATGCCTTCCAATTTCCTGTATTCAATGTTTGTTTTAGTGTCTTTTTTATGTTAAAGATTTTTTCCAATGTCTGATTATCCTTAATTATTCATTTATATTTAGGAATGAGGTAAATAAAAAGCTATCTGTGTGTGTGGGGGTGTGGGTATGAGAGAGAGAGACAAAGAGAGTGAGAGATGAGGCAATTGTTCACTGATGGGTCTCACATCCTTAAGGTGATTAGGTGGGGACACGGCCATTTCATTGGCAGACCCTAAAAATGTCAGTATCTGTGGGTCTTTTTTCTTAGGCCAATCAAATTCCCTAAAGAGTTCCTGCCTGGGAGATATAAGCCTGACTGCCAGTACTATGGGTGTTGCTGGGAAAGGGTAAGGGAGAGGGAGCTATTTAGTATCTCTCCTGCCCTCAGCTGAGCCTGGTAACCCCACTTAAAAATCATAATAACCAAGGAAACCCTGGTGGTGTAGTGGCTAAGTGCTACGGTTGCTAACCAAAAGGTCTGCAGTTCAAATCCACCATGAGCTCCTTGGAAACTCTATGGGGCAGCTCTACCCTGTCCTACAGGGTCGCTATGAGTCAGAATCGATTCGATGGCAAGGTGTTTGATTTTTGGATTTTTTACTTCATCAAGCACAAAGATTTATGTATAAGTATGTTCTTTACACCACTGTTTAGCAGGAAAAACTTGGAAATAATCTCAATGTTCAAAATGAGCAATTGGTTACAAAAATCATGGTGCCTTGGTACAATGAAAGGTTTTTTTTTTTCCCCAGTTGCCATTGAATCAGTTCTGACTCATGGCAACCCCGTGTGTGTCAGAGTAGAACTATACTCCACAGGGTTTTCAATGGCTGTGATCTTTTGGAAATAAATCAGTAGGCCTTTCTTCCCAGGCACCTCTGGGTAGATTCAAACACCCAACTTTTCAATTAGTAGCCAAGTGCTTAACACATTCGTGCCACCCAGAGACTTCACAATGAAAGGTAGAAGGCTATTTAAACAATTTAATAGCCCCAGCTATTTGGACGAGCTGCCTCCTCATGGGGCTACTTAACAGAGGTTTCATTTCAACTGAACTGGCCCAACCCTCATCTCCACCCCAGAGTTGGACTGGAAGGAAAGTAGAGGTTGTCTTTTCCAGAACTGCAATGATGGTGAAGAGAGTCCCATCCACACTTCCCCTGCCCTTGGAGGAAAGGAAGCAACAGTGTGTTGGTGAATGTTTAACAACTCATTGGAGATATCTCATTAGTATCATGTAAACACTCCCACCATGGCCAATTCCAAGCGACCACTGTGACGTCAACCAGCTCACTCATTGTCTGAAAATTTAACAATCAGCTTTCAGGAGCCAGGATAAGCTTGCTCCAGCACATCACTGGAGGGAGTCCTCAGAGACTCCCAGTGATTAGACTTCTGCTTAGCCATCAGTCCTGCTTTGAAGACCAGGCCTAGTGCCCCCACAAAGTGGACTAGAACTTCAGAATTGAGGGGGCGATGGGGCTAAAGAGGGAGCAAGAACCTTCTTGAATTTCTAGTTCCCAACAGGTATGGAAGCTAGGAAGTCTTGATGTCTGTAGGCTTGATGAGCAGAGGTGACAAGTAGCAGCCTCCACGGTGATAAACTGTTCTCTCTTCTCCTGACCTGAATACCAGAAGGGTAAGCATCAGGAATAGGAGGCAGAAGGGATGAGGAGCACAGACAGGGAGTGAGGGAGGAGGGGAGCTTTGAATCAAATAAGAAATTAAAGTTTCAAAACAAACAGAAGTCTGAAGAACAAGAATGGATCTGTTACAATAACCAAAAAATACTGCAATATTATGAATCAAACCAAGATGACATTAGGGAGCTTGCCATCCCATGGGGAAAGGGGGTGGGATAGGGTGTAGTTGGTTGTTTTGGAAAAATGAAAATCACTACATGTATATCAGGTACATAGTGGTAATCTTGATGTGGTGAATTTACAGGTACTGCATTTTCTTCTTCACGCTTTTCTGTTTACTTTTGTACAACTAACATGTTAGAATGTATATTTTTCTAAATTAGGGATTTACACTACCGAGGAAGACAAGATATGAAGGAACCCATCTTACTGAGGAGTAACAGATATGAAGATATGAAGCTAACAGAATTGGATTTTTGATGGTGGGAAGAAAACTGACTTCAAAATGTCCCAGGATGGTGTTCATGAAGTACAACAACCCCTTCCGGAAAGAGAAAATGCCTGGGTCACAAGAAGGTAGCTCCTTACAGCTTGGACCCAAGGGTAAGGATTCTGTCTCCTACTCATTCCTCGAGGGATTCAGAGAGGCTGTTTCTGATAAGCACAGAATTAAATCTTTAAACGGACAATTTAAAGCAGTTTAAAGTAAGATAACAAAGGCCTCGTGGGCTATTGACACTGTTACATTACTGGAGAGGCAACATTTGCTCAAGTATTTCCAAGAATTAATAACAGGTTTTTTTCCTGTGATCTATTACCCAAGACCACTGGTGGTGCAATGGTTAACTGCTCATCTGTTAACCAAAAGGTTGGCAGTTTGAACCTACCTAGTGGTTTCACAGGAGAAAGTCTTGGCGATCTGCTTCCATAAAGATTGCTGCCTAGAAAACACCATGAGGAAGTTCTACTCTGGCAAATAGGGTCACCAAGAGTCGCAATTGACTCAACAGCACCTAACAATAACAACAACATACATTATTACCCAGAAACCTCTTGACTTCTTGGAATTCTTAATAAAGATTGTATTTTCCTAGGAAAAATGTCCATCCATTGCTGCTAACAGCTTCCTTGGCCTCGGTCACAGAAACTGACCAGTTTTGTCCCCAGAAAATGCAATGGCATTGCCTTTGGCAAAGAAAAAGATCAGACTAAGGTTGCACTTTCAACAGGCCTGTTACCAGTTCCTTAAAATCACCCACAAGATATCCAGCCTTTTTTTTTAATTTTTATTGTGCTTTAATAGAAAGTTTATAAATCAAGTCAGTCTCTCATACAAAAATTTATATACACCTTAATTAACAACAACAACAAAAAAACCCACTGCCGTCGAGTTGATTCCAACTCATAGCAACCCTATAGGGCAGAGTAGAACTGCCCTATAGAGATTCCAAGGAGCGCCTGGCAAATTTGAACTGCCGACCTCTTGATTAGCAGCTGTAGCACTTAACCACTACACCACCAGGGTTTCCATACGCCTTGATATATACTCCTAGTTGCTTTCCCCCTGATGAGACAGCCCACCCCCTCCCTCCACTCTCTTTTTACATGTCCATTTCGCCTGCTTCTAACCCCTTGTACCCCCTCATATCCTCTCCAGGCAGGAGATACCAACATAGTCTCAAGTGTCCACCTGATCCAAGAAGCTCATTCCTCACCAGCATCCCTCTCCAACCCATTGTCCAGTCCAATCCCTGTCTGAAGAGTTGGCTTTGGGAATGGTTCCTGTCCTGGGCCAACAGAAAGCCTGGGGGCCATGACCACCAGGGTCCTTCTAGTCTCAGTCAGACCATTAAGTCTGGTCTGTTTACAAGAATTTGGGGTCTGCATCCCACTGCTCTTCTGCTCCCTCGGGGGTTCTCTGTTGTGTTCCCTGTCAGGGCAGTCATCGGTTGTAGCCGGGCACCATCTCGTTCTTCTGGCCTCAGGCTGGTGTAGTCTCTGGTTTATGTGGCCCTATCTATCTCTTGGGCTCCTAATTACCTTGTGTCCTTGGTGTTCTTCATTCTCCTTTGCTCCAGGTGGGTTGAGACCAATTGATGCATCTTAGATGGCCACTTGCTAGCGTTTAAGACCCCAGACGCCACTCTCCAAAGTGGTATGCAGAATGTTTTCTTAATAGATTTTATTATGCCAATTGGCTTAGATGTCCCCTGAAACCATGGTCCCCAAACCCCTGCCCCTGCTACGCTGGCCTTCGAAGCTTTAAGTTTATTCAGGAAACTTCTTTGTGCTTGCTTTAGTCCAGTTGTGCTGACCTAGCCTGTATTGTGTGTTGTCTTTCCCATCACCTAAAGTAGTTTTCATCTACTATTTAATTAGTGAATACCCCTCTCCCACCCTTACTCCCTCCCCCTCTCCTAACCATCGAAGAATATTTTCTTCTCTATTTAAACTATTTCTCAAGTTCTTATAATAGTGGTCTTATACAATATTTGTCCTTTTGCCTCTGACTAATTTCACTCAGCATAATGCCTTCCAGGTTCCTCCATGTTATGAAATGTTTCACAGATTCATCACTGTTCTTTATGAATGCATTGTATTCCACTGTGTGAATATACCATAATTTATTTATCCATTCATCCGTTGATGGGCACCTTGGTTGCTTCCATCTTTTTGCTTTTGTGAACAGTGCTGCAGTGAACATGGGTGTGCATACATCTGTTCTTGTAAGGCTCTTATTTCTCTAGGGTATATTCCAAGGAGTGGGATTGCTGGATTGTATGGTAGTTCTATTTCTAGCTTTTTAAGGAAGCGCTAAATCGATTTCCAAAGTGGTTGTACCATTTTACATTCCCACCAGTGGTGTATAAGTGTTCCAATCTCTCCACAGCATCTCCGACATTTATTATTTTGTGTTTTTTGGATTAATGCCAGCCTCGTTGGAGTGAGATGGAACCTCAATGTAGTTTTGATTTGCATTTCTCCAATGGCTAATGATCATGAGCATTTCCTCATCTATCTGTTAGCTACCTGAATGTCTTCTTTAGTGAAGTGTCTGTTCATATCTTTTGCCCTTTTTTTAATAGGGTTATTTGTCTTTTTGTAGCTGAGTTTTTGCAGTATCATGTAGATTTTAGAGATCAGGCGCTGACCACAAATGTCATAGCTAAAAACTTTTTCCCAGTCTGTAGGTAATCTTTTTATTCTTTTGGTGAAGTCTTTGGATGAGCATAGGTGTTTGATTTTTAGGAGCTCCCAGTTATCTAGTTTTTCTTCTGCATTGTTAGTAATGTTTTGTATACTGTTTATGCCATGTATTAGGGCTCCTAAGGTTGTCCCTATTTTTTCTTCCATGATCTTTATTGTTTTAGATTTTATATTTAGGTCTTTGATCCATTTTGAGTTAGTTTTTCTGCATGGTGTGAGGTATGGGTCTTGCTTCAATTTTTTGGAGATAGATATCCAGTTATGCCAGCACCATTTGTTAAAGAGACTGCCTTTTTCCCATTTAACTGAATTTGGGCCTTTGACAAATATCAACTGCTCATATGTGTATGGATTTATGTCAGGATTCTCAATTTTGTTCCATTGGTCTATGTATCTGTTGTTGTATCACTACTGTGGTGGTATAATAGGTTCTGAAATCAGGTAAAGTGAGGGCTCTCACTTTGTTCTTCTTTTTCACTAATGCTTTACTTACCTGGGGCCTCTTTCCCTTCCATATGAACTCGGTGGTTTGTTTCTCCGTCTCATTAAAAAATGTCATTGGAAATTGAATTGGAATTGCATTGTATCTGTAGATCTCTTTTGGTAGAATAGACATTTTTACAATGTCAAGTTTTCCTATCCATGAGCAAGGTATGTTTTTCCACTTATGTAGGTCTCTTTTGATTTCTTGCAATAGTGTTTTGTAGTTTTCTTTGTATAAGTCTTTTACACCTCTGGTAAGATTTATTCCTAAGTATTTTATCTTCTTGGGGGCTACTGTAAATGGCATTGATTTAGTGATTTCCTCTTCGAAGTTCTTTTTGTTGGTATAGAGGAATCCAGCTGATTTTTGTATGTTTATCCTGATTCCTGATAATCTGCTAAACTCTTCTATTAGATGCAGTAGTTTTCTTGAGGATTCCTAAGGGTTTTCTGTGTATAAGATCATATCATCTGCAAATAGAGATACTTTTACTTCTTCCTTGCCAATCTGTATGTCCTTTATTTCTTTAGCTAGCCTAATTGCTCTGGCTAGGACCTCCAGCACAATGTTGAATAAGAGTGGTGATAAAGGGCATGCTTGTCTGGTTCCCGATCTCAAGGGAAATGCTTTCAGGCTCTCTCCATTTAGGATGATGTTGGCTATTGGCTTTGTATTAATGCCCTTTATTATGCTGAGGAATTTTCCTTCTATTCCTATTGTGCTGAGAGTTTTTATCATGAATGGGTGTTGAACTTTGTCAAATGCCTTTTCTGTATCAATTGATAAAATCATGTGATTCTTGTCTTTTGTTTTATTTATATGATGGATTACATTAATTGTTTTTTCTAATGCTGAACCATCCTTGCATACCTGGTATGAATCTCACTTGGTCATGGTGAATTATTTTTTTGATATGTTGTTGAATTCTATTGGCTAGAATTTTGTTGAGGATTTTTGCATCTACATTCATGAGGGTTATAGGTTTGTAAATTTCTTTTTTGCAGTGTCTTTACCTAGTTTTGGTATCAGGGATATGCTGGCTTCATAGAATGAGCTTGGGAGTATTCCGTCCTTTTCTATGCTCTGAAATACCTTTAGTAGTAGTGGTGTTAACTCTTCTCTCAAAGTTTGGTAGAACTCTGCAGCGAAGCCATCAGGGCCAGGGCTTTTTTCTGTTGGGAGTTTTTTGATTATCTTTCAATCTCTTCTTTTGTTATGGGTCTATTTAGTTGTTCTACCTCTGTTTGTGTTAGTTTAGGTAGGTAATGTGTTTCCAGGATTTCATCCATTCTAGGTTTTCAAATTTGTTAGAGTACAATTTTTCATAGTAATCTGATATGATTCTTTTAATTTCAATTGGGTCTGTTGTAATATTGCCCATCTCATTTATTATTTGGGTTATTTGCTTCCTCTCCTGTTTTTCTTTTGTCAGTTTGGCCAATGGTTTCTCAATTTTGTTAATTTTTTCAAAGAACCAACTTTTGGTCTTGTTAACTCTTTCAATTGTTTTTTGGTTCTCTACTACGTTTAATTCTGCTCTAATTTTTATTATTTGCTTTCTTCTGGTGCCTGAGGATTTCTTTTGTTGGTCTCTTTCTATTTGTTCAAGTTGCAGGGATAATTCTTTGGTTTTTGGCCCTTTCCTCTTTTTGTATGTGTGCATGTATTGATATAAATTGACCTCTGAGCACTGCTTTTGCTGTGTCCCAAAGGTTCTGATACGAAGTTAGATTTATTCCTAAATATTATTTTTTAGGGGCTATTATAAATGGTATTACTTTCCTAATTTCCTTTTCATAATTCTCTTTATTGGTGTATACAAATCCAATTTATTTTTGTATGTTTATTTTGCATCCTGCTACTCTGCTGAATCTTTCTATTATTCCCAGTAGTTTTCTTGTGGAGTCTTTAGGGTTCTCTATGTATAAAAAAAAAAAAAAATTTTTTTATGTATAGTATCATATCATCCGAGAGTGGAGATAGTTTTACTTCTTCCTTACCAAATTGAATACCCTTTATTTTTTTTTCTTGACTTTTTGCTCTAGCTAGAACTTCCAGCACAATGTTTAATAGGAGTGATGATAAAGGGCATCCTTGTCTCATGCCCGTTCTCAAGGGGAATGGTTCAGCCTCTCTCCACTGCAGGACTGGGAAGTGTTTTGTTACGTTGTACACAGGGTTGCTATGAGTCAGAACCCACTTGACGGCATGTAACAACAACAACAATTCTGTTAATAATGATGTTGACTGTTGGTTTTGTATAGATGCCATTTATTATGTTCAGGAATTTTCCTTCCAGTCCTATCTTATTGAGGGTTTTTAATCAAGAATGGGTGTTGGACTTTATTGAATGCTTTTTTGACGTTGATTGGATGATCATATGGTCCTTTTATTTTATTTACGTGATGGATTACATTGATTGATTTTCTAATGTTGAGCCATCCATGCATACCTGGTATGAATCCCACTCGGTCATAGTGTATTATTATTATTTTTTACGATGCTGAATTCTATTGGCTGGAATTTTGTTGAGAATTTTGCATCTAAATTCATGAGAGATATTGGTCTGTAATGTTCTTTTTTTTGTGGTGTCTTTGCCTGGTTTTGGTATCAGGGCTATGCTGGCTTCATAGAATGAATTTAGAAGTATCCCTTCCTTTTCTGTGTTCTGAAATAGTTTGAGTAGTACTGGTGTAAGTTCTTCTCTGAATGTTTGGTAGAATTCTCCAGTGAAGCCATCTGGACCAGGGCTTTTTTGTTATTGTTGTTGAGAGTTTTTTGTTTGTTTGTTTTTGTTTTCAATTACCTTTTTCAATCTCTTCTCTTGTTATGGGTCTGTTTAGATTTTCAACCTCAGTTTGTGTTGGTCTAGGTAGGTAGTGTGTTTCTAGAAATTTGTCCATTTCCTCTAGGTTTTCAAATTTTTGGAGTACAGTTTTTCATAGTACTCTATTATGATTCTTCATTTCAGTTGGGTCTGTTGTAATGTCCCCTATTTCATTTCTCATTTGGGTTATTTGCTTCTTCTCTTGTTTTTCTTTTTTCAATTTGGCCAGTGGTTTGTAGATTTTGTTCATCCTTTCAAGGAACCAACTTTTGGTTTTGATGATTCTTTCTATTGTTTTTCTATTCTCCATTTCATTTATTCAAAGTTACTTATTGATAACACAGTAGACTGTAGAAATTTTATTAGCAGATAGAGTGGGGAAATCTTTAGAAGACTTCTAGAGGATATAATTTTCAGTAGGTTTGTTCTTCTCTAGTTGGAGTATCTGGAGACCAAATGCAAACAGATTCTCACTACATTGCATAAGAACCAAAGAATGGAAATGTCTGAATCAGCCCCTCAGTTTCTTTAGCTCAGGGGTCTGTCTTTCAGAGAGCCTTGAGGCTTAGGGAGACTTAAGATTGTTGTTGGGTGCCATTAGGTCAATTCCAACTCATATCAACCCTATATGACAGAGTAGAACTGCCCCAGAGGGTTTCCTAGGCTGTAATCTTTATGGGAGCAGATCCTAGGTCTTTTCTCCTGCAGAACCCCTGGTGGGTTCAAACTGTCAACCTTTCAGTTAGCAGCTGAGCAATTAACCATTGTGCCACCAGGGCTCCTTAGACCTAGGATTACTCTCTCTGATGTCAGTTCCCTTTCCTTTAGTAATTTTTTTAATTTTAAAAAAGGATTTTTAATCTACTATATTGTATGGTATGGTATTTTTATATTATAGTGTAGTGTAGTATAGTATAATCATAATGTATTTTGTTTCTTACTGCTTTGCAGGTGGAGCCCTAGTGGTATACTAGTTAATAGCTCAGCTGCTAACCAGAAGGTCAGCAATTGAAACCCACCAGTTGCTCCTTGGAAACCCTATGGGGCAGTTTTCCTCTGTCCTATAGGGTCACTATGAGTCGGAAGCGACTAGATCGCACCTAACAACAACAACAAACTGCTTTACAGGTAGATGCAAGTATAAAAAATGGATTCACAGTCAATGATGATGTCAGAAGTTATTCTGATGGTGCAAGTCAGCAGTTTCTGAACTCCATCAAAAAGGGGTAAGTAATCTTTGTAAATAGAGGCATATTTCATACGGAAGAATCCTTTTTAATGTTGTTCATAGATCCCCACACACATTCACAGACATATTTCTCTTTTAAATTCACATTTTCACAAGATAGGCTTTATGAAAAGAGATACAGCTGTAATTTTTTTTCTTTTGTGACTGGCCTCTTTCACTTAGCATAATATTTTCAAGGTTTATCCATGTTGTAACATGTATCAGTACTTTATTCCTTTATATTCCTGAATAATATTCCATTGTATACATATACCACATTTTATTCATTCATTCATCAGTTGATTGACATTTGGATTATTTCCACATTTTGGCTATTATGAGTAATCATTTTTTAAATTTTATTTTGATGTTGCTGACATGGGTTGTTGTTTTTTTTTTTTGATAGTGATTCTTTCTATACCTTTTCAAGGAAGCTATTCATATTGCCAGTTTTGTGTCCCTTCTCATGGTAATGAATTCTGCAAGTTTCCTCCCTGCTGTGTAAAATCGGACTTCCTTTGATTTGGCCCAAATTCACCTCATAAACTTAAAGCGGATTCTTCCTTTTTTCTCTTTTGGAATTCATCGGTCACTCCATGAAGCTTTTTGTGATTCTGTAGGTTTCTAATGCATCCCACACCCCACTGAGCCTTTCTGATTGAAAAAAAAAAAAGCCTTTCTGATTGAAGAACAGTTAATCTTTTTAAGCATGCCTCCTTCCTGACATATGGTAGGCCCTCCCCCTCCTGTGCCCTTAATCCTTTTCTACACCCTTCTATAGCCCTTCCTCCAACACCTCCCCCTTTGTTAAGGTTTGTCTTTCTGTAAGAGCAGTGACCCAAACTCTCCCTAGGGTATGGCTAATGGGAGTGATTGCCCTGACCCTGCACTCTGGGGGTTCCAGCCCAGCAGCAGAGACCAGGTGGTTGGAGGGGGAGGAGGGGAATAGGAGAGGGCAGAGAAGCAGGAGGCTTCACCAGCGAGAAGAAAAAGATCAAAGTGCTCCCATACATTAAAATTAGCGGCAAAGTTAAGGGTGGCTGCTTAGATATGGCACCCACACCATCCCCTTCCTTGAGTCTGTCCTACCCTTACCTCCGCTTTCTCTGGACCCCAAGGCTTCCCAACAGGTTTATTTGCCACGATTAGGATAAACATACTCCCTTTTTTTTTTTCCGGGGAGGTATTTGTGGGTCCACAGTGTGATTTCTAAGCTCCGAAGCTCACTGGGGTGGTTATGGCAATGAGGAAATATCCTGCCACAGATGCCAGTTGTTTTGGACAAAAAGGGGAGACTGGTTCCCGGGCCCCAATCGATAATGAAGATGAACATTCTCTTGATTACCTTTGTGCCCAGACAGCCCCGTGGACCTGAGCTTTGGTGCCTTGTGCCATGAGTATTATTATCTGCTCAGGAGCTACTGCAGAAAATATGACTCAGAAAACCTAGCAAAGCGTTCTCAAGCAGCTGGGATTCTGGGAATAATGGTTCTGAGCCACAGACTGCATTAAGGATTCCCTAAAGGATCGTTTTCCAAAGTGACTCACGGTTTTATTCATTAAAAGATTGTCTGAATTAGGCTTAGAAGTGAGAAAAAAAAAAAGAAGTGAGAGTGAGTGAGAATGGAGAAGGTAAAGCAGAAAGTGAGGAGCTTCATGAATACGCACCAAGCACACCTTTCAAGGACATCTCTTACTGCCTGCTCCCTAGTCTTCATACCAGTGAGTCAAAATGGAGTGGGCTGTGGGGAAGCCCCACAGCAACATCTAGTCTAGGCTGTTTTATGACTCACTTTTCCCTCTGAGGAGCCCATGGTGGAGTAGTGGTTAAGAGCTACAGTGCTAACCAAAAGGTCGGCAGTTCAAATCCACCAGGCACTCCTTGAAAACCATATAGGGCAGTTCTACTCTGTCCTTTTGGGTCACTATGAGTCGGAATCAACTCAATGGCAATGGGTTTTCCCTCTGAACCTGAAGTGTGGGCTTATGTTTTAATAAATTCCTTTGCATAAAGGCATCTTTCCTTCCTGGATTGGTCTAGATCCTCCAAGTAGAATTACATATACATACTCAGTGAGGCTTGTGAAATTTCTCCACCAGCTGCCTCTCATGAATTATGGGATTGCACAATGAGTTTACAAAAGCAAAGAGTGGCCAAGGAACGAACTCTTAAAAGAACCTCAGCTAGATGTCATTTGAACCTTTCTCTTGGTTTTTAAAAGAATTTTTTTTTCTTGCAAAGTAGTAGGATGGAGCAAGGTAGATAGATACCTTTCTATCCCACAAGGCCATTCTACTTAAAAGACACTTGCAGTCGCTGGCATGTTCAGAATTCTTGACTCCTAGCTTTCACTTTTAAATTCTGCCTGCCAACTGAGTAAATGATGTGAAGTGCAACTTTAAGGTTCATATTTTCTAGTGAAACGTCCCTAAAGCCTTTGGTAAGTATACGTCAATATAGGATTTATTATTACATACACTTAGTGTTCAGATATATAATTATCTGAGGGAAAAAATCACTATTCTTAAGTGAGATACATATATGTAGTTGTATATATAGATATATATAGTGACATCAGAGCGATAGATAAAAATTCTCTTGCCTATCTGGGTTTGGAAAACCTAGCTTTTCAGGCTAAAAATACTTGCTGCACTTACTGTACAAAAGCCTCTATGAACTAGACCTAGTACCACCTCTTCTAGAATGTGACCTGGGTAAAAGTCACATACTGAGTAGAAAGTTAAAATGGGTTTTTCCATAGTAGAAATTACCCTGTTTATCTATTAGTGCCTATCTGTAAGAAAGAGCAAGTGGAGGACAGAGACTACAAAAAAAACAAGAACAAATGTTTGCAGACATACATTCAGTCAAGTGCCTTGTACCCAGAAGACACACAATAAAGTGTGGGTTGGCTTGAAAAATGGGGTCTAGACAGATGATGGAACTTGATTTTATTTACTAGCCATTGGAATCTGCAGGTGGCCCCCAGGATGGGATGCAACACTCCAATGACCACTAAGTCCATTCCCTCAGAAATACTGAAAAATCTCTAGACCTTTCAAGGTATTATCTCTTAGCTCCCTGCCCGCCCCCCCCCCCCCCCACATCCATCTCTGCTCTGCAGGAGTAGAGGTTGAAACACTGGTTGACTTCCTCCTCTCAAAAATGAGAGACTTGGGTTTCATTTTTCTGTGAAGTTGTTCAAACATCTAATTTTGAAAGTGAAAGCCTGGTCTAATGATGTGCATATTAGTTTGTCAACCAGCTACTCTCAGTAACGAACATAGCCATGGGGCTAGGATAGTGGGGGTTGGAATTTGTTACTCGGAAAACCAAGAGCTCTGAACACATCCAAAGCGCAATCTTCTGGTAGAATATTATTAGCTGCCGTCGAGTTTTCCTCTGACTCATGGTGACACAGAACGAAACGCTGCCCGGTCCTGTGCCATTCCCATGATCAGTTGTGCATTGGACTGTGTGTTCAGTATTAATATCAACACGCAAGCCCCCACTGACAGATGGGTCGTGACTGCACAAGAGGTGCATTGGCTGGGAATAGATTACGGATTTCCCATATGGAAGGCAAGAATTCTACCACTGAACCACCACTGTCCTTTTCTGTGGTAGAATACCAAAGTCCTTTGCCGTTAAGCCAATTCCAACTCACAGCAACCCTATTGGACAGAGTAGAACTGCCCCATAGGATTTCCAAGGCTGTAATCTTTACAAAGCAGACTGCTGCATTTTTCTCCCATGGCAGCTGGTGGGTTCAAACCGCTGACTTTTCGGTTAGCAGCGAGTGCTTAACCACTGCACCACCAGGGCTCCTAGGGTTCTATAAATAGGTGACTCTGAATTTTTCAAGGTTGTCATCTTAACAGAGGCTGTACTTGAGTTTTTCAGGCTTCCAAAGAAGTATGCCCACAGTTCCATGAGTATAGTGATGATCCTGAGAAATCCTAGAGTCTAAAAGGAAATGGTAAACGAGGTATTCTTACCTTGGTGGCAATGAAATTGCAAACTGGCAAGCATCTCAAAGGGTGCCAGTGATGTCCTCATCCCAGGAAATGTCTGATTCCTGCCTTTTTTGTTACTTGCCATGTGATTTAGATCCTTACTGTTGCCAAAGGTCATCCTTTTGGAGGTACAGGGCCCTGGGAAAATTATATGTAAGTCTCGCTTAGCAATCCTCACACTTCATTTCACATTAAGGCATGGAAAAGCAAGAGTTCCTTTTTCTACATTCCACTGGAGCCCTGTTTGGAGAAGGAGGGGGGTGACTGCAGGGAACTACACAAGCAAAGAACTAAACCCATTGCTGTACAGTCAATTCCAACTTATAGAGACCCTATAGGACAAGGTAGAACTGCCCCATAGGGTTTCCAAGGAGTGGCTGGTGGATTCAAACTGCCCACCTTGTGGTTAGCAGACAAGCTCTTAACCACTGTGCCACCAGGCTCCAGCAAAGAACTAGCTTGGGCAAATCTGGGCTGCCATTGTATGTAACACCAGAAGAGCGCCCTGGGCACAGTAAGTGTGAGTGTGGGTATATGACTCTGACCCTAACAGTATATGAGTGCCATGTCAAGTCTTTCACCATTAGCCTCTAGAAGTTGGGGCTCTCTGTTCTACTTGATCTCTGAAGCACCATAAAAACAACAACAATAACAATAACAACAAAACCCTATTGCCACGGAGTGGATTCCTACTCATGGCAACCCCATGTGTCCAAGAATAGAACTGTGCTCTATAGGGTTTTTAATGGCTGTGACCTTTCAGAAGTAGATCAATAGGCCTTTCCTCCAAGGAGCCTCTGTGTGGACTTAATCCTCAACCTTTTTGTTAGCAGCTGAGCACATTAACCATTTGTACCACCCAAGGACTCCCTGAAGCAGAGTTAAAATAAATAATAAATAAATTAAATAAACCAGTTACTGTGGAGTTGATTCAGACTCATGATGACCCCATATAGGCAGAGTAGAACTGTGCTCCATAGGATTTTCTAGGCTGAGAACTTTCGGAAACAGATTGTCAGGACTGTCTTCTGAGGTGGCTCTGGGTGGGTTCGAACCTCCAGTCTTTCAGTGAGTAGTCTAGCGCTTAGATGTTTGCACCATCCAAGGACTCCTGAAGCAGCATGTTGTTGTTAGTTGCCATTGAGTCGATTCCAACTCATGGCGACCCCGTGTGTTGCCAGAGTAAAACTGCTCCATAGAGTTTTTAAGGCTGTGACCTTTTGGAAGCAGATATCCAAGCCTGTCTTCTGAGGTACACCTGAGTGGGTTCAAACCACCAATGTTTTGGCTAGCAGTCGAGCACTTAGCCATTTGCGTCACCCAGGGACTCCTAAGTAGCATGTTGTTGTTAGGTGTAGTCCAGTCAATTCCAACTCATAGCAACCCCATGTGGCACAGTAGAACTGCCCCATAGAGTTTCCTAGGCTGTAATCTTCAAGAAGGCAGATCGTCAGGTGTTTCTCTTGAAGAGCTGCTGGGTGAATTTGAACTGTCACCCTTTCAGTTAGTAGCTGAACACTTAACCATTGCGCAACCTGGGCTCCTTCAAAGTAGCATAAAGTGCCTATATTCTCAGGCAAAGCCTGAGACATTTGATCCTATTTCCTCTGCCTGAGCCCCCCCTGAGTAGCTATGATACTGGAGTTTTTATCACCACAGCCTATAACCTTTAACGGATGTGGTGTGAGGTGAAATGACTGGGACCATAAGCAACTCTAATTTAAGAAACAGACATCAAACACTGTCTTAGGTTTCCACAGGGTAGCTAAAGGGAAAAAAAATACAATTACAAATCAGGAATGGCTAGTCAAAAGCCAGCCTCCTCCACCACAAGCTGGTGGAGGGCCACAATGTAAAGGCAAATAATAGTGTCATGAACAGCTGACCTTTTCAAGTTTGCCCTGTTAGGAAAGTCTGTCTTGGAGGATTCAGTAAGGTGGCTGGCAGGTTGGAGAGCTCATTTGTTGCTTCACCAGGACAGCCTGTAATCTAATAGCTTCAGTTCTGCTGAAAACAAGAGCATAGGGGCATAGCTGCTCTGGAGAATACGACCTGAGCAGTGGCAGGGTGCTTTGGCACAGTACCAAATACAGGCGGGTGCTGCCGGCTCCTCAGATGTCTCACCTAGAGAACAGAAGCCTGAGGCAGCCCTAGGTACTTCCCATCATCTTGTTACTTGTGACATTGAGTCAGCCATTTTGTCTCCTTAGGCCTCAATCTTTTTTTTTCATTCATAAAATGGATTAAGGGGAGCAACTCATGCTTTAACTCAGACAAGGCTAGGGTTCAAATTCCCACACTAACATTTTGTGTTTGACCTTGGGCAATTAATTAACCTTCCTGCACCTCTTTGAACTTTCAGTTCCTCATCCACAAAATGTGGGGAAATAATATTTTTCATGTGGGGCTTAGACAATAAAATGATGTATTATAGTTCCTCGAATATAGTAGGCACTTGGTAAATGTTTGTTTAATCGATAAACGAATGATAGTGCTTGGTACATCATGGGTGATTTTTAGGTGTAAATTCGTCTTGTTTCTTCTCCAGATATGATATGGAACCATATAGTGATATGTTATTCATATTCTACCAAACCAAAAAACAAACCAAACCCAGTGCCATCGAGTCGATTCCGATTCATAGCGATCCTATAGGACAGAGTAGAACTGCCCCGTAGAGTTTCCAAGGAGTGCCTGGTGGATTCGAACTGCCGACCCTTTGGTTAGCAGCCGTGGCACTTACAGGATCCAGATATCAACCTAATACTCTAGAATATGTTAAGTTTACATCATCCATGTTGTTCCCTGTCCCCCCACCCCCACTCCATGGGTACTATTCTGGCCAGAAATGTGTACCTCACTTACACTGAAAGGAAATACGTCATGGTTAAAGGCAAAAATACTAATTAATGTTAAGACTACCCAGATAATATCAATAAAAGGAAAAACTCCTCTTTATGGAAAAATATGCACATGTTCCATAAACACACACACATGAACACCCAGAGTTCTGTATATAATTTCAGATGGTTCACAGGCCCTCTAAAACCCCAGGTTAAGAATCTCTGGTGCACGAATCTGGAAAGATAGGGCAGTCGTCAGGTGGTTTTCTTAATAACCCTGTAAGATTCTTTGCAGAAAATTTTAGGTGGATGTGGGGTTGGGGTGGGGGTAGATCAAAAAATAACATTACCTTTTCTCAAATCTTCATTCTAAAAGAACCTTGTTTCACATTCTTAGTTCCCATCCTTTTTTCCTGTCTCCATTCCTGAAAAAATGCAGATCCTAGCTGTTTGTAACATTTCTGTCTGTCTTCATTCTCCTACGTTGAAGTTAGCAAGGTCTCTAGTTTATGGTCCGTAAGCATTTTAATTTAATCGTTGGTCATTTAATTGCATTAATCCATATGCTAACCATTAATATTCTACATGTTAATTGCTGTTTGTTCTCTAGCTATCATAAAAAAATAGTTATATATTCCTATATAACTATTGTCATGGATTGAATTATGTCCCCCTAAAAAATGTGTGTATCAGTTGGGCTGGGCCATGATTCCCGGTCTTGTGTGATTTTCCAGTATGTTGTAAATTTTGTAAATCCTGCCTCTGTGATGTTAATGAGGGAGGATGGGCGGCAGCTGTGTTAGTGAGGCAGGACTCAACCTACAGGACTGGATTGTGTCTTGAGGCAATCTCTTGAGGCATAAAAGAGAAAAGAAAGCTGTGCTGGGGAGCAGAGCAAGTCCTTTGGGCCCGGTACTGAATTTGGACTTTTAGCCTACTTTACTGTGAGGAAATAAATTTCTGTTTGTTAAAGCCATCCACTGTGGTATTTCTGTTATAGCAGTTCTAGATGACTAAGACAACTATATATGCAGATCTATGCCCATGACCATTAGTATTACCCACACTCCATAGATAAAGGTTGTCCTTTGGTCTATAGTTTCTTCTTGAAGCTCTTGGTTCCCTGGTCCTAATTGTGGCACATCTAGTATTCTGTCTGCTGCAGTTTTCCCCTAACAACTGCAGTCTATGTTTTGAAGTTATGCCTTGGCACATCTTCATAGCGTTTCTTCTGTCCCCCAGCTTGTGTTTGTCCCACTTCAATTTATCGTATTACAGCTGTTTAGATATGGGCTATTCATCCATTTTCCATCCTAGTGAGGCTATGTTTCAATGATTATTGTTCCCTTCCAAGTAGACTGGCCATGTTCCAGAACTTGTTCTGTCATTGTATGTTTAGTACAGCTCCTGGTTGTAAAGCAAAGGTCCTGCATTACAGCCTAAATCTTCCATGTGATTCTAGGCACACATGGTTACAATTTTGTCCAGGAGTCAGTCCCAGAAGATTTCTGATGGTGACATTTGCTTTAGTGGAAAGCATGATCATTATCCCGGGCAGTTTTGTTTTTGAAGATGGGGATGATAGCAGACACTTTCCTTACTTATGTTGTTGTTGTTAGGTGCCATCAAGTCAGTTCTAACTCTAAGCAACCCTGTGTATAACAGAATGAAACATTGCCCGGTCCTGCGCCATCCTCACAATCATTGCTATGTTTGAGCACATTGTTGCAACCACTGTACCCATCCATCTCATTGAGGGTCTTTCTTTTTCTTTTTTGTTGACCCTCTGCTTTACCAAGTGTGATGGTTAAGGTTGTGTGTCAACTTGGTGGGCCATGATTCGCAGTGGGTCAGCAATTATGATGTAGTTCGGCAGTCCATATAATGATGTGATCACCTCCATGATGAGAGTTGATATAATGTGATCACTTCCATGATGGGATCTGCTGTGAGTAGCCAGTAAGTTGAAGGCGAGTTTCCTTGGGGGTGTGGGCTGTATCCAATATAAGTGGACTTTCTGGTGAAGCTATTGGGCTTTTGCTCAAACTGGATCCTGCAGCTGGCTCCTGTTCGTCTGATCTACAGTTCTTGGGACCTGAGCTAGCAGCTTACTTGCTGTCTTGCCTGCCTATCTTGGGTTTGCTAGCCCCCGTGGCTATGTGAATCAGGAGAAGCCTCCAGCCTGATCCATATTCCAGCCTTTACAACCGTGTGAGCCATTTCCTTAATATAAATCTCTCTCCATATATATATATTTGTATGCTTTACTGGTTTTGCTTCTCTAGAGAACCCAGCTTAAGACACCAAGCATGATGTCCTTTTCCAAGGACTGGTCCCTCCTGATAGCATGTTCAAAGTATGTGAGATGAAGTCTCTCCGTCCTCACTTCTAAGGAGCATTCTGGCTGTACTTCTTCCAAGACAGGTTTGTTCATTCTTCTGGAAGTCCATGGTATATTTAATACTCTTGGTCAACACCATAATTCAAGTACATCAATTCTCCTTCAGTCTTCCTTATTCATTGTCCAGCTTTCACATGCATATGAGGCAACTGAGCATACCATGGCTTGGGTCAGGCGCACCTTAGTCCTCAAAGTGGCATCTTTGTTTTTTAACACTTTAAAGAAGTCTTTTGCAGATTTCCCCAACATAATATTGTCTGATTTCTTGACTGCTGCTTCCATGGACGTTAATTGTGGATCCAAGTAAAATGAAATCCTTAACATCTTCAGTCTTTTCTCCATTTATCATGATGTTGCTTTTTGGTCCAGTTGTGAGGATTTTTGTTTTCTTTATTCCATACTGAAGACCATAGTCTTTGATCTTCATCAGTAAGTGCTTCAAGTACTCTTCATTTTCAGAAAGCAAGATTGTGTGATCTGAATATTGCAGGTTGTTAATAAGTCTTCCTCCAATCTTGATGCCACATTCTTCTTCATAGAATCCTTACTTATATCTGTTGTCAAATGCCTCGGACAGAATGTTCTGATCAGTCGAAAGCTTTTATTTATGAGTAACTTCCTCCTTCCCTGTCTCTAACCAAAAAACCTCCTTTCTAAGCTCAAAACTTGTATACTCTCCTCCAAAAGTAGGAGTGGTCTTATGAAACCCTGTTATGCCTGAGAGATAATGATGAGTGGAACGGAGACTGTGAGCAACAAATTCATGTTACTGGCACAAAGAGATCCACAGGCAGCTTCGAACTTCTGAAAGTTTTGGAAAGCTGTTGTACCAGCCTCCAAGGCTTTTGCCAGACTAGATTCTGCCAATAACAGCCAAGCACATGCCTGAGCATAAGAGGTAGGGCAAGGGACAGGTGACAGTGCATAGCATCTCATATCTTCTTCCTTCTCTTCTTCCGTCCCTCTCCTGAGAGCTACATGTCAGAATATCTGCTGCCGAAGGAATGGATTGATCAAAGGGTTCTCTCAGGTCTAGAGCCATAACAGTCACTCATATTAAACACTAATACTTTCTTTGAGCATCACAAGAGTATGGTGTTTAAGGTATGCCATACCCATAGGCTCAAATTCTGGCTCTTTGTCTTAGTAGCCTGCAGACTTTGGAACAATTACTTTACTGGCAAGCCCTTGATTCTTCCATCTGGGAAATGGCATTAATAATACCTACCGCATGATGGTATTATGTGAATTATATTAAACATATTATGTGTATGTGTGTGTATATGTATGCGTGTCTTAAAATAGTGTTTTAGTAATTTATTATTATTATCAGGGCTAGGGCTTGTCCAGCCTGCCTTGTCCTATTACCCTCATGGGATCTTTACATTGTCCTTAGAATCCAACACCAAGTGTATTGTTCCAAAAATACCTTTAACTTCATAGGATCAGGCCACACCTGTCTAGGTCTGTAGACTGTTAGTAGAGCTCTTGCCCTAAATCCCCTTTTCAGTGGTTCTGGTGGTCCCCTTTGAGCCCTAACACCACAGCAGAAAATAAGCTCCTTGATCAAAGGAATTAAACTGAATATAAAGAGTGAGGGAAATGAAACTGAGTGGCCAGAGGAAGGCTGCCTGACACATCAAAGGCCCCTAGGCACCAGTAGGAAGTAGAAGACCAGAGTCACCCCCTTTGGTTTGCGGTTTGCTCACTTTGTTCTTTTCCCCACTTCTGCCTTACCACCTCCCCACCCTCCTTTTTCTCCATCTTTTGTGTAAAAAAAAAAAAAAACAGAATGTTGAGACCGCTGACGCAGAAAACAGCTTGTGGTAGCTCTTACTGGGTGGTGACTCATGCTGAGAAGCAGGAATAATTTGTCGGGTGGGGGAGGGAAAGGGACTTGCGTCTGTGTGTGGGCATGCAGGACAATCGCTGGGGTGGGAGGCAAATTCAGCTAAAGCAGCAGCTGAGTCAGCTTTCTGGAGAAAAGCCCCCAGAGACCCAGGGGCAGGGCATCCATGTGGTGTGATAAAGGAGCTGGGAGATGACTGAAAACTTCTCCCCTAATCTCGACCATCAAAACATAAATTTGGGGGCGTCACAGAGGACTTCATAGTAATGAGATCTTTTTCGGGTCTAGGTGATGATAAACCTGAAACCTGTGTCTGGAGGATTTGCGGAAAGGAGAACAAGGAACAAAATAGTGAATGAAGTGATACTGGCTTTCTGTCCCTTTCCTTCCCGTCTTCCAGGGTCTCAGGGCTTCCATGATGATCAGTGCCCCTCAGAACCACTCTCGATCTAGAGGCCCATCTCAGGCAGGTTGTGCCCCAGCCAAAATGTTACCAGGTATCCCCAAATGCATTCCCAATAGAAAGGATGGATGGGAAGCCTGACCCACTACATGGCAGGCCATAGCCTCTGCAGGGCTGCCTTTTCTATGGCCCCCAGGCACTTTCAGTGGGAAGCCATGAGGAGACATGTAGGCAGGAAGCTACTGTTTTTCTTCTTTCCCACAGAGAATGGGTAGACCCCCCACATTTATCACTGTCCATTCACTAGGCTCCTCCATAAGCACCACTGTCCCTTCCCCTAGGCCCCCATTCATGACTTCAAAGTTTGGGACAACTTAAATGTAACTCTTCTCCCCAGAAAAGAGCAGGAATACTTACTTTGAACCTGTCTTACTCTCTTCCCCTAATGCATTTCTCTTGATTTATAGCCCATTTTCTTAGGGCCCTTCTGGGTGACCGAAACAGGTCAAATAATCAAATCCAGGTTTGAATGCTGATGCCAGATAGATAATGGCTCACTCTGCTGCTCTTCTCAGGCAACTTAAGCATTTTAATAAGATCCTTCAATATGATAGCCCAGGGGTCAGCACGTTTTTTCTGTAAAGTGTCAGATAGTAAATATTTTGGGCTTTGAGGACCATGTGATCTCTGTTACAAATATTTAGCTCTGCAGCAATAGGCAATATGTAAATAAATGGGCAGGTCTATGATCCAATAAATACATAAATTTGAATTTTGGATAATTTTCACATGTCCCAGAATATTATTTTCCATTTCATTTTTTTTTCAGCCATTTAAAAAATGTGAAAACCATACTTAGCTTGTGGGATATACAAAAACAGATGGTGGGCTGGACTTGGCCCATGGGCTATAGTTTGCCACTTCCTGCCTTAGCCCAAAGGAATGATTCATATGGGAGTTTCACATGATGCTATAAATTGAATAGGATAGGGAAAGAGAGTGTTTTAGCATGGGATTGGGGGTAACCTTATCATCCTTTCCACCTTACACAAACCGGATGGACTGTTGCATGTTTGCTATTTTATTCAACACATTATTAACTACTATGTGCCAAGCACTGTGCTAGGTACTATGTAATACATTGATAGAATAAAATAGTTGCTGTCTATACCCTTATATAGACAGGCAGTGGTGGTTCAGTGGTAGAATTTGCACCTTCCACTCAGGAGATCCAGGTTCGATTCTCAGGTAAGGCACCTGTCAGTGGAGGCTTGCATGTTGCTATGATGCTGAACAGATTTCAGCGAAGCTTTCAGACTGAGACAGTATAGGAAGAAAGGCCTGGAGATGTATTACAAAAATCAGCCAATGAAAACTCTATGGTCACAATGGGCCAATCCTGTTATGCACGGGGTTGCCATGAGTTGGGGGTCAATTCAATAGCAGCTAACAACAGCAACACTGCAGAATTACAAAACCTTTCTCATAGAATCCCCCAGATGGACATAAGATTGCATATGAGCTCCTGTCTTAGTATGTCCAGACACTGGTAGGACATGCTGAATGAATGAGAAGGATAAACGATAGACAAGTAAATAGATAATCAATATATAATTTTAAATTGTGATAGTTGTATGAAGAAAACACAAGAGTGCTGTTACAGGGAGTGAGGAGGGGGCATACTTAGACATTGTGGTCAGAGAAAGAGGAGCTGTATATAATGGCTTTTTTTTTCTTTTTAAAGAATTAGCCTGGTGAAGAGCAGCCAGGAGTAGGAGAAAGAAAGTGCATTCCTGAACCAGCATGTGTTAAGGCCCTGAAACAAGAAAGAGCTTCCCTTGTTCACAGACTTGAAAGGAGGCAATATAACTAGTAGGACTGGAGGAAATCAGCCCAAGTGGAGGTGGGAGAAATAGGCAAAGGGCAGACTACATACAGCCTTGTAGTCCATTGAAAGGAGTATGGAATTCCTTTAAAATAGAAGACAAAGCCTGTTACAAAGCAAGTTACAAAGCAAGTTACCCTGGCTACAGTGTGAAGAGTAGATTGGAGGGGAAGAGAGTACAGACTGGATGATCAGTTAAGAGTTTACTAAAGTAGTAGAAGCCAGAAGTGATGGTGGCTTAGAATAGGGTGCTGACAATGAAAATAATGAGGAGTGCACAAGTGTAAAATGTTTTTTTGGAGCAAAAAACTGTAGAACTTGCTGATTAGAGGCTAAAGGTGAGAGAGCAAGTAGAATCAAGAATGATTTGATGGAAAGACAAATATTGTATGATATCACTTATATGAAATATCTAGAATAGGCAAACGTATAGAGGCCAAAGTTTATTAGTGGTTATCAGAGGTGATAAGGAGAGGGAAGGGGAAGTCATTGCTTGGGTATCACTGTCTGTTGATGATGGTGGAATAATTTGGAAACAGATAATGATGATGTTTGCACAATATCATGAACATAATCAACGTCACTGAATTGTACATTGTTGAATTGTCAAATGTTTTGTTACATATGTTTTTATACAATAAAACATTTTTTTAAAAAAAGAATGATTTGTTAGTTGCTTTCTTCAACAACTTGGTAGATGGTGATTCCTTTCAATGAGATGGAAAAGACTAGGAGAGGCACAGTTATATTTGAGGGTGGGGGGAGGCAGAGAAGAAGGCACTGATAAAGAGTCCTGCTTTGGATAGGTTAAGTTTAAGATGCCTCTGAGATCTCCAAGTAGTTGGTCTCTAGCATTTGGAGGAGAGTTTGGGGTTAAGGATATGAATATGGAAGAAATCAACATACAGATGATATTTAACACTATGGGAATAGAGAAGATCACCTAGGGCGAGAGTGCAGATAGAGAAGCCCTAGGGACTAGTGCTGGGGAATTCCATCATTTAAGTATTGGGAAGAGGAAGAACCTTCAAAATCCACTAAAAGGGAACAGTCAAAGATACAGAAAAATTGAAATGATGTGTGGTGTCACAGAAGTTGGGAAAGAAGACTGTTAGAAGAGAGAGTAGTCAACTGTGCTGAACACTGCTGAAAGATCGAGTTAGATGAGGACAAAAAAGAGACTACTGGTAACATGGAGGCCTTAAGTGACCTTGGCAAGAGCTGTTGGTAGAGTGGAAAGGCTAGATTGGCAGTGGCTGAAGTTAACAGAGGTATGAGGCATGATGGGATTAGCCCTGGGAGGTCAGTTCCAGAATACATCACTTGGTGCTTTGGCAGTCTCCAAGGCAACTACACCCTCAGGCAGTGCTGGCATGGCAGGTTCCTTCCACTCTTTCAAGATAGGTTTTAAAATGAGCAAATGCTCATTCATTTATTTATTTGGCAAATATTTACTGAGCAATTAATAAATTGCAAGGCATTCTAGATGCTGGAGATATAACAGAGAACAGACCAGACAAAACTTCCGGCTCTGGTGGAGTTTATATTTTAGTACTAATAAAGGCAAGTAAATCAGCTATTAAAATCAGTGTTATTAAGTACTATGACGTGTTGTTGTTATTAGGTGCCATCAAGTTGGTTCTGACTCATAGTGACCTTATGTACAACAGAACGAAACATTGCCTGCTCCTGCGCCACTTTCACAATCGTTGCTAAGCAACATAAGGGAGATATATTAGTAATTCCAGCTGCTGTCAAAAACAACACTCACAATCTCAGTGGCCTAACACAATGAAAGTTTATTTATCGTTCATGTCACAGGCCACTGTAGGTTGAGTGGCTCTCCGAGGAAGCTGTCTTCCAAGCAGTGACTCAGTACCCAGGCTCTTTCTTTCATTATGACTTCAATATCCCATAGACCTCCTTCATATCCTCTAATAGATATTCTGTATTCTGTGGATTAACATGCACAGAGAGCTCATGGAATATCACACAGCATGATTTAGGGCCAGACTTGAAAGTGACCAGGACCCAATCACATTTACCTCCCTAATGACAAGAGATGCTGGAAAATGTAATCTTCCTCTAGGTCCAGTAAGAAGAGATTGGGTTAGTGAGAAACTAGCCAGTTTCTATTATTGAAGTCAGAGTACAATGACCAAGGAGAACCAAAAACCCAAACCCATTGCCGTCGAGTCGATTCCAACTCATAGCAACCCTATAGGACAGAGTAGAACTGCCCCATAGAGTTTCCAAGGAGCGCCTGATGGATTCGAACTGCCAACCTCTTGGTTAACAGCTGTAGCACTTAACCACTATGCCACCAGGATTTCCCAGTTCAAAGGAGAAGCTCTCAATATTTACTTAAGGTGTCAGGAAA
Organism: Elephas maximus indicus; assembly: GCF_024166365.1. Taxonomy (NCBI): domain Eukaryota; kingdom Metazoa; phylum Chordata; class Mammalia; order Proboscidea; family Elephantidae; genus Elephas; species Elephas maximus. Next base: position 48,041,469 of record NC_064846.1, read on the forward strand.
GTTTCTGGATGAAGTAATATCTAAGCTAAGATCTGAAGGATGAGGAAGAATTAACCTGGTGAAGTGGGGTTAAGAATGTTCTCAGCAGAAGGAACAGCAGGTGCTAATGACAGAAGGTGAGCTAGAGCATAATTTGTTTGAGGAACTGAATGGCCAGAGCATAGAGCATGAGCTCAGGAATGGCAAGAAATGAGGATGAAAAGGGAGGCTAGGACAAAGGATGGGCTAGATCTTCTGGGCCTTCAAAGACCTTCAAGGGCCTTCAGGGGCTAAGCAGACAAGTTGAGAGCCTAAAACAGTAGAGAGCAGTGGTGCCTACAGTGAAGTGAGGTGTGCATGCTGTGCCTAAACATATTACATTTAAAGCAAACAAAAAACCACCATGGAAGGGAAAGACAGCACACAATACAGGGGAGGTCAGCACAATTGGACTAAACCAAAAGCAAAGAAGTTTCCTGAATAAACTGAATGCTTTGAAGGCCAGCGTAGCAGGGGCAGGGGTCTGGGGACCATGGTTTCAGGGGACATCTAAGTCAATTGGCATAATAAAATCTATTAAGAAAACATACTGCATCCGACTTTGAAGAGTCGTGTCTGGGGTCTTAAACACTAGCAAGCAGCCATCTATGATGCATCAATTGGTCTCAACCCACCTGGATCAAAGGAGAATGAAGAACACCAAGGACACAAGGTGATTACGAGCCTGAGAGACAGAAAGGGCCACAAGAACCAGTGACTACATCATCCTGAGACCAGAAGAACTAGATGGTGCCCGGCTACAACCAATGACTGCCCTGACAGGGAACACAACAGAGAACTCCTGAGGGAGCAGGACAGCAGTGGGATAATGCAGACCCCAAATTCTCATAAGACCAGACTTAATGGTCTGACTGAGACTAGAAGGACCCCGGTGGTCATAGCCCCCAGACCTTCTGTTGGCCCAGGACAGGAACCATTCCTGAAGCCAACTCTTCAGACATGGATTGGACTGGACAATGGGTTGGAGAGGGATGCTGGTGAGGAGTGAGCTTCTTGGATCAGGTGGACACTTGAGACTATGTTGGCATCTCCTGCCTGGAAGGGAGATGAGAGGGTGGGGGGGTTAGAAGCTGGTGAAATGGACATGAAAAGAGAGAGTGGAGGGAGAACAGACTGTCTCATTAGGGGGAGAGTAATTGGGAGTGTGTAGCAAGGTGTATATGGGTTTTTGTGTGAGAGACTAACTTGATTTGTAAACTTTCACTGAAAGCACAATAAAAATTATCAAAAAAAGAAGAAAAAACCACCATGCAGGACCAACAAAACACATCTGCTGCGGATCCTGCCGCTGGTCTTATGTCTATAAGTTGTACACCTCAAAAAGTTGAATTGGAAAAAATAGCATAATAGATGTAGCTACAAAAAAAAAGAGTAGCTGCTGAGGCTGCTTATGTATAACCACACATCTCATGGAATTTGGCTCTTTGGTTTGGAGGTTTGGGTCATGAATTCATGGGACATCGCAGTTAATTGGCCCAATAACATGTTTACTGTTTCTATTCTACTTCCTAGTTCATTGCATAGTGCTTGAGATCTTAAAAGCTTGCAAGTGGCCATCCAAGCTTCAACAGTTGGTCTCTATTTGCGTGGAGCAACAGAGGAAGAAGGAGAGTCAGGAATAGGAGGAGGAAATGGAATGTGTGGCTAATCGTCCCATAAACAACTGTCTCCTTTGCCATGAGACCAGAAGAACTGGATAGTGCCTGGCTACCATTACTGAACATTTTGATAAAAGATTCCATAGAAGAATCCTGATCAAAAAGGGGGAAATGAAGAATGAAATTTCAAATTGTCATGGACTTCAGACTTTCTGGAGCCATGAAGGCTAGAAGAACTCCCAAAACTATTGTCCTGAGATAATCTTTAAACTTTAAACCAAAAATATCTCCTGAAATCTTCCTAAAACCAAACAGTTGTTTAGCTTAACTAGTAAACTGCCTTGAGCATTATGCTCTATTAAGAACTATCTATATGGAAGAAATGATGGAGTAAAAGTGCTGAACAGAAGATTTCAAAGGGCAGCTCAAGAAGACAGAGTAAAGTATTATAATGACATCTGCAAAGACCTGGAGTTAGAAAACCAAAAGGGAACAACACACTCAGCATTTCTCAAGCTGAAAGAACTAGAGAAAAAATTCTAGCCTTGAGTTGCAATATTGAAGGATTCTACAGGGAAAATATTAAATGACACAGGAGACATCAAAAACAGATGGAAGGAATACACAGAGTCACTATACCAAAAAGAATTGGTCAACCTTCAGCCATTTCAGGAGGTAGTACGTGAACAGGAATTCATAGTACTGAAGGACGAGGTCCAAGCTGCACGGAAGGCATTAGCAAGAAACAAGTCTCCAGGAATTGATGAGATGTTTCAACAAATGGATGCAGCATTGAAAGTGCTCACTCCTGTATGCCAAGAAATATGGAAGACAGCTACCTCGTCAATCAACTGGAACAGATCCATATTTATGCCTATTCCCAAGAAAGATGATCCAACCGAATGTGGAAATTATTGAACAATATCATTAATATTACATGCAAGTAAAATTTTGCTGAATATCATTCAAAAGCAGCTGCATTAGTGTATCAACAGAGAACTCCCAGAAATTCAAGCCGGATTCAGAAGAGAATGTGGGACAAGGGATATCACTGTTGATGACAGATGGATTCTGGCTGAAAATAGAGAATACCAGAAAGATGTTTATCTGTGTTTTATTGACTATGCAAAGGCATTCAACTGTGTAGATCACAACAAATTGGATTAATGTTTCAAAGAATGGGAATTCCAGTACACTCAATTGTGCTCATGAGGAACCTGTACATAGACCAAGAGGCAGTTGTTCAGACAGAACAAGGGGATACTGAGTGGTTTAAAATCAGGAAAGGTGTGCATCAGAATGGTATCCTTTCATCATACTTATTCAATCTGTATGCTGAGCAAATAATCCAAAAGAAGCTGGACTATACGAAGAATATGGCATCAGGATTGGTGGAAAACTCATTAACAAACTTTAATATGCAGATGACACAACCTTGCTTGCTGAAAGTGAAGAGGACTTGAAGCACTTACTGATGAAGATCAAAGACTACAGCCTTCAGTATGGATTACACCCCAACATAAAGAAAACAAAAATCCTCATAACTGGACCAATAAGCAACGTCATGATTGTCTCAGTCATCTAGTGCTGCTGTAACAGAAATACCACAGGTGGAAGACTTTAACAAAAAGAAATTTATTCTTTCGTAGTCTAGGAGGCTAGAAGTGCTAATTCAGGGTGCCAGCGTGGGGAGGGGGGTGGGGAGGCTTTCTCTCCTTCTGTCAGCTCTAGGGGAAGGTCCTTGTCATCAATCTTCCCCGGTCGAGGAGCTTCTCAGGGCAGGAACCCTGGGTCCAAAGGACATGCTATTCTCATGGCTCTTATTTCTTGGTGGTATGAGGTCCCCCATCTCTCTGCTCACTTCTCTCTTTTATATCTCAAAAGAGATTGATTTAAGACAACCTAATCTTGTAAATTGAGTCTTGCCTCATTAACATAACTCCCGCTAATCCCATTTTATTAACATCATAGAGGTAGTATTTACAACACACAGGAAAATCACATCAGATGACAAAATCATGGATGATCACATAATACTGGGAATCATGGCCCAGCTAAGTTGACACACATTTTAGGGGGACACAATTCAACCCATGACAATAATAAAAGGAGAAAATATTGAAGTTTTGACTTGGATCCACCATCAACGCCCATGAAAGCGGCAGTCAAGAAATCAAAGGACATATTATATCGGGTAAATCTGCTGCAAAAGACCTCTTTAAAGTGTTGAAAAGCAAAGATGTTACTCTGAGGACTAAGGCGCCCTAACCCAAGCCATGATACTTTCAATCGCCTCGTATGCATGTGAATGCTGGACAATGAATAAGGAAGACTGAAGAAGAATTGATGCATTTGAATTGTAGTGTTGGCAAAGAATATTGAATATACCATGGATTGCCAAAGAGTAAGCAAGTCTGTCCTGGAAGAAGTGTAGCCAGAGTGCTCCTAGGAAGCAAGGATGGCGAGACTTCATCTCATGTACTTTGGACGTATTATCAGGAGGGACCAAACCCTGGAGGAGGACATCATGCTTGGTAAGGTAGGCAGTCACTGAAAAAGAGGAAAACCCTCGAAGAGATGGATTGACACAGTGGCTGCTACGATGGGCTCAAACATAGCAACGATTGTGAGGATGGTGCAGGACTGGGCAGTGTTTTGTTCTGTTGTACATAGGGTAACTATGAGTAGGAACTGACTCAATGGCACCTAATAAAAACAACAACTAGCTGTGTGGCTGACCTTAGTCCAGTTACTTAAATCCTCTAAGTCTCAGTTTCTTTATCTGTAAAATGGAGGCAGTAACACTTAACCAAGGAGGGTGGTTACCAAAAAACCCGTTGCTGTTGAGTTGATTCCAATTCATAACAACCCTATAGGACATAGTAGCACTGCCCCATACAGTTTCCAAGGCAGTAGTCTTTACAGAAGGAGCTAAGCCGACTGTCACATCTTTTTCCCATGGAGTGACTGGTGTGTTCTGCCAGCTTTCTGGTTAGCAGCTGAGCACTTAAACTCTGTGCCACCAGGGCTCCTTCCAAAACCAAAACAGAAACCCTTTGCTGTCGAGTGAATTCTGACTCATAGCAACCCTTTGGGATGGAATAGAACTGGCCCATAGGGTTTCCAAGGAGCAGCTGGTGGATTTGAACTGCTGACCTTTTTGGTTAGCAGCTGAACTCTTAACCACTGTGCCACCAGGGCTCCTTAGGAGGGTGGTTATCAGGATTAAATGATATAATTCACTTAGCCCAATGTCTGGCAGGTAGTAAATGCTGAATAAATGGTAGCTATTGTTATTATTAGGAAAATGGTGGCAACAGTGAGTGCCCAATAAATATTGGTGAACAACCAACTAACTAGGGGGTCCAGATTATTCATACTTAGTAGTTAAGAGCAGAAAACCCACTAACCTCAGTTTTGACATCATAAACTGAGCATGAGGCTATTTCTAGCCAGAAAGTTTTGATATCTTATGTATATTCAAACCTTTCAGAATTTCCTGTTATTCCGTAACTTCTAGTCCTAAGCTGACATGTCAATATGACTTATGAGTGTGTGTAAAAAGTTACTAAGCAATATGGGAAAATGGCCCTGCTGGTTACTTTTTCCATCAATAAATAACCCATCATTTGATGAAGCAACAAGCTCATTTCCCTAAGAAAATACCAGAAAGGACATCACTCAGAACTTTAGAAAGCCCTGTTTGGTAAGCCTTTGGTAAATATATATATTTAGATAATGATAAACCAAGGCCTGAGGCCAGATTCATGATTTCCTCCCCTGCTTTGGTGGCTGTAATTATGCAAGGAAATGGAAAAAAAAAATTTTAAGAGACCAGGCGCCCCGGTCTAACCCCACTTCCTTCTGTGGCTCTTTCCCAGTCAGGCTAATGGCCTTTATACAAAACTGGCCCTCAGTAAAGTTAAGTAGCAGGCCAACGTTGTCTTTGGCCTCCTCCCAGCCTCCCTTTCCACTCCTTTCTCCTCTGGGTCTTCAGTATCTTCATGCTCTTCCCTGGCTCCCCCAAATCCCTCTTTGCAATGTCCTGTGTGAAGTAGCTTTCTAAACCATAGATAGATAACCCATGCCCTGGGCCGTCCCTTTCCCCTCCCTCCCATCAAAGCTGACCTGAGGCCACTCCTTCGCAGTCTTGCTTATTGGTTCCTAAGGTGACAGGTGATAAAACTGTAATTCTGGCACATTCACCCACTCAGTTCATTGCCCCAAAGAAGGGGTTCAGGAGCACCTCTGTGACCTGCCAGAGTCTGGAAGTTTCCTAGCGTGGGGATAGGGTTTCTGCATGAAACCCATGATAGGTACCACCTGGGCATTCTGCCTACATTGGTAAGTTGGTTTGTGGGGGTGCTTTGTTCAGACAGATCAACAGTCCTGCTCAGTGAATTCAACTGGTGCAAGCCTGAGGTGCAGATAACATAAAAAAGAAACATAGAATGGGGATAATAATAATACCAACCTCCTAGAGATATTTTGATGATTACATGAAGTAATACATGTAAACCTGTACACGAGGCTTGTACCAGTTGAAGTCACTGAGCAATAAGTGTCCGACTAGTGTTAGTTGCTGTTGTTGCTATTCCCACCCACTGAAGACTGGGCGGCTAGGTGGCCAGGATTCTGATTCAACACAGTTCCTGAGTGCAAATTACTTCTCACAGTGCTCGTTTTTGGAGCCCACTCATGCAGTCCCTCCTGAGCAGTGCCTGCCGCTGCTTAACGACTATACTTGGAACTCCTGCTCCCTTCTTTTCCCTACCTGCCTAGCCTCTCCTGCCTGCCTGCCAACCTCTTTTCCCATCCACACTAAAAGCCCAAGTCTCTTCTTTTCCCTCAGACATCAGATGCTAGCAGCAAGTATGTGCTGTGGATATGTTTTGTTTGGCTCACATGGTTTTTTTTCTTTTAATTGGTTGACAACGTTTAAAAATCAGGGGATTTCCTGTAAAAAAAAAAAAAAAAAAACCTGGGATTTTGGCTTCATTATTTTAAAAAATCTTAAGATCCAGCAACACAGGCGGAAACCCCAGTTGGCAAATGTCCATTGCTTCTGGGTGGTGCCTGCCCCCTTTAAACCAGCCATGCACTCTCCGGTTTTCCACTGACCCTAGCAGGCCCGCTTCTTTCTTTTACTTTTGCTAACACCAGCAATAGCCCTTCAGGGCCCACCGGGAAGAGCCTTGATGACTTATTAAAACTGCAGCCCAAATCAATAGCAACAGAAAACAGGTTTATCTTTCCTTGATGTCAAAGGAGGACCTCAGTCAGGGGCGGATTTTCCAATAGGCAATGTAAGCCTGGTGCCACCTTGCTTACCAGATCGTCTGTCATGAACAATTTCACATGGGTTTTACCACATGATGAAATTGTTCACTACAGATTAGTAACTAAGCAGGAGTAAGCCCGTGCTTACCTTGCTTACTGGGTCATCCGCCCTTGTCAGGGATTGTAAATTTGAAAAGAGGCTTTGATTCTGTAGGAAGGTGCTATGGAGTTGGGAGAGAGATAAATGCCAGCCATACCTAGAAGCAGAGTCTTTGATGTGAAAAAATGTGAAATTGTTCACTACAGATGATCTGGTAAGCAAGGCAAGCACTGTGCTTACCTTGACTATTGGATAATCCATCCCTTGCTCAGTGTTCACAAAACTCAGTTGTCATCTCTGCTTCCTGGAGGGAAGAGAAGATGTTCCTTTTCACCCGGGGAAGGTTGGCCTTCAATGGAGAATGAGCCAAATGACCCCTTCTAATGCAGAAGTAGGAAGCCCTGGTAGCGTAGTGGTTAAGAGCTTGGCTGCTAACCAAAAGGTCGGCAGTGAGAACCCACCAGCCACTCCTTGGAAACCCTATGGAGCAGTTCTACCCTGTCCTATAGGGTCGCTATGAATTGGAATCCACTCAACGGCAACAGGTTTGGTCATTTTGGTTTAGTTACTGTGGAGTCAATTCCCACTCATGGTGCCTCCCTATGCACAGAGTAGAATCGCTCCATAGGGTTTTCAAGGCTGTGGCCTTTTGGAAGCAGATTGCTAGGCTTGTCTTCAGAGGAGCCTCTAGGTGGGTTCAAACCGCCAACCTTTTGGCTAGTAGTCAAGAGATTTAACCATGTACACCCCAGGGACTGCTGTCATATGGTTACCCACCACCCACTGCTATTGACTCTGACTCATAATGACCCCATAGGGTTTCCAAGGCTGTAAATCTCTATGGAAGCAGACTGCCACATCTTCCTCCCACAGAGCCATTGGTGGTTTCGAACTGCTGGCCTTTTGGTTAGCAGTGGATCACTTTAACCACTATGACACCAGGGCTCCTTGTCACATGTTTAGCATTCAATAAATGTTATTACTGCCTAATTTATCTGAGTCTTGGTATCCTCATTTATGAAATGAGAGGAATAATATCTACCTCTCATGTTGTGAATATAAAATGAGATGATGTGCAAATAACATATATATATATATATATACATACATACACACACACATACATTTTGGAGCCCTGGTGGTGCAGTGGTTAAGAGCTTGGCTGCTAACCAAAAGGTCAGCAATGAGAATCCACCAGCCGCTCCTTGGAAACACTATTGGGCAGTTCTACTCTGTCCTACAGGGTCACTATGAGTTGGAATCGACTAGACGGCAACGGGTTTGTTTGGCTTTTGGTGTATATATATATATATCAGTGGGTTTGGGGTATATATATAAAACACACATATATATATAATGCTGAATGCTTGCATCCTGCTACAAACTAACCTTCCCTTAGACGAGGAAGCCCACATGTGTCCATTTCGTCTAAGCTGCCTTTCTTTCCAAACAGCCAAGGCTTTGTCTATGGAGTTTATGAAGCCAACTGTTATTCAAATACTTTGGGCTCCTTCATGGCTACACTGATGCATATTCTCCTGGGGGAAAAAAAACCATTCTGGAAGCTCTCTAAGAGTCTGTAGGTTGGGAGTAAAGAGAATACTGAGTAGTGACTCAGGCAAGCCTCTCCAGAAGGGTAGTCAGCATTTTGCGGGGGAACCAGGGCAGCTGCAAACCCTGAAACCCTGCCCAGTGGCCAGGCATCGCAGGGATGTTTGTAGGAGTACATCTGCCTAAAGTGTGTGCAGCTTGCTTAAATCTAAAGAAGAAATAGCAGATCGGTTCTTAGGAACTTGAGGAGTGATAATAATTAGGCAGCTTGCTATGGGGCCAGGCACTGTTGTACTGACTCACAACACCCCTAAGAAGGAGGTCCTGTTATTATTTCCTCTATATTGATGAGGAAACTGAGGCATGAATGGTTAAACAACTAGCTCAAGGTTGTCAATTGAATTAGTAATAGAGCAAGAATTCTAACCCAGACATTTGGCATAATTTGTGCTCCTAATTACTACACTGATGGTTCTCAAAGTGTGGGCCGGGAACCAAGCAGCATCAGCATTACCTGGGAACTTGTTAGAAACACAAATTATCAGCCCCCACCCCAGACGACTGACCTGAAAACTCTGGGGGTGGGGCCCTGCCATCTGTGTTTTAACAAGCCCTCTCTAGGTGACTTTGAGTGATGCAAGCTGCAGTTTGAGAATTGCTGTCCTAGGAAACACCTGGTGGTGCAGTGGTTAAGTGCCACGGCTGATAACCAAAAGGTCAGCAGTTCGAATTCCCCAGGTGCTCCCTGGAAACCTTATGGGGCAGCTCTACTCTGCCCTATAGGGTCACTATGAGTCAGAATTGACTCGACGGTAAGGGATTTGTTTTTTGTTTTTGTTTTTGGTCCTAGGGGATATCATGTCTCAACCATTATAATAGAGCACTTCAGGTTGTCTGCTGAATAGACCTGGCAGCATATGCAGTCACTTGAATGAGAATTGAGAGGCATGTGGGGCGGGGAGCAGTGACCCATTTATCCAGAAATTTATTTCCCAGCAACTTGTCCCAGTACCTGAAATTCCACAATTAGCCATTCATTCCTTTGGGTTGTGAAAGCTTCATGATTTTTAAGAAGTCTTTAATAAAATGCAAATACCTTAGCATGAGAAATGCCTCAAACCAATTATCAGCCATGAAATCTTATGGAAAGTGTCCAACTATCCCAGTTTGCTCAAGACTGAGCTGTTTCTTGGGATGCAGGGCCTTCAAAACTAAAACAGGGACAGTCCCAGGCTAACCTAGTGACCAATCATTCAGATCTTCCCAGAACTGAGGCTGTTCCTGGTACAGGGGACTTTCAGTGCTAAAACTGGGGAGTTCTAGGCAAACCTGGAGGAGTTGGTCACCAATAACATAGAGAAGAGAGCTGCATGTTAATAGTATGGAGAGGGCTTGGGAACTACGCAGTTAAAGGTGCCCCAGTTTAGGTATGAGGTTGACAGGAAATTTCTCAGGGCCAAGTTTTCCCAGCTTCAGCTTTTACATCCAACAAAGTCCCAGGGGCCTACTAGGGCACATAATAACATAGCACCAGATCCTTCTATGAAATTTAGTGTTGAAAGGTAAAGGGTTAAGAATTCCTCTCCACATGGGGTTGTTAACTAACTTCTAATGAGAAACTAGTTTGTTCTCTAAACCTTCATCTAAGTTACAATACAAAAAAAAAGAGGTCTATATGAGATCAAAGTGACAACAGCAACTCAAAAGATTAGATAGGAACCTTAGGGGCAGTGAGTTTATGTTCACAATGGAGGAACAACTCAGAAAAGGAGGGTGAGAATGATTGCACGACTCGAAGTATGTAATCAATGTCACTGAATTTTACGTGCAGAAACTGTTGAATTGGTGTAGTTTTGCTGTCTATATCATCAACAGCAACAACAAAATAAAATTAAAAAATAATAATACCAAAATCCCAGGAAATACAGATGGGTCACTGACCACGTCAGCTACGGTAGATTAGTGTTGTTGTTGTTATAATTATCCTACTTTTGTAAAAACAAACGAACACTGCACGATAATAGAAAAGAAAAAAAAGAAGAATGTAACCAATGTCACTGAACAGTATGTGCAGAAATTGTTGAATGGGAACCTGTTTTGCGATGTACACTTTCACCAAAAATACAATAAAATATTTAAAAAAAAAAAAAGAATTCCTCTCCAGAGCTGGGGACCATGGTCTCAGAGGACATCTAGCTCAATTGGCATAACATAGTTTACAAAGAAAATGTTCTACATTCTACTTTAGTGAGTGTCTGGGGTCTAAAAAGCTTGTGAGCAGCCCATCTGAGATACTCCACTGGTCTCACCCCATCTGGAGCAAGGGAGAATGAAGAAAACCAAAGACGCAAGGGAAAGGTTAGCTGAGGGGATGGGACCTTTCCTAGCGGAAGACTCCTCAGCCCATGTTGTTGTTGTTGTTAGGTGCTGTCGAGTCGGTTCTGACTCATAGTGACCCTATGCACAACAGAACGAAACAATGGACCACAACTACCACAGCCTCCACCAGAGAGCTGAGTTGAGTCCAGCACAACTAGATGGTGCTTGGCTATCACCACCAACCGTTCTGACAGAGGTCACAATAGAGGGTCTTGGACAGAGCTGGAGAAAAATGTAGAACAAAATTCTAACTCACAAAAAAAGACCAGACTTGCTAGTCTGACAGAGACTGGAGAAACCCTAAGAGTATGGCCCTGGACACCCTTTTAACTCTCTTTCTAGCTTTTAAGAACCCAGGCACTAAGCAACAAACTAGGAGGTAGAACAGAAGCACTAAAAATGATATTAGGCCAATTAACTAGGATGTCCCATGAAACCATGACCCTAAGCCTCCAAACCAAGGTGTATGGTTGTTTATAAGCAGCCTTAAGGAGAAGCAGTATGACCTGAATGGTATCAAGAAAATGTGTAGCAATAAAGTCTGGGAGTACCACTTCATACCCACTAGGAGAGCTATAATCAAAAAGACATATGATAACAAGTGGTGGTGAAATATACGGAAAAATTGGAAAACTTACACACTACTGGTGGAATTGTAAAATGGTACAGTCACTTTGGAAAATGACCTGGCAGTTTCTAAAAAGTTAAACATAGTGCTACCATATGATCCAGAAATTCCAGTTATAGGAATGAATATACCCAAGAGAAATGAAGACGTGTGTCTACACAGAAGCTTGTACATGGATGTTCATGGCGGCATTATTTATAAGGGCCAAAAATGGAAACAACTCAAATGTCCAACACCCAATGAATAGATAAAAAAAATGTGGTACATCCATACAATGTAATATTATTCAGCTATAAAAAGGAATGAAATACCGACTCATGCTACGAAGTGAATGAACCTTGGAAACATGCTAAGTGAGAGAAACCAGACAAAAGACCACATATTATATGATTCCACTTATATGAAATGTCCAGAATTGGCAAATGCATAGAGAAGGAAAGCAGATTAGTGGTTCCTTAGGGCTGAGGTTGATGGATGAATGGGGTAATCAACTAAAGGGTATAGAGTTTCTTTTTAGGGTGATGAAAATATTCTAACATTGATTGTGGTGGTAGTTGCATAACTGCGAATATACTAAAAGCCATTAACTGTACCCTTTAAATGGGCAAATTGTGTAGTATGTGAATTACATCTCAATAAAACTGTTACAATAAAGACTGGGAGAGACATATGCTACTATGTAAACATTGGTTAATCCTGGAAGGTGAGATCCTGGGTGATGTTTTCTCTGCTTCTTAACCTTTTTCTGTAACTTCTAAATTTCTACCTCACCATGTAACACTTTATAATCAAGAAAACATGAATGAGGGAAAACGTAAAAAAGAAGAAACGACTTTTCCACAGTGAACTTAGTGGAGGAGAGTAACCCAGCATTGGAGGAGCTGAGGGGACGGGACCCTTCCTAGTGGAACACTCCTCAGCCCATGTTGTTGTTGTTGTTAGGTTCCACGAAGTCGGTTCCGACTCATAGCAACCCTATGCACGACAGAACGAAACACTGCCCGGTCCTGTGCCATCCTTAAAGTTGTTGTTGTGCTTGAACTCATTGTTGCACCCGCTGTGTCAATCCACCTTGTTGAGGGTCTTCCTCTTTTCCACTGACCCTGTACTCTGCCAAGCATGATGTCCTTCTCCAGGGACTGATCCCTCCTGACAACATGTCCAAAGTATGTAAGACGCAGTCTCACCATCCTTGCTTCTAAGGAGCATTCTGGCTGCACTTCTTCCAAGACGGATTTGTTTGTTCTTTTGGCAGTCCATGGTATATTCAATATTCTTCGCCAACACCGCAATTCAAAGGCATCAACTCTTCTTCTGTCTTCCTTATTCATTGTCCAGCTAACACATGCATATGATGCGATTGAAAATACCATGGCTTGGGTCAGGCGCACCTTAGTCTTCAAGGTGACATCTTTGCTCTTCAACACTTTGAAGAGGTCCTTTGCAGCAGATTTGCCCAGTGCAATGCGTCTTTTGATTCTTGACTGCTGCTTCCATGGCTGTTGATTGTGGATGTAAGTAAAATTAAATCCTTGACAACTTCAATCTTTTCTCCGTTTATCATGATGTTGCTCATTGGTCCAGTTGTGAGGATTTTTGTTTTCTTTATGTTGAGGTGTAGTCCCTACTGAAGGCTGTGGTCTTTGATCTTCATTAGTAAGTGCTTCAAGTCCTCTTCACCTTCACCAAGCAAGGTTGTGTCATCTGCATAACGCAGGTTGTTAATGAGTCTTCCGCCAATCTTGATGCCCCGTTCTTCTTCATATAGTCCAGCTTCTCGGATTATTTGTTCAGCATACAGATTAAAGAGGTATGGTGAAAGAATACAACCCTGACGCGCACCTTTCCTGACTTTAAACCAATCAGTATCCCCTTGTTCTGTCCGAACAACTGCTTCTTGATCTATGTAAAGGTTCCTCATGAGCACAATTAAGTGTTCTGGAATTCCCATTCTTCACAGTGTTATCCATAGTTTGTTATGATCCACGCAGTCAAATGCCTTTGCATAATCAATAAAACACAGGTAAACATCCTCCTGGTATTCTGTGCTTTCAGCCAGGATCCATCTGACATCAGCAACGATATCCCTGGTTTCACGTCCTCTTCTGAAATGGGCCTGAATTTCTGACAGTTGCCTGTCGATATACTGCTGCAGCCATTTTTGAATGATCTTCAGCAGAATTTTGCTTGCATGTGATATTAATGATATTGTTCTACAATTTCCACATGTGGTTGGCTCACCTTTCTTGGGAATGGGCATAAATATGGATCTCTTCCAGTCAGTTGGCCAGGAAGCTGTCTTCCATATTTCTTGGCATAGACGAGTGAGCACCTCCAGTGCTGCATCTGTTTGTTGAAACATCTCAGTTGATATTCCATCAATTCCTGGAGCCTTGTTTTTTGCCAATGCCTTCAGAGCAGCTTGGACTTCTTCCTTCAGTACCATCGGTTCCTGATCACATGCCACCTCTTGAAATGGTTGAATATAGACTAATTTTTTTTGGTAAAATGACTGTGTATTCCTTCCATCTTCTTTTGATGCTTCCTGCATCATTTAACATTTTCCCCATGGAATCCTTCACTATTGCAACTCGAGGCTTGAAAATTTTTTCTTCAGTTCTTTCAGCTTGAGAAATGCTGAGCATGTTCTTCCCTTTTGGTTTTCCATCTCCAGCTCTTTGCACATGTCATTACAATACTTTACTTTGTCTTCTTGAGAGGCCCTTTGAAATCTTCTGTTCAGTTCTTTTACTTCATGAATTCTTCCTTTTGCTTTAGCTGCTCGACACTCAAGAGCAAGTTTCAGAGTCTCCTCTGACATCCACCTTGGTCTTTTCTTTCTTTCCTGTCTCTTCAGTGACCTCTTGCATTCTTCATGGTTGATGTCTTTGATGTCATTCCACAACTCGTCTGGTCTTCGGTCACTAGTATTCAATGCATCAAATCTATCCTTGAGATAGTCTCTAAATTCAGATGCGATATACTCAAGGTCATATTTTGGCTCTCTTGGACTTGCTCTGATCTTCTTCAGTTTCAGCTTGAACTTGCATATGAGGAATTCATGGTCTGTTCCACAGTCGGCCCTTGACCTTGTTCTGACTGATGATATTGAGCTTTTCCATCATCTCTTTCCACAGATGTAGTCAATTTGATTTTTGTGTGTTCCATCTGGCGAGGTCCATGTGTATAGTCGCTGTTTATGTTGGTGAAAGAAGGTATTTGCAATGAAGAAGTTGTTGGTCCTGCAAAATTCTATCATTTGATCTCCGGCATTGTTTCTATCACCAAGGCCATATTTGCCAACTACTGGTCCTTCTTCTCTGTTTCAAACTTTTGCATTCCAATCCCCAGTAATTACCAATGCATCTTGATTGCATGTTGGATCAATTTCAGACTGCAGAAGCTGATAAAAATCTTCTATTTCTTCATCTTTGGCCCTAGTGGTTGGTGTGTAAATTTGAATAATAGTCGTATTAACTGGTCTTCCTTGTAGGCGTATGGATATTATCCTATCACTGACAGCGTTGTACTTCAGGATAGATCTTGAAACGTTTTTTTTGACGATGAATGCAACACCATTCCTCTTGGAGTTGTCATTCCCAGCATAGTAGACTATATGATTGTCTGATTCAAAATGGCCAATACCAGTACCTATCCTCCATGGGTGACTCTGCTGGTATCTGAATACCGGTTGCATAGCTTCCAGCATCACAGCAACACACAAGCCCCCACAGTACAACAATCTGACAGACACGTGGGGGTCCTCAGCCCATAGCTGCTGACAAAGAGATCCAGCACCTTCGACAGGGACTGAACAGAACACAGACAGCTATGTTGGGAAGGAGGGCAGGGACTTGAGTTTTTCGCAAACAACCGGGGCAACCTGTGAGGGAAGGTTACTTTGTTTCTGCTATAACCAACCATTGCCTGGTTTTGTAGACTTGTTAGGGTTTTTGAAATCTTGTCTGGGAAGCTTGCCTGGACAAGATAGTTGAGTAGAGTTTGAGATTCAAAAGCAAATTTTTGTTTGGGCCTTTTGTGTAGGCTGGCTGTGGGGTCACTTTGGTTTAAATGATGCCCCGATGCATTCCCTGGTAACATTGAAGAGACAGACATTCATGGAAGGCTTTGAAGGGGCGAGTGCTCCTTTTTGTGCCCTGGGTGCTCTTGCAGGGGCTTTAGGAAATTTTGGAGACGTGTCTTCACAAAGGGGGCAGGCAGGGCTTTTCTGATGATCCACTCATCTCCTGCCCCGAGGGGTGCACACAAGGACAGATTACCCAATAAGTATGTCAGAAATGTGGTGAAACCCGTGTGAAATTGTGCACTACAGGTTAGTAAGTAAACACAACTAAGCCCATGCATACCTTGCACACTGTGAGGCATTGTATATTTGCTTACCGGTTAATCCGCTCCTGGTGCACACCCTTGGTTCACCATAGGGCAGCCTCTTAACCCAGTGTATTTACAGAAAGAGAAGCATGCTGAGAGAAAGACGGAATATACTTATTTGCATGATTTTGTTATTATTGTATTTGCATTCACCTGGGCAGGTAAGAATGGTGTACCCTGGTGGTGTAGTGGTTAAGAGCTATGGCTGCTAACCAAAAGGTCGGTGGTTCAAATCTACCAGGCATTCCTTGGAAACTCTATGGGGCAATTCTATTCTATTCTGTCCTATAGGGTTGCTATGAGTTGGAATTGACTCGATGGCAGAGGGTTTGGTTTGGTTTTGGGGCAGGTAATGAGGTTTCAGTTTGAAACCCTGCTGAGAATTTGCATTTCTACCTGTTGATCCCATTGCTGTGGAGTCAATTCCAACTCATAACGACCTTATAGGACAGACTAGAGAGTAGAATTGCCCCATAGGGTTTCCAAGGAGCACCTGGTGGATTTGAACTGCCGACCTTTTTGTTAGTAGATGAACTCTTAACCACTAGCAACCAGGGTTTCACTGAAATCAGAATCTACAGTTTAACAGGATTGGCAGGTGATTCTTATGTATAATAAATTTTGAGAACCACTGCTCTACTAATGGTTCCCAGAATCGGTCCTACCCAGCAGCATTACCATCTCCTAGGATTTGTTAGAAATGCAAGTTCTCAGCAGTGGCTTGAACCAGAATGAACCAGTTCGAAAACTTGGTTCCAATCCTTCCCACTGCTCCTATGTGGTTCCAGTAACAGAAAAGAGCGAATTTGCCAAGAGGATTCAAAACTCTAATGCCTTCCGTCATCAACTCCAAAGTTCTGTTCCTGAGTAGGTGGCTGAAAAGGGTTCTCCTTCCAAACTACTGTTCACACAGATGACAGAATAATCTTTAAAAATTTAACTTTTTATTTTGAAACAATTGTGGACTCATAAGAAGTTACAAAAATAGTGCAGAGAGGTACCTTGTATCCACCCCGATTCCCCCAATGGTGACATCTTACATAATTATAGTTCATTATCAAAGCTAGGAAATTGATTACTTCATTACAATTCAAGTATTTGTGTCTGATTTTCAAGTCCATCTGTGGTCAGACAGTTCAACTGCTTGGCAGTGCTCAGTGGGTTCTCCTGCTTTCAAGAGTCTCTCTGCCTTATCCCCATTCTGAGTGTACAGTTTGAGAGTAAAGAGTGATTGTTTTGTTTTGGCCTAGGCTTGGGGTAAATATTCTGCTCTACAGGACCACAGATGTAGATCAGGCCAAAGATCCTTCTCAGCCACTGGCTCAGGAACAGAATTTTGGAGTTGAAGGCAGGCATTAAAGCTTTGAATCTCCTTGGTAAATTCATTCTTTTCTCTTACTGGAACCACACCGGAGCAGTGGGAACCATTAGAACCTAGCTACCTGGCCAGGTGAATGCAAATACAATTATAAAGAAATCATGCAAATACCTTCAGAAGGAGCCTTGTAGGACAGTAGTCTGAAAAAAAATATGTAAAAACCAAAAGTACACAGCTTACCTGTGGAAGTCCAAAACAGAGTCCCTTCTGCTTTCCTGTCACCTTGCCGTGTCCCTCACCTCCCCTCAAACAGTGCTTCCCAACCCTAAGGCCAGAAAGGCAAAACACAAGCCATCCTTTCAACAGAGTAGAAATTTAAGGGATACAACAGGAAGCAAATGGCCATTTTATTGTTACATTTTCTGCAGGAGTTATAATTGCTTGGCTGTTCCTTTCCTACTCATTAGTGACCCTAACAGTTCTTCTATTAAGTGATAAATCCTCTGTGTATTCATGACCAGCTGGATTAATTCTACAACCCAAACTGAAACAATCAAGATAATTGAGCTATCCCTGGAGCATTAAGGAAGCCAGCTGCTGTGCAAGGCAGACAATAAACTTATCTGGCCACAGGAACCCTGTGCCCCGGAAAGAAATGCTGAAGCAAGAACTGAATGGGATTAAGAAGATAAACTTTAGGAACAGCCAGAGGGAAAATGAAAACAGGGAAAGGAGCTTCCGGTTCTTTCTCGACCCTCCCACTTCCTCTTTTGGCCTGAATCCTGGCAACCACTGAAGCTAGCTGACTTACTCCCACTGGCACATCAACTGTGGGGTGGATAAGGAAGAGAGATGACCTGAAAGGATGTGCCCTCCAACTCCTATCCCTTCACTCATTGTTCACCCTGAGCAACATCTGTTCTCTGAAAAGAAACACGAGGAAGGAAAGCAGGAGAACATTTGCTTATTGGCGTTCAGCTTTTTCTTTTGTGGAGGTTGGATGCTGAATGGGTGCGGCTGGGCAAGTGGGTGACGGTTGGATGATGGACTGTTGAGCCTCTATCACTCAGGATGGGCATATTGTATAGCCAGATGCCCACTTACTTGCTGCATATGATTGTAACCAACCCAGTACCCTGTATGTGGACTATAGACCTTTAAAGATACTTTCATTGTATTTTCCTAGAGAATAAGCTCTAGTTTAGCTGGTCAAACAGCTGAACAGATGGAATGACTCACACAGTCTCTCTCTCTTTTATTATTGTGCTTAGGTGAAAGTTTACACAGCAAATTAATTTCTCATTTACAAATTTACACACAAATTGTTTCGTGACATTGGTTGCAATCCTTGCAATATGTCAACACTCTCTCCCTTCCACCCTGGGTTCCCCATTTCCATTTGTCCAGTTTTACTGTAACTTCCTGTCTTCTAGTGTTTGCTCTTAGGCAGGTGTTCCCCATTTGGTCTCATATACTTGATTGAACTAAGAAGCACGTTCCTCGCGCGTGTTACTGTTTGTTTTATAGGCCTGTCTAATCTTTGGCTGAAAGGTAGACTTTGGGAGTGGCTTCAGTTCTGAGCTAGCAGGTGTTCAGGGACTATAGTCTCAGGGGCTCCTCCAGTTTCTGTCAGACCAGTAAGTCTGGTCTCTTTTGTCAATTTGAATTTTGTTCAACATTTTTCTCCCACTCTGTCTGGGACCCTCTATTGGGATCCCTGTCAGAGCCATCAGTGGTACTCATAGTCTCTTTATAAACAGATTGCTGTCCACTGTCAGGGCTTAACTCATCTCTAGATTGCTGACTAGAAAGTCACTCTCAGCTCTTAATTCCCAAGACCAAACGTCCTCATCCACCAACACAGCATTTGGTTCATGAGTGGAATAAACTCCAAGTCCTTTCCCTGGGCTGAATGGTGGGAATGAGAATTTTGTTTTCCCAGGGCCATTCTCTTTTGAGTGAACCATGTTTAAGTGTTTAAATGAGGAAATTCATGGTTGGAAAAACTTATCCTGCCACCACTTCTTCTCCTTCCAAACTATCATGTACAGAGATAACAGATATATTTTTCAAAACTTAACTTTTTTAAAACTTTTTATTTAGAAATAATTGTAGACTCATAAGAAGTTCCAAAAATAGTGCACAGAGGTCCCTTGTACCCACCCAGATTCCCCCAATGGTGACATCTTACATAAACTATAGTTTATGTAAGATGAATGGACAACAAAAGGTGGCATATACATACAGCAACGTGTCCATTCATTTGAGTTGTTTGTGGTTTGAACCCATCAGCCGTTCCATGGGGCAGGATGTGGTATTTTGCTCCTGTAAAGATTTCAGCCTTGGCAACCCTGAGGCAGCTCTACTCTGTCTTATAGGGTTACTATGAGTCAGAGTTGACTTGAAGGCAATGGGTTTTGGTTTTTTCCCTTCTCCAAATTGTATCTTTCATCTTAGCTCTGGTCATATCTTGCCTTGTCCATAAAACTTCCCAAAGCTACTCTAGCCCTCTTTGAGCATTCCTTATTTGAAGTTCATTATGTTCTGAAATTACTTACAGCACGGGTTGCATAATTTAGCTTTTTTTTTTTTTTTTACAGTTTTGCATTATTTTAAACAGCTGTTTCAAGGCTTTTGCTAGACTGGAAACTCTTCAAGATCTCTCTCTCTCTCTCTCTATATATATATCACGGTAATATATCACAGTACACTCGCACAATTCTAGGAATGACCAATAGATGTGGATTTCCCTCACCTTATCAGGAAACCACACCAAAAAAATTTTTTGTTGTTGTAAAAACCAGGAATGTCTTATAAGACATTTTCTAGACCTTTCGTTGTAGCTTTCTCAACTTTGAGTTAAAAGCACACTCTGTGCTGGGCCTGCGCCAGCCTAGGCCCAGTGGGTTTGGTCTGCGCTCACTGTGACGTGGTATGCTGCTGAAGTCACCTTCCTTTTGGCCTGTGTCTCTAGGTAAATGGTGAGCTCATTGAGGGCAGAGACATTATTTCTTTGGTGTTTCCTCACAGCACCTATTGCAATGTCTGCTTAAAAAAAAAAGGAACTTGAGTAATGTTGTCCGGATGATGGACAGGGGGTGAGGGCTGGAAGTAGGTGTTGCACGGTTTTCAAGGAATCTACGTTAATAACCAAAGCAAGTTGTGGAAGAAGTTGCCCCTGGCTTATAGGACAAACCAAAGCCTGCATGGCAATATGCTTTAGCTCTCAGTTTCTCTACTGGGGAAGAATGAATAGTAATGAAAGAAAAAAAAATTGCTGCCACTAAGTCGATTCCAACTCATAGCAACCCTACAGGACAGAGTAGAACTGCCCCATAGGGTTTCCAAGAAGCACCTTGTGGATTCGAACTGCCAGCCATTTGGTTAGCAGCCCTAGCTCTTAACCACTATGGCACCAGGGTTTCCAATAATAGTAATAAAAAAAAATAGCCAACGTTAATTAAGCACTTAAGTTCATGTCAGGTACAATACAAAAAGATTAACAACAAAAGGGAAAAAAATAGATAAATGAGACTTCATCAAAATTGAAAACTTTCGAGCCTCAAAGGACATTATCAAGAAGGTGAAAAGACAACCTACAGAGTGGGAGAAAATATTTGGGAACCATATAACTGATAAGGGTTTAATATCCAGAATGTATAAAGAACTCCTACAACTCAGCAAGAAAAAGACAAACAACCCAACTTAAAAATGGGTGAAGGACTTGAATAGATATTTCCCCAAAGAAGATATATAAATGACCAATAAGCACATGAAAAGATGCTCAAGGTCATTAGTCATTAAAGAAATGCAAATGCAAGTCAAAACCACAATGAGATACACTTCACCCCCCAGTAGGATGATTATTATCAGAAAAAAAAAAACAGGAAAATAACAAGTGTTGGCGAGGATGTGGAGAAATTGGAATAATTGTATATTGTTGGTGTAGCTGTTGTGGAAAACCGTTTGGTGATTCCTCAAAAAGTTAAACACAGAATTACCATATGACCTAGCAGTTAAATTGAGAACAGGGACTCAAATGGATACTGGTACGCCAACGTTTATTGTAACATTATTCACAATACCGAAAAGATGGAAACAACTCAAATGTCCATCAACAGATGAATGGGCAACAAAAGGTGGCATATCCATACAGTGGAATATTACTCAACCGTAAAGAGAACTGAAATTCTGATACGTGCTATGATGTGGATGAACCTTGAAAACATTATGCTGAGTGAAATAAGCCTGACACAAAAGGACAAATATTGTATGATCCCACTTACATGGAATATCTAGAATAGGCAAATGCATACAGACAGAAAATATATTAGTGTTTACCAAGGACTGGGAGTAGGGGAGGAGAGGAGGAGTACTTAGTTTCTATCTGGGATAATGAAAAACGTTTAGAAATAGTGGTGATAGTTGTACCGCATCGTGAATCGTACACTCAAAAATGGTTAAAACAGCAAATTTTATGTTACATATATTTTACTACAATAAAAAAAAATACATGGCAAGCACTGCTCTAAGGATTTTACACATATTGTCTCTCTTAATCTTCACAGCAATCTTAAGAGGTAGGTACTATTTTTAGCTCCATTTTATAGATGAAGAAACTGATGGATAGAAGTGTTAACTCATTTACCCAAGCTAGTATGGAGAAGTCAGGATTTGAATTCAGATCATCAGATTGCAGAGCCCACACTCCTAAATTCGTGTGAGGAATCAGTGAACATAAAAGCCTTGAGACTGAAGCATTTGTGCCTGAGTAGCTGAGGTGGTTAGAGCTCAGGGCTAGGGGAGTGGATATTGTGTATCAATTACCTCTGCTCCCTTCCAAGGCCTGACCTTGGCTGGAAAATGGCTGCACAGGGAGTCTGAGTAAGAGACTGAAAGACAGTACAACCTCATCCCTGCTGCTGGCAGAACAACTCTAAGCCTGCATCCTACTGCAAATGGGTCAGCAATGTCACGTTCATATACTAAGGACGACATGTTTTGATGTTATGGAGCACTGTGAACTCCTTGGAAGCTAAGGACTATATAAACTCTGGGTACTGTGGGATTGTTATTTAAGGCGGATCCCAAGAAAGAGCCATTGTGTTTCACAGGGCTCCCCACTACCTCCCTACGGGGCCCATTTATTTTACTGTAGGAAATGAATAATGTTCAGCAATTTCTTTACCTTGCTGTGCAATTAAAGTATATTCCCTTGGGTACCCAGCCCAGCTCATGTATACAGGAAGGGGCCCCCAAATGGCTGAGTCGTTTTTAGAACAATATACATCCTGCAGGAATACTTCCTGTCACCAAACTTCACTGAGCCCCTGAAGCAAAAGAGTAAACAGTTTTGGTTCAGGTAAAAAAAAAAGAAAGACCTGGATGAAGCAATGTACATGCATCACTGGGGCTGAGAGGAAGGCTTGGTGGGGTTTTGTAGGCAGGAAAGGGAGAATAGGGTAGTCTTCTAAGAGAGAAAGACAGTCTAGCCATAGGGGAGAATTGAGCAAAGCCCTGGACGAGGGATGTTTATGGTGTATTTGGGGAACACTAGGCAAGCAGCTTGGTTGAAGCAGGTGGTTCCTGTTGGCGAGCAGTGGTAGATAGAGCTGGAAATGTATCCTTCAGAGAGGCAGGCAGGCAGGCAGAAGAATTTAGATTTGAAATAGGAAGAAATAGTGTATTGCAACTAGAAATTTCAGCTTAAAAAGGCTTGCCCCTGATTCATCATGTTGCCCTTATAAATGGAGAACTTTTCACCGTGGGATGCTCAGGCCACTGTCCTCTCCCCTGGTCCCTACCTCTTTTAAGTGCAAGCTATGGCAGTAGTAGGACAAAAAAAGGGTATCCTCAGAGCTAGACATGCTTCTCAGGGGCTTGGGTTCCCTCTATAGCACTGTACCCAGACCCCTGTCATTTGCCTGCTGTTGTACTAGAAGGTTCCCAAGACCAGCGTGACACAAGAAATACGTTTTGTAAATGTAGTCTTTATTCGTGGCTTTTTGACTATCCTGGTAAAGTGAGCTGTAAGATGATGATACCTCAGACCCCTCTTACCCTTTTAGCTTCAAGCATAAACCAGACCAAGTCCTGGGCAACCAGTCACTCCTTATCTCTTTTCCCCTGCTCCTCCCCTTGTTCTGCTTAGCTTTCCTGTACTGAGTTTCACAAGGTAAAGGAACACCCAGGCAAAGCTTTACTGCTGACATAGGAGACAGTAGACGAGAGGACTCACCAGGGAGAAAGAAAGCATTGACCCTCTTATTTTTTGTCCCCCCCGCAAAGCCCTACTCCACCGAAAGTTTTTCATGCCCCATATTGTAACCTTGATGCATAACAGAGAGCCCCTCACTGACGTTAGAGTGAGTGGCAGTGAGGCTATGTGGCCAGGCCTTCAACTCCCACATACACACAGTCGCTCTTCTGGGTAAGGCCCTGGGTTGAACAGCAAGGGATGTGGACAACTAGGGATACTGCTGTCCCCCTTGAAGGAGATCTAAGTGTAGCTGGACCCCTCGGGGCAGGAGATCAGTGGTCCATCAGAAAAGCCCTGCCTGCCCCTTTGTGAAGATACTTCTCCAAAATTTCCCAAAGCCCCTGCAAGAGCACCTGGGACACATAAAAGGAGCACTCGCCCCCTCAAAGCCTCCCATGAATCTGTTTCTTCAGTGTTGCCAGAGAATGCATCAGGGCATCGTTTGAACCGAAGTGACCCCAAAGCCAGCCTACACAAAAGGCCCAAACAAAAATTTGCTTTTGAATCTCAGACTCTACCCAACTATCTTGTCCAGGCAAGCTTCCCAGACAAGATTTCAAAAAGCATAACAAGTGACAGCGACAATATAGCCAGAGTAGAACAGTCCCTGCAAAACCAGGCAAAGGTTGGTTGTAGCGGAAGCAAAGTAACCTTCCCTCACAGGTTGCCCTGGTTGTCTGAGCAAAACTCAAGTCCCTGCCCTCCTTCCCAACATAGTTGTCTCTGTTCTGTTCAGTCCCTGTCGAAGGTGCTGGATCTCTTTGTCAGCAGCTATGGGCTGAGGAGTCTTCCACTAGGAAAGGTCCCGTCCCCTCAGCTCCTCCAATGCTGGGTTACTCTCCTCCACTAAGTTCACTGTGGAAAAGTCATTTCTTCTTTTTATGTTTTCCCTCATTCATGTTTTCTTGATTATTTGATGATTATGAAGTGTTACATGGTGAGGTAGAAATTTAGAAGTTACAGAAAAGGGCTAAGAAGCAGAAAAAAACATCACCCAGGATTCTATCATCCAGGATTAACCAATGTTAACATAGTAGCATGTGTCCCCCAGTCTTTATTGCTATAGATATTTTTGGCTATGGTTCAGGTCATACCACCTCAAAATGGTAACTACCATTTTATCTCCTGCTTTTTCCCTTTCAGCATTTTATCACAAAACATTTTTCCACCCCTTTAAGAATCTTCTTTACCATAATTTTAGATGGAGGCATCATATTCCATCTTATGGATACACTGCCATTTATATAAGTTTCAAAACACATAATCTCACAGCACAAGACTTCCATGAGATTAAGTGCTGAAATATAAAGTAATAATAGGTGACGCTGTTTGGGGGTGGCGTAGTGGTTAAGAGCTATGACTGCTGACCAAAAGGTCGGTAGTTCAAATCCACCAGCCGCTCCTTGAAAACCCTACGGGGCAGTTCTACTCTGTCCTATAGGGTCGCTAGGAGTTGGAATTGACTCCATGGCACCTAACAACAACCTAACAACAATTCTTCTAAGTGCTTCCTGTGTATTAACTCATTTAATCCTCATACCGACTCTACGAGGCAGGTGCTACTATCATCCCCATTTATAGAGGGAGAAATTGGGGCACAGGAGAGATAAGTGACTTGCTCAGGGTAACACAGGAAGTGAGTGGCAAAGCAAGGCTTTGAACTCAGGCCTTGTGGCTTTACAGCCTGGGCTCTTAGCTGTGTAAACTGACCAGTCCCAGAACTAAATGTGGTCATTGAGGCAGCTTACCATCTAATGTACAACATACAATAACATTTTCCAGTCAAATGGAAGTGTACTCAGGATCCAATACACAGTCTGTCATTGGTTTACAGTCCAAAGTCACAATACTGTCTATCAGCC
This sequence comes from Elephas maximus indicus, assembly GCF_024166365.1. Taxonomy (NCBI): domain Eukaryota; kingdom Metazoa; phylum Chordata; class Mammalia; order Proboscidea; family Elephantidae; genus Elephas; species Elephas maximus. The sequence continues at coordinate 48,066,875 of NC_064846.1, forward strand.
AAAAACAACAAACCTGTCCCAAAGCTATTAGGAAACTTAAGGGCAAGAGAATAGACAGAAAGGTGTTTTTGCTTCTCGGAAGTGTTACTCTGTACGTGCCAATTATACAGTTGGTGCCAACGGTTAAGATCTCAGTTACTAGCTAATAGGTTGGCAGTTAAAATCCACCCAGAGGTGCCTTAGAAGAAAGGCCTGGCAATCTACTTCCAAAAGATCACAGCCATTGAAAACCCTATGGAGCACAATTCTACTCTGATACACATAGGGTCGCCATGGGTCGGAATCAACTCCACGGCAACTGGTTTGGCTTTGTTTTTTACCAGCTTAAAACTAGAGAAAGAAATCACCCATTAAGAGGGCAAATGTGGTACTACCATATTAATAAAGGAGAAATTTACCGTTTGTGTAGTGAGCCTCCCTTTCCTCAGAGCGGCACTTTCAACACTTCTCTCTTCCAACCAGATGTAGACAGCTGCACTCCCAGGACCCAGAGTGCTCATTAGGTCCAGTTCTTTCCTCTTTCCCTTCTTACAAACCTCCCCAATTCCCTGACTGGGCTACCTGAGATAGGACGCTTTCCAAAACCTGTGATCCCTGCCTTGCCATCACCGAAGTATCCATGTGGGTATGGACTTTGGTCAGGGTCAAAGCCTCCATCCTCTCTTTTAAGCAGAGCTCCTCACAATAATAACAGTCAACGTGCCTAGCAGAATTCATCACTGTGTGTTCCCAGAAGTTCTGATCTCCTGGAAATCTCTCAGGGTTTCTCCAACCCTGAACAGATTTCAGGGTTTGCTTCACACTGCTCTGCAGTTGTTTCCCATCTCCCCTCTTCTGCCTCCTTCTCCTGGGCTTGTTAAACTTGGAATGTATGTCTTCCTGATGAAAGGCCCCCTGAGATGAAATCTGGTCGGGAGCTGTTAGTGAGAGGGAGGTACCAGCTTCTACCCTCACAGGCCAAGGAAGAACAGACTTAGCTTCTTCCTTACTGTTCTGGCGACGCCCACTTTTCTGCCCCACATTCACCCCTGCACTTGCAACCCGAGAGTCCCCCTGAAAAGGAGTCTGAACGGGATCTGCTGCTCTGAATGATGCCCAAACTTGTACCGTCAGAGGCCAAGGACAAGCAAAGACACGTTTTTCTTTTCTATTCCTCCTCTTACGTCTGTTTTTCTCCCTTAGGTTTACCCCACTGTTGGCAGCACAGGAAGATCCCTCAAGGGAATTCTGTACCGGCACTGCTGCTGGGCATGAGGCACCAGCCGGTGTGCTCTGACACAAAGTAAGAACTGACATTTGGTCCATCTCACCCTTTTGACTCCTGCTTTCATGCTCCACAATGACCCCACCGTCAGCAACTGGGAAAGCCCCTGCACAAGTGGTCTGGGCCTGATCTGGGGCTCTGAAAGAAGCCCAAGCCTGTACTGTCAACGGCCAAGGAGTAGCCAGGATATCTCTGTTCTTATTCATTGTCCCTTTATCTCTGCTTTTCTGCCCCATTTTTATATCTCCACTGGCTGCCAGCGAGGCCTCCTCAAGAGAGGCCTGAACTGCACTTGCTGCTGGGCACAAGGTACCAGGCGGTGCCTTCGAGGGCCGAGCCAGAATTGAAATCTTTTTCTCCCCGTCCCCCCTGTGATTCCTGCTTTCACCCACTCCACTGCTAGCAGCTGGCAAAGCCCCCACAACAGAAGTCTGACTCAGAACTGGGGCTGCAGAAGATGCCCGAGTCCCTAACGTCAGAGGCCAAGGAAGATACACATTCTTATTCTCCTTTCTATTCCTCCCTTTCCTGCTGCCATTCTTCCCTCTGTCTACCCCGCTGCTAGCAGCAGGGGAAGCCCCCTCAAATACATCATGAACCGGAGCGGCATCTGGGTGTAAAGCACCCACCTGTGCCCTCTGACACAAAGTAAGACCTAGCTTTTTTTCCACCTCACCATTCTCTTTTGGATCCCTGCATTTCTGTCCCATGTTTGCCCCACTACTTGCAGCAGGAGTAGCATCTTCAAGCAGAGTCGGAACTGGAGGAGCTGCTGCTGTTGGTGCTGCTGTTATTGTGGCTGGATCTGTGTCCCTTGCTTGGGTCCTCAGAATCTCCATGTGAGCTACAATGTCTTTTTCCACGTGTTTCTCCACCCTCAAATTTTGCTTTGCTTTTGTTTCTGGATCAGGTGGAATCTTTACCTGGAATAGAGAGAGCAGAAGTAACCCAAGTTACAAACGTGAGCTGTAGTCATGACTGGCAAAAGAGTTCTCTCCAGAGGAAAAATATCAAGCAGCAGATCTGAGGACTGAAATTGAGATTAGGCCCCAAATAAAGATGCCTGAAACAAGTGAAGAATAGGAATGCAGAGCAGGTTGGGGAGGCCATTAACAGGGTGAGAGTGTCAGGAATGCAGAGCAGGTTGAGGAGGCCATTAACAGGGTGAGAGTGTCAGACACCTGTTCTCATTGGCAGCTGGCTCTTCAATGTAATGCTAGGCCATTCATAACCTTCTACACTCCCAGTACAGTGGAACTACTGAGGACCTTGGATGCCCTCAAAATATTGATGGGTGGCAAGATTTTCAATCCTTATCACCTTTTACTATCAGCATTGTCTTCTTTGAAAGTAGAGGACAGCACTGGGAAAAACAAAACACACACACACACAACAGAGAGATTTGGATAAATAGTCCCATTTGCACCTAAGAGGTATAGAAAACCAAAATCAAACCAGTCGCCATTGAGTCAATTCCGACTCATGGAGACCCCATGTGTTGCAGGGTAGAACTGTGCCCCACAGGGTTTTCAAAGCTGTGACCTTTCAGAAGAAGATCACCAGATCTTTCTTCTGAGGCACCTTTAAGTGGGTTTAAAGCACCAATCTTTTGGTTAGTAGTTGAGTGCTTAATCATTTGGGCCACCCAGGGACTCTTAAGGCGTATAGAGACATCAGTTAATGATCAGGTAAAGGCTTTAGTATTCTTGTTACCTTTTGATGCTTCAAGTTCAGCCTCTGTAAAACAAATCATAGATGAGAAAGCTCTGGTTGAGCCTGTAAAATCAGAGAAAGAAAGCATCGTCAAGATGAGCCTGACCAGGTGCTTCTGGGTGCCAGTCTGAGCAGACACTTACCTGGCTATCCTAGAGATACACTGTCAAAGTTTCTTCTTAACCGCTCTCTTTTTGATCCATTGTGGAGGAATTGATGTACATACCAATGACCCAGAGACTCTACTTAGTTCTGTTACACATTATCATTGTCAATCAAGGAAGAGAGTCCATTCAGTTCAATACGGTATTGCATTTAGGTCTGACTGATTTCTGAATCTTTGCTAGTTGGCGATCCAGATCTGGCCTGGGGAACCATTCCGTTAAGCAGCCCAATTCATTATTCATGCATTCTAGATAAGAACTATACACACTGTCCTGTTCCTAAATCCAGAAAGTGTCCTGTCCCACTGCAAATTGGAATCCTTTCTTTAAGCTTTCCCCTGTGCTATATATTTGCAACATAATCTAGGAATGGGCAAATGATTTACATAATATCCTTTCTCTCTGAGTAAACCTATTTTGTTGACCTTTTGACCAAAAAAGAAAGAATAAATTAAGGAAGGATCAAACTCTTTCTCTAGTTATCACTGACAGAGAGAGCTCAATGAGGCCCCTGTGTTTTACTCTGATAAGAAAGTGTAACCACACAATGGAGCAACGCAAGTCTTGGCATTGACCTAGTGCTGTTAGAAATGGAAAACTTGTTTTTACTTTTTATCGGAACACACTTTTATCTAAAACACGAGATGCAGCATGCCTACGTGAATGTGGTGCCCTCAGTGGAGATGGGGGTGGGGGGAGGCTCTCTGGACCTTCTCTTGCTGCCTCAAAGGGCCTAGGACTATTTTTGCACAAGCAATATTCTCACCCAATCCTCTTTCAAGCACCCCCAATGTAAGATTGTAGAAAGAGGAATTGCACAACAAGACTGACATACGCCAATTATCTAGAATGGCTTCTACTTCTTAAACATCTTCCCTGATGCTATAGTTGCAAAATCCTGAGTAGAGCTTTGCAAAAAGTAAAGCAGTTGCGTTGCTAAGGCTGGCTAGGCCCACAGCAGATGCAGAGGTTATCACTAGATGATAGCCAGCTGGCTGGCTGCCAAAAGGCCACAGAAGGTGAAATTTACTCTGGTCAATGCAGTGGGTCCAAGGTCTGGCCTTCACATTGAGAGTGGGTCTGTAGTCCAGTGGTAGATGTATATTAACCAAGCATACACAGCCAGGTCTCTGTCTATGTCTCTATCTCTGTAGTCTCTATCCATATAGACATCCATGTCCATAACTATGTCTATACCTATGTAAGATACTCTGTAAGAAACCTGTTCAAGAAAGGGGAGAGGATCCTGGTAACCCCAAACCACAAATATTCACTACATAGTCCAAACACTGGGTCTCTTCGAATCCAAGAGGGAAGCTGAAAAGTAAGAACCGAGGTATGTAATCAAAGAGGGTTGCAAAGACAGGGAAGGTGAGGAATGAGGCATGTGGATTGGAAAGAAGCCTAGAGCAATTCCTGAGTAGGAATATAGGCACCCACATTGGCTTTTTGAAAATAATAACTTTATTGAGATATAATTCACATACCATAAAGTTCACCATTTTAAAGTACACAATTCAGTGTAGTCACAGAGTTGTGCACTGATCACCACTATCTAATTCTAGACCATTCTCATCACCCCAAAAAGAAACTTCATATACATTAGCAGTCACGCCCAATTCCCTCCCTTACCCCCAGCCCCTGGAAACCACTAATCTACTTTCTGTCTCCATTGATTTGCCTATTCTGGACATTTCATATAAATGGAATCATGTAATATGTGGTCTGTTGTGACTGGCTTCTTTCACTTAGCATAATGTTTTCAAGGTTCGTTCATGTTGTAGCATGTATCAGAACTTTATTCCTTTTTATGGCTGAATAATTTTCCATCGAATGGATATACTACATTTTGTTTATCTGTTCACCAGTTGATGGGCATTTGGGTTGTTTCCGTCTTTTGGCTATTATGGTAATGCTGCTATTAACACTTGTGTACAAGTTTTTGTGTGGCTATATTTTCATTTCTCTTGGGTATATACATACCTCTTGGGAGTAGAATTGCTGGGTCATTATGGTAACTCTATGCTTAACCATCTGAGGAACTGCTAGACTGTTTCCCACAGCAGCTTCACATTCTACATTCCTACCAGAGATACATGAGGGTTCCAATTTCTCCCCATCCTCACCAACACTTGGTACTGTCTTTTTTATTAAGGAAACCCTGGTGGCGTAGTGGTTAAGTGCTAAGGCTGCTAACCAAAAGGTCGGGAGTTCAGATCTACCAGGCGCTCCTTGGAAACTCTATGGGGCAGCTCTACTCTGTTCTATAGGGTCGCTATGAATTGGAATCGACTCAATGGCAACGGGTTTGTTTTTGTTTTTGTTTAGTGAATGTGAAGTGATATCTCACTGTTATTTTGATTTGCATTTCTCTAACAACTAATGATGTTGAACATCCTTTCATGAGTTCATTGGTCATTTCTATATCTTCTTAGGAGAAAAGGCTACTCAAATCCTTTATCCAGTTTCTAATTGGGTAGTTTGTCTTTTTATTGTTGAGTTGTAAGAGTATTCATATATTTTGGTTACTAAACCTCTATCTACACCTCAACATAAAGAAAACAAAAATCCTCACAATTGCACCAATAAGCAACGTCGTGATAAATGGAGAAAAGATTGAAGTTGTCAAGGATTTCATTTTACCTGGATCCACAATCAACACCCATGGAAGCAGCAGTCAAGAAATCAAAAGACGCATTACATTGGGCAAATCTGCTGCAGAAGACCTCTTTAAAGTGTTGAAAAGTAAAGATGTCACCTTGAAGGTAAGGTATGCCTTACGCAAGCCATGGCGTTTTCAATTGCCTCCTATGCATGTGAAAGCTGGACGATGAGTAAAGAAGACCAAAGAAGAATTGAGGCCTTTGAATTGTGGCGTTAGAGAAAAATATTGAATATACCATGGACTGTCAAAAGAATGAACGAATCTGTCTTGGAAGAAGCACAACCAGAATGCTCCTTAGAAGCAAGGATGGCAAGGCTATGTCTCACATACTTTGGACATGTTGTCAGGAGGAATCAGACCCTGGAGAAGGACATCATGCTTGGTAAAGTAGAGGGTCAGCGAAAAAGAGGAAGACCCTCAATGAGATGGACTGACATAGTGGCTGCAACAATGGGCTTAACCATAACAATGATTGTGAGGATGGTACAGGACTGGGCAGTGTTTAGTTCTGTTGTACATAGGGTCGCTATGAGTTGGAATCGACTCGATGGCACCTAACAACAACGATAGACCTTTATCAGGTATATGATTTGCAAATATTTTCTCCCATTCTGTGGATTGTCTATTTTCTCAGTGGTGTCCTTCAAAGCAAAAGAGTTTTTAATTTTGAGGAAATTAAATTTATATATATATTCTTTCATTGCTTATGCTTTTGGTATTATATCTAAAAAAACATTGTCCAATCCAAGGTCACTCAAATTTATACCTATGCTTTCTTCTAAGAGTTTTATAGTCTTAGCTGTTGCATTTAGGTCTTTTATCCATTTTAATTGTTGCATATGGTGTGAGGTGGGGTCCAACTTCATTCTTTTGCATGTGGATATCCAGTCATCCCAGTACCATTTGTTAAAAGAATATTCTTTCCTCATTGAATTGTCTTGTCATTCCAAATTGGTATTTAAAGCAGTTCTTGAGCTTGATGCATTTAAAAGGGCTGAAACAGATTAAACAGAAGTGTCTATGAAATCATGTGACAGTTTTTAAAACAGACATGACATACTTCATGCATTTCCTTCAGAGCAGTCATTTTGGGAGTAACACCAAGATTTGAGGAATAAAAAGCTCAAGGTGAACGCTAAGTATGTGGATGGTAATCTGGCCTTAGATGGTATTTCCAAAGAGAGAACTCTAAGTGGCAAGAGCATCAATGGAATAATCATGTAGCCGTCCAAGATAACTGCTTTTAAAGACAGTACTGACTTAGATTCATTCTGATCACTCTAGTTTGAGGTAACGTAGTCTAATAGTTAAGACCATGGACTTTGAAATCAGACAACCATAGGTTTGAATTCAGACTCCATCACTTATTAACTGTATAACCAAGGGCAAATTTCTTAGCTTTCTAATCGTCACTCTCCTCGTCTGCAATGTAGCACAATAATAGTACCTTTCTCAATTTTTGTAGCTTTGTTGTTTTGATATAATTTCAAACTTACTGTTGTCCATATTTTACCCCAATTACTTTGTCATTCTTTATCTGTATATATTTTTGTATATATGGACATTATTTTTTTCTGAACCATCTGAGAGCAAGTTGGAGATCTCATGCTCCTTTATCCCTATATAGCTCACTGCATATTTTTTAAGAACAAGGACATTCTCTTACATAGCCATAGTACATTTATCTAAATCAGAAATTTTCATATTGATACAATCCTGTTAGCTAATCTATAGTTCATAGTCAAAATTTTCATTTTTCTTAATATTGCCCTTTAAAGCAGTTTTTTCTCAATGCAGGATTGAAAGCAAGATCATACATTAAATTTAGTTGTCCTGTCTCTTTAGTCTCTGTCTTAGGCTGGGTTCTGTAGAGAAGCAAAGCGAGTGAAGCATATAAATACATAGAGGGTGGGATTTATATCAAAGAAATGGCTCACGTGGTTGCAGAGGCTGGGAAGTCCACAGTCTGTAGGTCAGGCTGGAGACTTCTCCTGACTCACGTAGTTGCAGGGGCTGGCAAACCCAAGATTGGCAGGTCAGAGAGCAGGCCCCTGGCTCATAGGTTGTGGAGGCCAATGAATCCCAAATTCAGCAGGTAACATGGCAGGCTGCTGGCTCACAGGCTGTGGAGGCTGATGAATCTCAAGATCGGCAGGTAAGCTGCAAGCTCAAGTCTCAAGAACTGGAGGTCAGATGAACAGGAAACAGCTACAGGATCCAGAGAGAGCAAAAGCCAGCAAGCTTTGCCAGAAATTCCACCTATATTGGATGTAGGCCACACCCCCAAGAAAACTCCCTTTCAACTGGTTGGCTGCTTATAACAGATCTCATCATGGAGGTGATTACATATATCAGATATCATTACGGAAGTGATTACTTCATTACATAGCTGCCAAACTATGTTATACTCCCAAGCCACTGAGAATCATGGCCCAGCCAAGTTGACATACAACCTTAACCATCACACCTACTTTAATCTGTAACAGTTCTTAATATTTTTGTTTCATGACATTGACATGTTTGAAGAGTACAGGTCAGTTATTTTGTAGACTGTCTCTCAATTTGAGTTCGTCTGATGTTTTATTACAGTTAGATTGAGACATGTATTTTTGGAAAAGTACCGCAGAGGTGATGTTGTGCCCTTCTCAGTGCATCATATCAGGAGGCACATGAAGTCAAATTGTCCCAGTACTAGTAGTGTTAACTTTGATCACTCGACTAAGGTGATAAAAAAAAAAAAAAGGTGATAGCCATCATATTTCTCCACTGTATAATTACTATTTTCCCTTTGTAATTAATAAGTAATTTACAGGGGGATATCAATTGGTTTTCTTAGGATCAAATAAGACAATATATGTGAAGTACTGAGCACAATGCCTGGCACATAGTAAGTTTGCAAAAAAATGTTAGACATCATCTTTATTCTTATTCCTATTGTTAGCATCGTTATTGTTAACCTAACCATTTTAGAACCTGGACCTAGTACTACTCTACACCTTATGCAATGTGAAAAAAGAAGTTAGGAACATAAAACAATGTATATTAAGGAAATGTTGAGTTCAAGTACTCAGTGACATGTTGGACAAGATGATCTCTGTGATCTTCCAGCCTTGAAATCCTAGATTCTTTATGTTTCTTGCATGACCAGCTAATTACAAAACCCCTGAGAAGGCTATTGATGCAATTTAATTAATTTTACACCTTCACTTCAGGCCTTCTTTATTTTTCACTATGGAGCATTCCTAGAAATCGCATCATAGAAAGATCATTGTAAAGTAGGTTAATGGGTTACTATAAGATCAACATTATAATTAGGTGTTATGTTCCTGATTAAACTTGAACTAAATCATAGCTATGGCTAGCAAAGCAAATATGAAACAACTATAAACTCGGTCATAATTTTTTTTAAGTAAAAACATTTTTAAAAAAATCAAAGTAATATACACGTGGTGACAGACCAAATGGTATAGATCTTATGATGAGAAACAACAGTCTCCTGCTCCTGCCCTCCCCTCCTTGGGCCCCCATACCAGAGGCAATCTCTTAACAGTTTGACTTCTATTGGTTACCACCTCCCTCTAGATCAGAGGTTGCACACTGAAGGCCAGCCAGTTATATCTTGCCTGATTTTGTTTACCTCACATAGGTTAATTCCCTTCTAAATAGTTGCCAACATTTTAAAATTGAAGATTTCGACTGTGTTGGCATCTCCTGTCTGGAGGGGAGATGGGAGGGTAGAGAGGGTTAGAAACTGGCAAACCGGTCACGAAAGGAGAGACTGGAGGGAGGGAGCGGGCGGACCCATTAGGGGGAGAGTAAATGGGAGTATGTAGTAAGGTGTGTATAGGCTTATGTGTGACAGACTGACTTGATTTGTAAACTTTCACTTAAAGCACAATAAAAATTATTTTTTAAAAAAATTGAAGATTTCACATAAAGCCTGAATTTCCAGCTCCTCTTGAGAAATTGGGAGATCTGAACTTGCATTCTGCAGCTTGAGCTGAGTAGCGGCTGCCCTCTCCATACAAGGTGAGCAGACTCCAATTTACCACAGTCCTCAACTAGTCAGCTTCACATCATTGCTACTTGCCTGGTCCTTTCAGGCATTTGAGCTTTCAACCTATGTTTTATCTCCTTGTTACTCAAAGTTTTCCTAGGAGCATAGGCATTGGAACGTATTAGAACTGCAGAACCTTGGGCCCTACCTCACACCTGCATTTTAACAAGACCCCAGGTGATCTGTATGCATAGGGAAGTTTGAGAATCACTGGACTAGAGGATACGTGTATATCTAACTCAATTTCTTGATACATCAATTTTAGGCAATATGTATCAATTCAATGGTATGAGAAAGTGGAGTTCATGCAAGTCTTCAACTTTACTAGACATTATCACATTACTTTCCAAAGTAGTTTCACAAATTTCCGTGGGTGCTCTGCAGCTTTTTAGTTTTTAGCCAATCCGATCAGTGTGAAACGGTATCTCATTGTTGTAAGTGGCATTTCCCTGGTGACTGGGGACGATGAGCATCTGTTTGCATGTTTATTGTCTGTTCAAGTTTCTATTACTGTGAACTGCCTGTTTGTATGCTTGCCCTTTCTCTTCCTTCTTTGGGGTTGTTATTCTCTTTTACTTACTGGTTTACAGATGTAATCTTTTGTTAGTTATGTGCATTGCAAATGTCTTCTCCCCATGTGGAACTGTCTTTTCATATTTTGATGTCTTTTGTTATTTGATAGCTTTGAAATAGAATGAATTAAAATGTGTCAGTAATTCCTTTATGGTTTCTGTTTTCTTGTATGTTTGGCTTAAGAAATCCTTCCCTACTTCGATATCATAAAGTTATCCTCTTGTATAGCCCACTAAAACTTTTCAAGTATTTCTTTTCACGTGTAGTTCTTTAATCCATCTGAAAATTGACATCTTTATAATAGTAAGCCTTCCCATATCCATGAACATAACATATTTTCCATTTATTCAGGTCTCCTCTTATGTACTTTACTAATGCTTTATAATTTTCTCCATAAAGGTCCTGCACACCTTTTTACTAACAATTTCTATTTTTTATTGCTTATGTAAAGGTATATTTCTAGTTTGAATATGTTAACCTTATAACCAGCAGTTTGTTGAATTATGTTGCTATTTCTAATTGTAGATTTCTCGTATTTTCTATGTAACCAATCATATGTGCAAATAATAACAGTTTTATATCACCTTTACCAATTTTCATACTGCACTTCTTTGCCTGTCTTATTGCATTCACCTGGACTTCTAGCACCTCGTGGAATAGAAGCAATATTAGCAGGTGTCCTTGTCTTGTTACTGGTTTTAATGGAATAGCCTCTAAAGTTTTACCATTAAGTATGTTTTCTGTAGGTTCTGGATCCCAAAAAAAAACCATTGCCATGGAGTCGATTCTGACTCATAACAACCTTATAGGACAGAGTAGAACTGCCCCACAGAGTTTCCAAGGAGTGCTTGCTTGGTGGATTCAAACTGTCAACCTTTTGGTTAGCAGCTGTAGCACTTAGCCACGACACCACATACCCTATATCGTGCTCAGTGAAGTTTCTCTTCTACTTCTAGATTGCTAAAAGTTGTTGTTTTTTCTAATCATAAATGAGTGTTGAATCTTATTAAATTTTCTCTATGTCTATTGAAATGGTTATTTTTCTCCTTTAATCTGTTAATGTGGTGATTACATCGGTTGAGTTTTTAAAATATTGAAACCTCCTTACATTTTTGTAGTGAACCCTACTTGCTGATGAGAGATTTTTAAAAATATTCTACAGAAATATAAAATAAAAATTATTTAGACATGCCAAAATTATATATAGGTGTTTTTATTATAGTTTCTTACATTGTTTTGGTATCAAGGATATAATACATTCATAAAACGAGTTCAAGAAGCTTCCCATCTGTATTTAAACAGTTATGGTAAAACTTATCCCTGAAAAATTGAAGCCTGTGGTATATTTGGTGGGGAACCCTTTCACTATGATTCCATTTATTTAGTGGTTATTGGTTTATTTAAATGTCTTTACTTATTCTTAGGTCAGTTTTGGTAATTTATGGTTTTCTATAAAAGAGGAAAACCATAAAAAAATTTTTTTTATAAAAGAGGCCATTCATCTGCCTTCATACTTATTCATACAAAGTTGTTTCTGTTACTCCTTCATGCTTTTTAAATCTCTATAATGTATGCATATGTAGCTATGTGCCCTCTTTTTCATACAAAGAACAGAAATCAGAACTGCATTGAACTTTACAGCATCAATACTTCAAGCCTGGAGACAATGCAGCATTACCTTCGAATCTATAATTTAAATACCCAGTGAGGTTAGACTAACATCATTTTCCAACATGCAAAGATATGAAAGAACTTTAAAAAATTGCCTCCCATCCACCCTCTCATTTGAGGCACTAGAAGATTTTCTTCAGAAAAATGAGGTAATGAAATTAAGAAAAAGACATGGGGTCTAGGAAACAAAGGTTCTAACACTGCAGGTGGAGGGAAATCCCAGGATGACAACTGTGCTGAAGGCCTAGGGCACAATTAATCCACTTTAAAAAATAATCCACTTTAGAGCAGGCAAATGAGGAGAGAGGTAGCTCTGAGAAGGACCTTTTTAATAAATGAAATGGAATTGCTGGATTACCAGATAATACTTAAGGAACCAGATAAGTATTTTGGTAGACTTTAGACTGATCTGATAAAGTATTTTGATAGATGCATAAAACCTAAGCAAATGAAGAAAAAACAACTCTTGGAACTCTGGAAAAAACAACAGGGCATACAAGCACGGAAACACAATCATAGACTCTACTTGGCTCAACAATGAAAGATATTTACATAGCTGTAATAATGTAAATATTGACTATTGATTTAATAAAAATTAGTTACATCACTATGTTGGGGGTGTGGGAGAAATGTTCATGTATCAAAGTAGGAAGTCAATGGATAATGCATAAAACTGATAAAGAAATAGCAATATAAATGTATAGATTGTACGTAGAAACATGTACGTAAATGTCAGAAGAGCCCAGAGAAGAGTATTGAAAGTGGTTGTTCCTGGGGAGTGTGGCTGGGAGGTAAGCTTTTTTTGTACTATTTCATTTTTCAGATTTGTTTGTTTATTTATATCAGTATGGAAGCATGGACTCCATTTTAGTCAGTGGGTTCTAACTTCTTACTATCATTTTTTAAGTAAAACTTTTAATATTGAGACAATTGTACATTCTCATGCAGCTGTAAGAAATAATAGAGATGCCTTGCACCTTTTACTCAGTTTCCCCCAATGGTAACATACTGCAAAACTATAGTGCACTATTACAACCAGGATAATGATATTGATAGTCAGGGTACAAAATATTTCCTTCTTCGTGGGGATGCTTCTTGCTGTCCTTTTATAGCTGCATTTGCTTCCCTCCCACCCCCACTCTCTGTTTAACCGCTAGCAACTAGAAAGCCGTTCTCCATTTCTATAATTTTGTCATTTCAAGAATGTTATATAAATGGAACCATACAGCATGTAACCTTTGAGTATTAGCTTTTTTCATTCAGCATAATTCATATCATTATATAAGGTCACTCTAGGTATCTGATAATTTTCTTTCCTCTGAGGTATACTTTTTCCATTATTATTATAGCAACTCTTGATTAATATTTGTCTGATAATTTTTCCACCCTTTAACTTTTGATCTGCCTGTGTCATCACATTTGGAGTGCATTTCTTTCAGACAGCATATAGTTGGGTCCAATTTATAAATCCATTCTGCCAATCTGGCTTTTAATTGGTGTATTTAGATGTTTTACACTTAATTGTTTATATGTTAGAGCTAAAGTATGCCATTTAATATTTGTTTTCTGTTTGTTCTCTCTGTTTCTCACTTCTTATGGGTTACTTGTACATTTATTAAAATTCCATTTAGAGTATCTATAGTGTTTTCAGGTGTATGTTTGCATGTATGTAGGTGTGTGTGTGTGTATGGTTGTTCTAGGTCTTACTTTATTCATAAAGGTCGATACCCTAGGCAATAGGCATTAGTGAGCTGAAATGGACTGGTATTGGCCCGTTAGAATCAGACATCATATGGTATACTATGATGGGAATGACAAATTAAAAAGGAATGGTATTGCATTCATCTTCAAAATGAACATTTCAAGATCTATCCTGAAGTACAACACTGTCAGTGATAGGATAATATCTACACACCTATAAGGAAGTCCAGTTACTACGACTATTATCCAAATTTATGCACCAACCACTAAGGCCACAGATGAAGAAATTAAAGAATTTTACAAACTTCTGAAGTCTGAAATTGATCAAACATGTAATTAAGATGCACTGATAATTACTGGTATCAGTTCCAAGGGAAGGCTTTCTCTCTCTGTTGGCTCTGGAGGAAGGTCCTTGTCCTCAATCTTCCCCTGGTCGAGGAGCTTCTCAGGTGCAGGAACCCCATATCCAAAGGATGTGCTCTGCTTCTGGTGCTGCTTTCTTGGTGGTATGAGGTGCTCAACTGTCTACTAGCTTCCCTTTCATCTTTTGAGAGATACAAGGTGGTGCAGGCCACACCCCAGGGAAAATCCTTTTACATTGGATCAGGGATGTGGCCTTAGCAAGGGTGTTATATCTAACCCTAATCTTCTTTAACCACAGGCAGAGATTATGATTTATAACACATAGGAAAATCACAAAATGGAGGAAAACCACACACAGCCTAACCAAGTTGACACATATTTTGGGGGGACACAATTCATTCCATTACAGCACATGATCAAGAACTGATGGTACTGAAGGAAAAAGACAAAGCTGCACTGAAGGCAGTGGCAAAAAACAAGGCTCCAGGAATTCACAGAATATCAATTGAGATGTTTCAAAACACAGATCAAAGACCACAGCCTTCAGTATGGATTACACCTCAACATAAAGAAAACATAAGTTCTCACAAATGGACCAATCAGCAACATCATGATAAAAGGAAAAAAAGACTGAAGTTGTCAAGGATTTCATTACATACGGTTGCACAATCAACACATATGGAAGCAACATTCAAGAAATCAAGGATGTATTTACTGCATTGGGCAAATCTGCTGCAAAAGATCTTTAAAGTGTTCAAAAGCAAATATGTCACTTTGAGGACTAAGGTGAGCCTGACCCAAAAAAAAAAAAAAAGACCCAAGCCATGGTATTTTCAATCACCTCATATGCATGAGAAAGCTGGACAATGAATAAAACCAAAAAAACCAAACCCATTGCAGTCGAGTGGATTCTGACTCATAGCGACCCTATAGGACAGAGTAGAACTGCCCCGTAGAGTATCTAAGGAGCACCTGGCAAATTTGAACTGTCGACCTCTTGGTTAGCAGCCATAGCACTTAACCACTACGCCACCAGGGTTTCCGGACAATGAATAAGGACCTCCAAAGAAGAATCGATGCCTCTGAACTTTGATGTTGGGAAAGAATACTGAATGAATGTACACGGACTGCCAGAAGAACGAATAAATCTGTCTTGGAAGAAGTACAACCAGAGTTCTCTTTAGAAGTAAGGATGGTGAGACTTTGTCTCACTGACTTTGGACATGTTTTCAGGAGGGACCAGTCCCTGGAGAAGGATATCATGCTTGGTAAAGTAGAGGGTGAACAAAAAGGAGGAAGGCCCTCAATGAGATGAATTGACACAGTGGCTGTAACAATGGGTTCAAACACAGCAATGATTGTGAGAGTGGCACGGGACTGAGTAGTGTTTTGTTCTGTGTTACATAGGGTCACTGAGTAGGAACCGACTTGAGGGTACCACCACCACCGACATATACATAACCACAGTCTACAGGTGTCATTACTTTACTAGTCTGAGTGGAGTGTAGAAATGCTACCTCCTTTTACATCTGTTTATTCTGTCCTCTTTATTATACAATTGTCTTAAATATTTCCTTTACATACATTTAGAATGACATCAGACAGTGTTATTTTTGTTTCAACCATCAAACATAATTCAGAACTCAAGAGAAGGAAAGTCTATTGTATTTACCCATGTTTTTGCTTACTGTGTTCTTTTTCTCCTTCCTGATACTTCCTAATATTTCAAGGTTCCTTCTTTTATAATTTCCTTTCTGTTTAGAGAACTTGTGTTATTCTTTTAAGAATCATTTTCTAACATCAAATTCTCATCATTTTCCCTCAGCTGAAAAATGACTTGATTTCCCCTTTATTTCTGTGGGATACTTTTGCTGAATGTAGAATTCTGTGTTTACAATTTGTTTTCTCAGAGCTTGAAAAATAATTGTGTCACTTCCTTCTGGCCTCCATGGTTTCTGGTAAGAAATTTGCTTCTGTTTTAATTGTTTTTCCCAGGAGCCATAATGCAGTTTTTCTTTGGCTGCATTCAAGATTTTTTCATTGTCTTTAGTTTTGAGAAGTTTAATTATGGTGTGTCTTAGTGTGGATTTCATTTCAGTTTATCTTTTTGGGGATTTGTTCAGCTTCTTGAATCTGTATATTTATTTCTCTTGCCAGATTTGGGAATTTTTCAGCCATCACTTCTTTGAGTGCTTTTTTTATCCCCACCTTCTTTCTCCTCTCCTTCTGGGACTCTGAGTATATGAATGTTAAATCTTTTGTTATAGTTCCACAAGTTCTTTGGCTCTGTTCTTTTTTTTTCAGATTATTTTTTACTCTGTACTTTAGATTGGGTTATTATTTCTGTTGTATCTTCTAGTTCATTGACTCTTTCCTCTGCCCTCTCTATTCTGCTGTTGAGTCCATCCACTAAGTTTTTTTATTTTGATGATTGTATTTTTAAGTTCTAAGATTTCCATTTGGTTCTACTTTCTGTCTTCTATTTCTTTTTCACTTGTTTCAAGTGAGTTCATAATTGCTTGCTGAAGCATTTTTGTTATGGTATCTTTGAAATCTTTGTCAGATAATTCTGTTCATCTTTGTGTTGGAATCTATTGATTGTCTTTTCTCATTCAATTTGTGATCTTCCTGGTCTTGGTATGATGAGTGATTTTTTCTATCAAAACCTGTACCTTTTTGTATTATATTATGAGATGCTGGATCTTATTTAAACCT
This sequence comes from Elephas maximus indicus, assembly GCF_024166365.1. Taxonomy (NCBI): domain Eukaryota; kingdom Metazoa; phylum Chordata; class Mammalia; order Proboscidea; family Elephantidae; genus Elephas; species Elephas maximus. The sequence continues at coordinate 48,083,761 of NC_064846.1, forward strand.
TCTGCTTTAGCTGGCTTTCTCTGACATCTCTCCGGCAGGATAAGGGGGGAGTGCTGCCTTCTTACTGCCAGATAGAGGTAGAAGCCCAGATTTCCTACTTGGCCTCCATTGACACCCAAAGGTGGGGGTTCCTCATTACTGCATGGTGGGGTTATGGATTGAATTGTGTCCCCCCAAAATATGTGTTGGAAACTTAACCCTTGTACCTGTGGATGTAATCCTGTTTGGAAATAGGGTTTTCTTTGTTATGTTAATTATATCGCACCCAAGTAGGGAAGGTTCTCAATCTAATTACTTCTGAGTTATAAAAGAACAGATTAGACACTGAGGCACACACAAGGGGAAGACAGATACCATGTGAGGATTGTCTACAAGCCAAGGAGCCCAGAAATGCCTGGAACTACCTACAAAGACATATTATCAGGAGTTATCAGTCCCTAGAGAAAGTCATCATGATTGGTCAAGTGGAGGGTCAGCAAAAGAGAGGAAGACCCTTGACGAGATGGATTGACACAGTGGCAGCAACAATGGGTTCAAATATGGCAATGATTGTGAGGATAGTGCAGGACCAGGTAGTGTTCTGTTCTGATGTACATGGGGTTGCTATGAGTTGGTACTGACTCTACAGCACCTAACAACAACAAAACTATAAAGGTGGAATGGACACGGTAAAGACTCTGATTTTTTGGAATTTTAGCCTCCAGAACTGTGAGAAAATAAACTTCTGTTCTTTAAAGCCACCTACTTGTGGTATTTGTGTTACAGCAGCACTAGGAAACTAAGACAGAGTGGGTTTTCCAGCTTCCCACATGGTCTCCATTGACATCACAGGAAGGTGGGGGAGAAGATTCATTACTGACCAGCTGGAATGAAAGTCTGGGCTTTCTCTTTGCACTTTTCTGACACCACCCAATTGGGGATGTTGGGATACCTCATTACATCCTAGTAAGGGGGAAAGTCTAGGCTACCCACATAGTTTTTGTTGGCATGGGTGTGAGTGGGGCCATAGGTTTTATGTGATGTTTGTCTGGAGTAGAATGGTCATTGTCTAAATGTTTTTTAGCTTGATAGGCTGCCGCTTTCTTTGTCTTTTGGCAAGATAGAGCAGGCTTTAATGTTTTCTTTTTTTTTTTTTTTTTTTGCATCTGTTGGCATTTCTGGGTTGCCAGCTTCTTCAGCTCCAAGTCTGGGATATATGAGGCAAAAACAAAATCCAGGGAACTCACCACTGTGTTGTTTCTTGAGTCCCAAAGTCCCTAGATGGTCTGCCTTCTTTTTGCTGCCTTTCAGAGTCATCTTATGTTTGTTTATATGTAATATCCAGGGATTTTGGCTGTACGTAGCAGGGGAAATAGAGAAAAGTACATCTACTTCATCTTCCAGAGCCCTGGCAGTGCAGTGGTTAAGAGCTCAACTGCTAACCAAAAGGTCGGCAGTTTGAACCCACCAGCCGCTCCTTAGAAACCCTAGGGTGCAGTTCTACTCTGTCCTACAGGGTTGATATGAATCAGAATCGACTCAACAGCAACAGACTTTGGTTTTACTCCATCTTCCAAGAAGCAGAAGTCCCCTATTTCCTCTTTTTAACGTGTCCATTCTTATTTCGATATATCCACCTATCAAGGAAAGGAGTCCTGGTGGTGCAGTGGTTAAAGCACTCAGCTGCTAACCAAAAGGTTGGAGGTTTGAACTCACCATCTGCTCCACAGGAGAAAGATGTGGCAGTCTGTTTCCATGAAGATTACAGCCTTGGAAGCCCTACGGGGGCAATTCTACTCTGTCCTATAAGGTCGCAATGAGTCAGAATCGACTCGACAGCAACAGGATTCATTTGGTTTGGGATCTATTGAGAGAATCATCTAAGGAAGGCATAGCTAAAGTCTTCTTCCCTGTTTAGAAAGTGGAGATACTAGCAATCATTGCATTTACTGTAAAGTTGTGCTGAATTTACTAAATCAAGTGCTCAATATATCTATGTTGATAATTATGGTGTTCCTATCTTTAAACTTAATTTCTAAGGTATGAGCTGACCAATATTTCTCCTCTATATTCTCTCCTCTTAGCAATCCTATAGGACAGGGTAGAACTGGCCCCATAGAGTTTCTTTTTGGTTTTATATTATCTCCTACTGTAAGGTGTAGTTGGAGGAAAAATAGCCTACATATGGTTGTTAAATTGTAGTCACAAATCTACTAGATATGCTGATAAAAATTAGAAGTCCTAATTAAAAAATAGGGAAAATTCACTGATAATAATCTCTCATTTTTATTAGATTGCACTGCACATGTATATAGGCAGTCCCTGGGTTACAAACAAGAGATCCATTCCTAACTGTGTCTTCAAGTTGAATTTGTAGGTAAGTTGGAACAGGTGTATATGGTTTTCATTCAGCCCTACTGTAGTGCAAGAAAGGAGCCCTAGTGGCACTGGGGTTAAAGCACTCAGTTGCTAACTGAAAGGTCAGCGACTCAAACCCACCAGCTGCTCCTCGGGAGACAGATGTGGCAGTCTGCTTCCAGACAGATTTACAGCCTTGGGAACCCTATGGGGCATTCTACTGTGTCCTATAGTGTCGCCATGAGTTGGGATTGACCCAATTTCAGTGTGTACAGTTTGGTTGATTTAGTGCACGACAAGGCTCAAAGTCTTCTCAATGATTTAAAAGCTGCACGTGCAAGTGAAGGTTGATTGTGATGAAGAATTGGCTGCGAGTGAGGGTTGGTTCAATGGTTTCAAAACGAGGGCAAATTTACATAACATTAAAGGGCAAGTACTAGTTATCTATAAGCCGGACATTCAGAACCCGAGGACTGCCTGTATATAAGTTCTGTTATAACATAATAATATGATTTATTTAATTGGAAAAAAGGGACAGTCACGTGTTTGGTATTTTTTATTGGACAGCAAGCTCAAATGCCAGACTGTTTGTTTCAAAATCAGACACCTGGCAACCCTGGAATGTGACCAGGGAGAGCCAGAGCCACTGGAGCAGGGCAGGCAATCTGGGAAGTTTCCAGGAAGTTAAATTCAGTAAGTATTTGTTGTGCAATGATGGGACATCTGGATCAGTGTATAGCATCTGGTAGAGTCTGACAACAGGCTACAGGTAAACAGAAAATTGGCAACAGGGAAATCTCGCTAGGGACTGTAGATGGGTTTGCCAGTAGCCTGCCAGAGGTCACTGATAGAAGAATTTGGGGATAATTAAAGCAGTGGGGTGGATATGAGTATCAGGAAATAAGTTACGGAGACTAAAGTTCAAAAAGAGTTACAGGAAAGGGATGGTAGGGCCCCAGGTTTAGAAGAACTAGAACTCTGAGATTACCAAATCAGGTATGCAGAAATCAGGGATCAAGATGGACACCAAATTACAAAATATGGATGTGGTCACAAGAAACAAGAGTCCAGTTATCAAAATCCTAGTAAAAAGAAGCCAGACTGTTCCCTCTACTCAAGCCATTTTATATGAACTTTGTATGCTAACCTACCTGAGCCTGTGCTGTGTTGGGGTTTTAAAAAGTAAGAGGCTTCTGTACTCTCTTTACCTCTAGAATTTCCCCAGGTTTGATTCCACTCGCTCAACTACCCTTTGCTTCTTAGTTTGTTATTGTTTGTATTTGTTCTGTTTTGTTTTGCCCCTTGTCTGTTTCTGGACTTCAGCTTTTATGTTCTATGTAGCCCATTGAAATGCTACCTGTGTAATTGTACATACTGTCTTGGCTTTGATCCTTGGCGTCCTCCAGGATGCCTGGAAACCCTGGCAGTGCTCTCTGACTTTTCAGACGGTGTTGTTGTTGTTGTTGCTGTCATTGTTGTTAGCTGCCTTCGAATCATTCCCCAACTCACGGTGACCCCATGCACAACAGGATTGAAACACTATGATTCATAGGGTTTCCATTGTCTGATTTTTGGAAGTAGATGGCCAGGCCTTTCTTCCTGGTTCATCTAAGTCCAGAAGCTCTGCTGAAACCTGTTCAGCATCATAGCAACATGCGAGCCTCTGCTGACAGACATGTGGTGGCTGTGCTTGAGATGCACTGGCTGGGAATCTAACCCAGGTCTTCCGAGTGGAAGGCAAGGATTCTACCACTGAACCACTATCCCCTTTCACACTATGTTGCTGTTGTGAGGTGGAGTCACGTCAGTTCTGACTCATAGTGACCCTATATACAACACAACAAAATACTGTCTGGTCCTGCACCATTCTCACAGTCATTGAGATGTTTGAGCCCATTGTTGCAGCTACTGTGTCAATCTGTCTCGTTGAGGGCCTTCCTCTTTTTTGCTGACCCTTCATTTACAAAGTATGATGTCCTTCTCTAGGGAGTGGCTCCTCCTGATAGCATGTCCAAAGTATGTGAGATGAAGACTTGGCATTCTTGCTTCTAAGGAGCATTCTGTACTTCTTCATGCTGTACTTCTTCCAAGACAAATTTGTTCGTTCTTCTTGCAGTCCATGGTATATTCAATATTCTTCACCAACACCGTAATTCAAAGGCATCAATTCTTCGTTCTTCCTTATTCATTGCCCAGCTTTCTCATGCATATGAGGTGATTGAAAAGACCATGGCATGGGTCGGGGGGCGCACCTTAGTCCTCAAAGCAATATCTCTGCTTTTAACGCTTTAAAGAGGTCTTTTGCAGCAAAATTGCCCAATGCAATGCATCATTTGATTCCTTGACTGCTGCTTCCATGGGCGTTGACTGTGTATATACATAAAATAAAATCCTTGACAACTTCAATATTTTCTCCATTTATCATGATATTGCTTCCCCGACTAAGACAGACTAGGAAGAAGGACCTGGCGATCTACTTCTGAAAAACTTAGCCCGTGAAAACCTTACTAATAGCAGCAGAACATCATCTGATATAGTGCTGGAAGAGCTGCCTCCTCAAAGTAGAGTTGACCTTAATGATGTGGATGGAGTCAATCTTTTGGGACCTTCATTTGCTGATGTGATGAAAAGAAACAGCTGCAAACATCCATTAATAATCAGAACATGGAATGTATGGAGTATGACCACATCTTAGCCAGGGAGTTCCAAACAGGTACTGTCACCTACAGGGCTTTGATGTTTTCCAAGATCGGTATTTGCCTTAACAGAAATGATATTAAGCTCTGAATTTTAGTCAAGAAACTGGACCAATATTAAGCCCTTATTTGTCCCTTTTACCTGTTGCCAGGATTTCTTGCCTTTGTTCTCGTCTTTGACACCAAGACTCTTCACCTGAATTCCAAGTTCCTTCTATCCAGTGCTTTCCCAGAACCACTCCCTGTTCTAACCTTATACTTTCCTAAATCTTCATTTTTGTCCAGGCATCTTATTCTGGCTACTATCTGGCTCTGCTGATGTTTGGTATCTTGACCTGGTTACAGATTTCCAACTTTGCTATAACTGTTCATTTCTGGGATCTTTTCCAGGCATGGTCTGCTTGTATACCTAACTGTCTTGGACATTTAGCCTTGGTTTCTGCTTTCGAGTCCTGGACCCTTGCCCCAGTCCTTACTATTGTCAGCATCCATGTTCTTAGTTTTGACACAGGGCCAACTTGGATTTGTTTGTGTAGCCCTTTTTGGCATTCATATGATGACCTTGACTCCTATCCCAGGGACTCACACCTCACTCACACCTCACTTATCTTTTCTTTGTCTGTATATTCAGGTTATCACATGTTTCTGAATTTTGTAGATTCTTCCCTTCTAACAAGTATTATCCAGCTTTATGTCCTAATTTCTTACATATATATTTCTTATAAACTAAAAAAAAACTTTTACTAGTTCATGTTAATAGTTATCTCAGTTTTCCTTTCCTCTCCCCTCCCCCTGCAGATTATAGGCACTTTAAATGGGGACCTGATTTAGAAAATGCTTTCACTTGAACAGGGACTCTAATTGGTGGGGGGATTATTAGGTACAAAAGTAGGCCATTGGGGAGAGGCTTATGGATGGCTGAGGCTTTGGGGCTGCTATTCAATCACAATAGCATATCTAGATTTGAATGGGGTTCACCCCTACTTATAACAGCCTTGATCTAGATACTAAAGAAAATTACAACTCCATTTTTCTTTTTGACCCAAAATGATAGATGGGGGTTATGGTAGAGCTGAGAAACCAACAGGTGGAAGCAACCAAAGTAACCCTTCCATGGAACCCTGGTATTGAAATTTGATGAACCCTAGAGGCAAAAATGAGTGTTGTGGAAAGTTGCCTTTTTTTTTTCTTAATTCCCTTAGATCTTGAAAGTGTTATGATCTTTCTCTAAATCACCTAATTATCAACCCTATATCTTTCCTCTTTTCCTTTTTGTAGTTGACATTTTCAGAATATGAAAGCAACAAGAGAGGCTTTAAGGTACGAAGCAAATTTCAGTAATATAAAAGAACACCATTAAGTCCATTCAGTGATAGGCGTGAACTTGATATAGTCTTTGTATAGGTATCTTAAAGTTTAATTAAGATGAGCAAATAGTTCCTAATTAGTACATGAAATGCCTTCAGCATTAAGTAAAGAATAAGTCCCAAGAAGGCTGGAGGAAAGTTTGCCTGCCCAGAGGGTTTGGCTTTTGAACCATTAATCCACTGAAGGAAGCTCTGAATCAACTGTATGCTTTATAATCACAGAGGAACGTGAGCAAGTCCCTAGGGCAAGAAAAAGGCTTTAAAATGAGAATAGTCCAAAGGTTTCACTTGCTTTTACTTGCCCTGTGGTATTCTGAAAAAACATCTCTGTCAGATATGTTGGTTTTGTTTTGTATTACTTTTAATTATATGGTTATGACTTGCCTACCATTCCAAGAATTTCAACAGTAAACTCTCCCATATATGGCTACTGTCTAGATTAATTTTCTGCTGGCTAACATGTTCCCCAAAAGGCTCATGCTGACTCAATCTTCTGAAGCAAAGTCACAAAAGGCCTCAAATGTCTACTGTCTCTTCACCCTGGGGTATTCACCAACTGCCTCCCACTGCCTATACTTTGGAGTATGGGTGGCCTCAGGGCAGGAATCATTCAGTAGAGCAACAGTTCAGGAAGGGATGAGGGATCAAATATTAAAAGTCAACACAGAAATACACATAACCAAACATCACAGGATTGCATTTCTGGGTTTGAAGGATTAGGACCACAGTCTCCTGGGACATCTTGGCCAATTGGCATAATATAGTTCATAAAAGTATGTTTTTATATCCTAGTTTGGTGAGTAGTGTCTGGGGTCTGAAAAGTTTGCAAGAGGCCGTCCAAAATACAACTGTTGGTTTCTACTTGTCCAGAGGAAAAGGGAAAGAAGGAGACGAAAGACTTAAAGAAGAAACTAGTCTACAGGACAAATAGCCTACATGAACCTCGGCCTCATCTACCCTAAGACCGGAAGAACTAACTAGGTGCTCCCTGGATACCACTATTGACTGTTCTAATCAGGGGCACAATAGGTAGACCCTGATAGAATGGTAGAAAAATGTGGAACAGAATCTCAAATTCCTTAAAAACAAAAACGAAAACAGACCTATTGGACTGGTTGAGACTGGAAGGTTCCCCAAGACTATTGCCTTGAGATACTCTTTAAGGTATGAACTAAAGCTAATCCCTGAGGTTACCTTGTAGCTAAATAACAAATCGGCTCAAAAAAATAACGAATATCACCCAGAAGTACTGTGCTCCTTTAAAAAATCACCTATATGAGACTGAATGGTCAACAATTACTTTAAAACAAGATGAGAATGTAAGGGGGCAAGGAAACTAGATTAATGGAAATGAGACAACCCGAACAGAAATAATGAAAATGTTCACGCATTGTGAAGAATGTAACACTGTCACTGAACAACTTGTGCAGAAATTGTTGAATGGGAACCTAAACTGCTGTGTAAACCTTCACCAAAAACACAATAAAATACTATTTAAAAAAAAAAAAGTCAACACAGAATGGGTTAGAAGTATAAGGACTTAGGCAAGGTGTGAGAGCGCAGGCAGTCCTTAAAGATGAGGAAAGCTTCTAAATTCAAACAGACATGGAATTTGAAGAGCAGTGACCACGGGCACCTTATAACCTTTGTGTGCCTCTGTTTTGTCATCTGTAAAAGAGAAGAATTAGTCAACATCTAAGTTCTCTTTCCACACTAACATTTATTGACTGATTTAGGAAAGCATTTCTGGCAGATATTGTACTTTAACAGTTCCAGGCATGTTTAATATCCAGTGAAATGTAGATGACTATTCCAGGCGGCCAAACAAAATTTATCTTGATCATACATCTTCAATGCTCATTTTGGAGAAAGCCACATCTTGCCTAGAAAGTGAAGCTTTATTCAGATCCATATAGAAAAAACAGGGCTTCCAGGCTGAGATGTTATACTGGAAGATAATATGCCCTTTCTGGCTCCACAAAATTAATGCTTTTTCAAAACGCCTATTGCGGGTGTGTGTGGGGGGGGGGGAAGAGACTAAAGATAAGTATGATGTTTCATGCTGAAGAAAAATAGGAAGCAAGAGTGAGAGGAGACTAAGTCTGTAGTCAGGAAAAAGAAATCAAAGGAACTCAGAGAACAGGCTCTTTTTTATAATTCATTATAATATTTATTATGCCATCCCTCAAAAGACCAAAATTCAGGGCCCATAGTGAGAAGAGGTAGTAGGGAATGTGTGCAGAGATAAAAAAGGAAAAAAGATAAGTCATCTTCCTCTACTCTTGTTCATAACAAAAACAAAAAAACCCTGCTGCCATCGACTCGATTCTGACTCATAGTGATGCTATAGGATAGAGCTGAGCTGCCCCAGGGTTTCCAAGGCTGTAATCTTTATGAAAGCAGGCTACCACATCTTTCTCCCACAGAGATACTGGTGGCTTTGAACCACCGACCTTTTGGTTAACAGCTGAGTGCTTACCCACTCCACCACCAAGGTTCCTTATTTGGTTCATAATAGTAACTAATAATAATGGTAATTAGTGTTAGGAGAGGCACTCTGCCATGGTCCCTGAGCAATCCTGCAAGTTCTTGCTGGGTATTCCAAGAATGCAAGTCCCTAACTGCTCTTTGCCTGGGCCATTTCTCAGAGTTGTTTTTGCACCAAGCAACCATGAAAGATGAGGCAACATCTCTCTCCAGACAAAGAGTAAGCTTGCTTACTGCTTACTATAAAACCAATGAATCCCCCAGCTTCAGTGTTCCTCAACTCTGACGCAAACCCACTGTGTGTGTAGCAGCCACCTGGCCCTTCCACATCATTTCTGTCCGACTTGGGGGCTAAGGAAACCAATGCAAATATGCTGATGCTCATGCTGCTTGCTGTGCTGTGAGTAATAAAGTCCTTTGGCCCTGAGCCAGGAGTCTCCTGTCTTCTGATAGCATCCATGAAACTGTGCCAGGCTAACTTGCTAGTTGTGAGTCAAATTCTAGATCCTGACAATAAGAAGACATGATGTCTTCATCTAATTTGGTTCATAACAGTAATAGGTAATAATAATAGCATTATTGAAGGCTTACTATGTACCAGGCACTGCTTTGTGCACTTTACATGAATTATCTCATGTAATATCCACATCTATCTTACTAAGAAGTTAAATGACTTGCCCAAGGTCATATACTCTCAAGCTGCCCATTATCATTACTATTCCTTCTTCCTTGCCAACATTTTCCTTTATCCCTTATTGTTTTCTTCTTAATGTAATTCCTTGTTCTTACAATTAATAGTAAGAATTCCTTTAAAAATAATGCAAAACTTACTCCCACAAAAAACTATTTTGTATCTCACTTGTCTTCTTCTCAATGTAGTAGTTAATAGCCTAGACTCTGGAGCCAGCCTCCATTCACTCCTGAGTGACCTTAGAGTAAGCTATTTAATCTGTGTCTCAGTTTCCTTATCTGTAAAATGGAGGATAATAATAGTACCTACCTCATAGAGTTGTTGTGAGGCTTAAATGGGTTAATATATGTAAAAGGTTTACAACAGTGCCAAACACATAGTCATAGTTCCATAAGAAGTAGCTGTTCTCATTCTTCTTACTTTTTGGAAGGCAGAATATTCCTGAATCATCTTTTCCTCCACATAAACTTCTGATTGATGGTGATTGTACCAATCATCTTCAGCTTTATCATCATCATCATCTTCAGTTGAGTGCACATCATTTGCAAGGTAGGTACTGCGTTTACATCAGAATGATATTCCATTGCAGTCAAAGAATCCATCCTACCAGGAACCTAACACTGCTATATGCAACAGGGAATGCAAAGCCAGTTTAAGTCATTGTCCTGGCCCTACAGAACTTTACAATCTACCTGAAAATATGAAATTAACACACATGAAATCACTAGAGAAATCACTAGAGGGGATTAAATAATTAGTATAATATTGCTCATATAAACTCATATAAGCACTATATTTGTCTAGAGAAGGGTGAGAACAGTGTGGGGCTAAAGCAGGCAAAGTTTTCAAATGGGGAAAGGAGAAATCATGCTGAGTCTTAAAGGGTGGGCAACATTTAGATGGGCAAAGGGGAGAAAGGTACAGATTCTACATGTCTTTAACACTTTCTGGTTTGTATGATCCTTGTCCATATATAGACTCATATCCTTATATCCTCATATCCATTGCTGTCGAGTTAATTCAGACTCAAAGCAACTCTAAAGGACAGAGTAGAACTGCCCCATAGGGTTTCCAAGACTGTAATTTTTAAAAAATTATTATTATTGTTCTTTAGATGAAGGATTACAGAACAAACTAGCTTCTCGTTAAACAGTACACATATTATTTTGTGACATTGGTTACCAACCCCATGACATGTCAACGTTCTCCCTTCTTGACCTTGGGTTCCCTGTTACCAGCTTTCCTGCCTCTTCCTGCCTTCTAGTCCTTGCCCCTGGGCTGGTGTGCCCCTTTAGTCTCATTTTCTTTTATGGGCCTGTCTAATCTTTGGCTGAAGGGTGAAACTCAGGAGTAACTTACTGAGCTAAAAGGGTGTCTGGAGGCCATACTCTTGGGGTTTCTCCAGTCTCTGTAAGGCCAGTAAGTCTGGTCTTTTTTTGTGAGTTGGAATTTTGTTCTACATTTTTCTCTAGCTCTGTCTGGGACCGTCTATTGTGATTCCCTGTCATAGCAGTCAGTGGTGGTAGTTGGGCACCATCTAGTTGTGCTGGACTCAGTCTGGTGGAGAAGACTGCAAATCTTTACAGAAGTAGACTGCCACATCTTTCTCCTGTGGAGCCACTGGGTGGGTTTGAACTACCGACATTTTGGTTAGCAGCCCAGCACTTAACCTGCTACCACCAGGGCTCCTTTTTATCTTCATACCAAAACCAAACCAAACCAGTTGCGGTCAAGTCACTTCCAATCCATAGCGACCCTATAAGACAGAGTAGAACTGCCCCATAGGATTTCCAAGGAGTGGCTGCTGGATTTGAACTGTCAACCTTTTGTTTAGCATCCTAGCTCTTAACCACTGTGCCACCAGAGCTCCTTTATCCTCATAAAAAAAAATAGCTAGCCCTTAATGCAGACAGAGAAGGCATTCTTACCATAGCCCATACGCGGATTCTGATGCACAGAGTGGTTAAGTATCTTGCTCAAGGTCTACAGCCAGTAAGTGGAAGCCACTGACCACTCCAGTTCTGCAGAAGCTCTGCCCGCAAGGAGCTTACAGCTGTTAATCATGACTCTCATACAAGTACAAAATGAACATGTGTTAAAAATTGTATTTAACCCGTTATTAATGAGAGAACTGGCAAGATGTTACAACCGATTCAAAGGAGTAGTCAAAGTAGCACACATTTATATGAGTAAAGGAATGTCGAAATGAATTTACAAAGGGATGGGAAACTGGCCTTTCACATGGTGGGGAAGAGGGAGAAGGAAGTCAATTCAATCTTCACCAGACAGGATTTATTTGCATGTCTATGGACAAAATTATTTTGCACTGCTATCGTTATCTACAACATACAGTTTTAAAGTAGCTCAAAGACAATAAAAAACTAGAATCCATAACCTGGAAGAATCTGCTCCAGACAATGCATAGTTTCCATTGGAGATACCCAGCACTCTTTTTGCTTATTCCAAATTTCCTCATACACCTGAGTTAGAGACATAAAGCAAATACAAATGAAGTAATAGAAAATAGTACAAGGCCACAGGGTTGGAGATGGGGGTTACGGATACCTGACACCATACCTTGAGCTCTGAAGCCGCCTAAGACCAGGAACCTAATCAAGGGTGAGGGAAGCAGGTTTTGTGCAATGAAGAGCCATTCAGAGCAGTCTGCTCTAAGCCAAGCCAGTTTGGAGTCCAAGGTAGGCTTGAAGGAGGGTTTCCAAGCTGCTAAGCGGTGGTGGGTGCATTCCAGGCTGAACAATTTTGTAACACTGAGATACAGAGATTCAGATCACCATCTAATTAAGCCTTTATCTACTGCAGCTTTTTTTTTTTTAAGAAAGTAGCAATTAATTTTATGAGATCACCGTGGATACATCTACTGCCAGAAACTAGAGATGCCAGATGAGAGAAGATGTTCTTATTGATGTCCTAATGAATGGTTTGTGCAGATATGCATTTATGAAAATTGCATTTATATGCATATATATGAATATATAGCTCATCCTTTAAAATGTAATTATGTGCACATATAAAAAAATATAAATATTAATACATAGACTTTGCCTTACATGTATATAGTCACCTACATGGTGGTCTGAAGAGTGCTCAAAAGCCTCCCTGCTCCGAGCTGTCCCCCTAGTAATATGTCGTAGTGTGTGACATTCCCACTATTAGTGTTGCTTCTTTGGGGGAAAGAGCTCCGAAGGCACTTTTTAAAATGCAACAGAAACTTATAAAGAGGACTGACAAAAGAGTGGAGGCAGTGGTGATTCGGTGGTAGAATTCTCACCTTCCATGCAGGAGACTGAGTTTGATTCCCAGCCAATGCACCTCAAGCGCAGCCATCACCCATCTGTCAGTGAAGGCTTGCATGTTTCTGTGATGCTGAACAGGTTTCAGGGAATCTTCCAGACTAAGACAGACAAGGATGAAAGCCTTGGCGATCTACTTCCAAAAACCGTTCAGTGAAAACCCTATGGATCACAATGGTCTGATCCCATTGTACATGGGGTCACCATGAGTTGGGGGCTCACTCAATGGCAGCTAACAACAATAGCAACAAGAGTGAGATGAAAAGGTGTAGAGTGCTGGCAGAGATGGCAGGTCTGAGAAGGACGCCACATGGACAGCTCAGGGAAGCCTTGGAGGTGCCATGGGAGCCTTAGGCACCTGGAAGGAAGAGCAATGACAAAGACGGCAGGAAAAGGAGGCTGGAAGCATTAGATGACAAACTTGTTCATACTACAGGGCTGTGATGGCATCCGACAATACAAACACACAAAGAATTACTCCATAGAAGAATTGAGTTTCAGAAAGTCAGGTCACATATGAGAGGCATTGAGTTTTCCTAATATTAATAGGTTGTTGAAAAGTATTTGTTTGAGAACTGATACAAGGGAACCAAAGTTGCAAATCAAGTGTTACAGGAAAACAAGAGTAGAAGTGGAAAAACCAGTTTATCATGCAAGGTTAAGGACTTAAATGCAAATAGCCAAGGGAGACATCTTTAACACCATCTGTACTCTCATCATCCTTGGGATCAAGGTAGTCATTAAATACCTGTTAGTATACTGAGCTGTTGCAAATTAGTGACCATATGCACCATCCCATGCCCTCATTGGATTTATAATGCTGTAGATGATTCCATGGTGGAAGTACATTAAACAAGTGGGTCACTGGAAAAATTAGTAACTTACATTAATTTAGTAAATTACATGTTTTCAGTGAGCGCAAATAAGAAAAACAAACAAAAAAACTCATTGCTGTTGAGTCGATCCCAACTCAGATGGTGGGTGCATTTATCACAGAGTTGAACGAAAGAGCTGGAATGAGGAATTATCACCACTTTCTCAAGGCTTTCTGATGGAGACAGACTTTCAGGAGATGTTCAAATGAAGTGAAAAAAAGAATAAGCTCATAGATTGGATTGGGCGCATTTAGGAGAATATTCCAGGTGGAAATTAAATGAAAGGATAAATGATACATGGTAAGGGAACTTCCATTCCCTTAGCCTCACATCTCCTTAAGGAAACATACACGAGAGGGACACCCATGTTCTCTCTCCTTGTCCCTCTTTTAAAACCAGAAAACCAAACTAGTTGCCATCGAGTCGATTCCAATTCACGATGACCCCACGTGTGTCAGAGTAGAACAGTGCTCTGCAGGGTTTTCAGAAGCAAATTGCAAGGCCTGCCAGGCCTTTCTTCCAAGGTGCCTCTGGGTGGGTTTGAACCATGTTTGGGTAGATTTAAACCACCAATCTTTCTGTTAGTAGTCAAATGCTTAACTATTTGTACCACCTACAGATTTTGTCCCTCCCTTATGCCCTAACAAATGAAGAAGGATTTATCTAAGTAATGAGTTTGTAAGTAGTAACTGAGAATGCTCTGCTCTGCCATTTCCAGGCCTTCTTCCTAAGGATTGTACTGTGTTTGCTCTTAGCTTGTGGGGAAGGCCTGAGCTTGTCCCACTGTGCCAGTGACTAGGTGAGCGAGGCTTCCTAATTCAGGATGTGGGGGGAAAGGAGGTATTAGAAAGACAGTTGAGGGTGTGCATCTCAGCTATCTTCCAGTCCAGTTTTGTAACTATTTTGATCTTGTATCTGGCTTTGGTGTCCATGTCTCAGTTGCTTTCAAATTAGGGAGAAGAAAAGGGGTGTTATTAATTGTTCTACTAGAACCCGACAGAGCCATGGGTAAATTTATTAGGGAGGATTGGTGAGGGCTGATAAGAAAGAAAACCCTCACAAACCTCATAAAGAAGGCGGCTCTGGCAGCACTAGAATGTCTCTAGCTTCCATTTTCCCTTCTACGATAGTTGCAGCTAAGATTTGTTGCTGTTCTAGTTAGTTCAGTGATTCTCAAACTATGTATAGTGAAGGACCAGTTTTTCTTTCCTTCTGTTAAAATTCCAATCCATCACGCACTGATACTTTTGTAAAATACAATAAAAATGAATTACTGTAAAATGATACTAAACTTGGCTGCTGTGACTGGGATCATAATAGAGGATCCCAAGCAGTATGTGAGAAAAATGTAGAACAAAAATTAAATCCATAAAAAAAGACCAGATTTACTGGTCTGATAGATAATGGAGGAACCCTTGAAACTATGGCCCTAAGACACCCTTCTAACATGGAACTGAAGACATTCCTGGAGACCACCTTTCAGCCAAACCAGAGATAGGCCTACAAAAAAACCAATACCACCCTGGAGGAATGAGCTTCTTAGAGCAGTTAATTACGAGATTAAAAGGACAAAATCTGCCCCAAAGCAAAGATAAGAAGGCAGGAAGGAGTAGGAATCCAGATGAAAGATAACAGGGAACCCAGGGCAAAAATGGGGAAAGTGCTGACACATCGAGGGTACCGCAACCAACGTCTTAGAACATCTGTGTACGAATTGTTGAATGTGAAACCATTTTGCTCTGTAAACCTTCACCTAAAGCACAATAAATTAAAAAAAATTATATTAAACAAAAAACTAGATTCCTGCGTGGTTATAAAAGGAAACACTACCTATAGAGACAAGAGAACCAAAATTTCTCAGAGATTTACAAAATTAGGTTCATTAAACATAAAATATTGTTAAATTACTATAAATGTTTCTAAAAGCTAACTCATAATTTCTGACTTACCTTGACACAGACCAAAAAACCAAACTTAATTCTGATTCATAGTGACCCTATAAGACATAGTAGAACTGCCCCCATAGGGTTTCCAAGGAGCGACTGGTGGATTCAAAGTGCTGACCTTTTGGTTAGCAGCTGAGCTCTTAACCAGTGCACCACAAGGGCTCCATTGACACAGACTGGTAACAAAAAATTCATGGACCAGCACTGGTCTGTAGCCCACACTTTTGATCTAGTCCGCAGAATCCTCAACATCCTCCTGTAAAAATGGGATGCAGGGTAGCATAGTGGTTAAGAGTATAGGGTCTGGCAACAGACTCTAATTCCCAGCTAATGAGCAGTGGAATCAATATTAACACTGTAATGGATTGAATTATGTCCCCAAAACATATGTCAACTTGATTAGGCCATGTGTGGTTGTCCTCTATTTTGTGATTTTCCTATGTGTTATAAATCATAATCTCTGCCTGTGGTTAAAAGGATTAGGGTGGGATTGGATTGTAACACCACCCTTATCTAGGTCACCTCCCTGATCCAAGGTGAAGGGAGTTTCCCTGGGGTGTGGCCTGCACCACCTTTTATCTCTCAAGAGATAAAAGGAAAGGGAAGCTAGCAGAGGGTTGGGGACATCATACCACCAAGAAAGCAGTGCTGGGAATAGAGTGCGTCCTTTGAACCTGAGGTTCCTGTGATGAGATGCTCCCAGACCAAGGGCAGATGGATGACAAGGACCTTCTTCCAGAGCCGACAGAGAGAGGCAGCTTTCCCCTGAAGCTGGTGCCCTGAATTCTGACTTCTAGCCTACTGGCCTCTGAGAAAATCAATTTCTGTTTGTTAAAGCCATCCACTTGTGGTATTTCTGTTATAGAAGCACTAGATGACTAAGACACCTTCCTGATAGGCTGCATGGAGCCCTTGTGGTGCAGTGGTTAAGAGCTTGGCTGCTAACCAAAAGGTCGGCAGTTTGAATCCACCACAGCTCCTTGGAAACCCTATGAGGCAGTTCTATAGGGTCCTATAGGGTCATTATGAGTCTGAACTGACTCGACGGCAATGGGTTTGGTTTGGTTTTTTGGATAGGCTGGGTATGAGGATGAAATGAGATGATTTATGTAAAGCACCTGGCTAGTACTGTGCTGAGCCTCTTGTACGTGTTCAATAAATGCTATTATTATTATGGACCAATATCCACATTGGGTGGTAGGCTTCTGCTTAATGTTTTGGAAGAAGCATAAATGGGAACAAATAAATACTTCTGTACTCCATTCTTTGAATGAATCACATTACATTATCTTTTAATAATTGGTGTACTTTGGTCATTGTGTTTTCTTTCACCCAGAGGCTGACTGAATCTGTGCAAGTGAGCTAAGGGGCCTGAAGACTTTCACTCTTATGGCTGCATTTGTTCATCCTTGAGATGCAAAAGTGATTCTCCTGAGTAAATTCTAGACCCCACATGAGCTAAATAGTCATAGTCAAAGGTCTAGCCTGAGTGGATCACTGTGAATCCCTCTGTGAACGTTTGCAGTGTTTATTAGTCCTGCTTAATACTGTCTCCTAAAATTTTCATTTCCTAAAAGAAAAGAAGGCCTGGAAGGAATTCAAGGAACTAGAACAAATTGGAGTCAGGTAGGGTAGGTTGGTGCCTTGGACCCTATAATGTACCTGACAGAGTTGGGTCAGGAAGCCAGGTAGGCCAAATGGCCTTGTAACAGAGTTAAGCAGAGATTTATACTCATCGGAGAGGCGGCTGACTGCTCCTCTACACCCCCGCCCCCATCCTTGGCATTTCCTATTCTACAATTTTCCAGTGCCAGCTAAATCCATTTCTTTTCATTGTAAAAAAGCAATAATAAAGCTACACCTGAATGCCATAGAACATTAAATGATTGTTTCCTCATATCAAACAAGCATGCTTTTCAATAAGGCAGAGCTAATGAAAGTCTGATTTGCTTTCACTGTTCTAGTTTGTTCAGTCTGCAGGCCAAAACTGAGGCAGTTTGGGTCATGAGGACTGTTTAGAGCATGCCTCTGGCCTCACTGGTGTAGAGTTTCCTTGTCTGTGGTTAACTGAACTTTTTTTTTTTCCCAGTTTGGTCTCGTAAACTACAAGTTTCATGTTCCAAATTTACTTCTAGGCACGGCAAAGTCGATTCCTGTGTGGTTATAAAAGGGAACACTATCTATTGAGACAGGCAAACCAAAAAAATTCAGAGATTAAATTTGTTTTTAACAGAGGGATAGGTTCAATGACATGGGGGGAGCGTCGTAAATTCAGGGCTTCAATAAGTAGTATGTTATGTTCTCTCTGGATTTAATGGTTATGAATTCCCATGATTTTTCATCGATGTGGGAGAGTCATAAGACAATGAGAAAGGAAGATTAGTTACATTGTTATATTAAAAAGGAAACTGAGCAATGAGTAAGACATTTTCCCCTAGAAACAAGGCCATCTGGCAGGCCCCTGGCAGAACTGAAAACGAAACAAAGAATATTAATTAGCAAGTCCTTGTTCAAAATTGGAAACCCTGGTGCCGTAGTAGTTAAGAGCTAGGGCTGCTGACCAAAAGGTTGGCAGTTTGAATCCGTCAGCCACTCCTTGGAAACCCTATGGGGCAGTTCTGCTCTGTCCTATTGGGCTGCTAATGAGTCAAAATCGACTCAATGACAATGGGTTTTGTTCAAAATTAAAAGCCACTCTTATTCCTCATCTAAGAGCAAAAATGGTATCTGGGATCTAAATTGCAAATGCTTGTCTACCTGTTCTTGAATTCGTTGAGATGTGTGGGGAGTCCTGTTTTAACAATTGAAGTAAAACTACTCTTCTGCTGCTCTCACTCTCTTGCTGGGTGGTTTGGCATGCATCTGAGTTGAAACAATCCACTTCCTGGTGGGAAGCCTCACCTAGGAAATCCTGCTGTCTGTAGCATATATTCAAATTAAGTTACAGGGGCAATGGAACTATTAGAAGAGTCATTTGAGGAGAAGTCAGTCTTTGATAAGACAGAACCAAAGAATGTCCCCCAGGAGGCATCCAATTTTTTTGTGTGTCATTTTCTAAAATGAAACAGTACAGAGCGGTCACTAATGAATTAGAAGGTCTTGGTTCTGACCCAATAGAGTCCTTGGATAGCTCAGATCACAGTGACAGAATACTTAGTTAAAATATCCTCACAACCTAGAGCTGCTGAGCAAGCCATAAAAAAAAAACCCACAGACACCACTAATATCCCTCTGACATTTAGCCCCCACCTACACCCCAAATTCCATATGCCATAGATGATTCACCTGACTTTGTTCCTCACATCATTTGAGTTTTTTTTTTTCATTCATTTATGCTTTATAGTAAGTGGCATTTAGTTGTGTGGGAGCCTTCTTTAGTTACCATGTGACAATTCCCTGAAGCCTTTCTAGTCTTTATTTCTTTATTTTTCGCTGAGTGAACCTTCTCAGCAAGGAAGAGTCAATGGCTTTAATATTGTCTCTTTTTCCTCTTTTTGTTCTGGACCTCCTAAAGTCATCTGAGAGTTGATCTAGACCTCCAACCAGGTCCCTGAACAGTCACTGTTTTCCTGGGGTCCTTATGATTCTTGAACTGGCCTATGTATAGGGTGAACCCTCCAGATAGGGTCAAACCAAAACCAAACCCAGTGCCATCGTGTCGATTGCGACTCAGCAACCCGATAGGACAGAGTAGAACTGCCCCATAGAGTTTCCAAGGAGCGCCAGGAGGATTTTAACTGCTGACCATTTGGTTAGCAGCTGTGTAGCACTTAACCACTATGCCATCAGGGTTTCCCCAGGCAGGGTAACCGTGCTAAAAAGGGTTTCTAAACCTGACTTGACTGCCAGAGGATCTTCAAGGGCCTCCTAAGCCAACTTTGGACCCACGGATTTGGGATGAGTATATTCAGTGGTCTAAAAATAGTTACTGGGGAAGTAGAGGCCAGTTGCCTTGCTACATGAGTGTAGAGAGAAAATATTTATTGTGCACAACACTTGTCTAGTGCTTTACAGTTTTCCATGTGTTTTAACATTTCCTTATTAAATCCTCCCAACCTGTGAGGTGAGGGAGTATATATACCCATAAGGAAACTTAGGTCAGAAGGTTAAATAACTTTCTCAAATGTATTATTATAAACTCTTTCAACTGGAAAACTAACCTTAGCTCAAAGGGGAATTTATTCATTCACATAGCTGGCAGAATTGAAGGAAGGAAGAGCAAGCAGGAACCAGGGCCCTCAGAGACTGGAATAAGAGCTCGACATTGTCAGAGCTTTCTCTCCACTCATCTTTATTTCTTCTTGTTTCTGCTTGGATTCATTCTGTAGACAAGTTCTCCCTATATCATGGAAAAAGATGATTGGTGGTAGCTCCAATCATATAGCCTTGCAGCTCATTATCAAAGTGAGGGGTGCCTTGATTTCAGACAATTTGGGGGAAGTATTTTTTTTACCCCAACTCCTTTAGCTTAGCTCACATGCCCTCTCCCTTGGAACAATCACTGCTTCCAGGGAGATGCAGTGCTATATGCTTGGTCCAGTCCTGGATCATGCCCCCCACCCCCTGCTTTTTTTAGTTAGGGTGGAGATGAGGGTAGAGCACTATCATTACCACCAAGGAATTGGGACAGAGTTCTACAAAGAAAAGACCATGATCTTACAGGGCAAAGAATGGGAAAAGCTAGATGCAGTGCTACACAGCTCTTTCCAAAATATGCTAGGAGAATGAGGAAAAACAAACTGGTTGAATGCAGAGGAGAATATTTAAGAAAATTTAGAAGGTTATTTTAGAGCTCTGAGCCACTATTTTTGAGAAGTCATGAAGAAGAGATAGACCTGGAGACATGAAAAGTCTGCATACAAACCATAATTGAAACTCAGAAAAGTATGTCTTGATAAAGAGTGATACTTGGAAAGCTAATAGAGAAGCAGTTCTCAGCGTTTTGACCTGAGAAGTCCTTTACACTCTTAAAAATTACTGAGGACCCCAAAGGTCTTTTGTTTATATGGGTTACAGCTATTGATATTTATTGAATTAGAAATTAAAACTAAGAAATTTTAAACTACTTGTTAATTCATGTAAAAATGAAAATAAACCCATTGCTTGTTGACAATTTCGTTTTTAATGAAAAAATAATCATAACTTCTACTGCTTCCTCAAGGGCATTATTAAATGAAATGGCATAATTTTTTCTGTAAGTGCATGGTGGTAAAGGATACAATGACTATGAGGATAGTTTGGTGCCCCTGCCTTGATCCATGCTAAGGCACCGGTGGTTTTATCCATCATTGCTTTTGCAACCATGAGTACAATTTCTAGCACCCAGAAAAAGGCAAATAACATTTTAGTATTGTTATGAAAATAGTTTTGACCTCTCCAAACCCCTGAAAAGGTCTAGAGGATCACCATGAGTCTTCAGACTACATTTTGGGAACCAGAATTCTTGCAGTAGAGGAAAGCATCAATTAATCCATTTGCTCACCTAGGCTGGCATCAAGTACTGGATAGCAATCAGCCCAGCTTTATACAAAGCAGATCATTCCATGACATCTTCATTTCCTCCTTTGGTAGAAAAATAGGCCAAGGAGTTAAGAGTGAAACAGTGTCATTGTAATGAAATCACCTTGAAACTGTTTAAAAGCCTTGTTAGGTTTTCACAGTCATCAACATCAAAAAAGCATTTGTTAAACTTGCAATTCCTTGGAACACGTCTCTGTCTCTTCCAATGTAAGCAAGAATACATTGACAGATTTCACCACAGAAATAAATATGTAAGAAAAGCAGGTAGCAAAACAAAACGAAAAAGCTCAGGTTTAAACAATAAATTAGTACATCAAATACTCAGAAAGATGCAGTTTATTTTGACGGTCTTGTCCATGATACCATCCTTAATTGCAAGTCTTAAAGACTTGCTGTGAATAACATGAGAGGCACCATCATCGGCTCATTGTTAACCTGGAAGTGATGCCTGACATGGTGATTCACAAGGCTAAGTCCTGGGGATGGGATATTAAGCCTACCCATGATTCCAAAAAGAAATCAGTGGGGTGAGTAATACATTTGCATGTAGCACTAATTTGGCTGTGGAGCCTTTAGGGGCACCGGGTTAAATTGCATCCTGGGAGCAGGCCAGGTAATTTTTTTTTAAGCAATCAGGATACTCACTGGTTAGAGTTTCAGGGCATAAAACTTCTAGAGACAGAGCTTTGTAATTATAGATTTATTTGAGTGTTATTTGTTTAATGTTTGCCTTTCTTCCTTACCATAGTATCCAGAGCCTGACAGAGAATAGGTATTCAATAAATATTTGCTGAAAAAATGAATAATTGATTGCTTTTACTACACGGTCCTGCATGGTCTGGCTCCTATCTACCTTTCCAGCCCCATCTCCCGCCATCCTCCACCTGGCTTTCAGGACTCCAATCACAGTGACCTTATTTTCGTCCCTTGAATTCGTCATACTTTCTACCATCAAAGAGCTATGCTATTCCCTTTGCTTGGAATGGTCCTGTATCTTAATGCTTAACTACTACTCACTTGTCAGATCTCAGTTCAAGTTTTAGGTTTAGGTTCCTCCGGGAAGCCTACCTTGAGCTCCATGACTAGGTCAAATCCTCCTTCTTATATGCTTTCCTAGGACCTAGCACACAGGAGCCCTGGTGACATAACGATTAAGTGCTTGGCTGCAAAGCAAAAGATCTGTGGTTCAAACCTACCCAGCAGCTCCATTGGGAGAAAGCCCTGGTGATCCGCTCCTGTAAAATGTAAAGATTACAGCCTAGAAAACCCTATGGGGCAGTTCTACGCTGTTACATGTGGTCCCTATTAGCCAAAATCAACTGGACAGCACCTGACAACAACATGCCTTCTTTTGTAGCACAACAACAGAGTTGGGTAATTGCAACAAGACCTTATATCCTGCAAAGCCCTAAAATATTTCCTATCTGACCTTTTAAAGGAACAGTTTCCAACCTCTTATTTAGAAAAATGTATGGGTTTTTTTTTTTTTTTAAGCTCTGAATCTGTGTTTACCTTCCAATATATTGCTGGACTTCTAGTTACACGCTTATAATGATCCCTGTGTATGAGAATTGTACGCCAAAAAGACATTGGGTGATTGACAGTCTTTCTACACAATCTTAACAAAAGAAGTTTGTTTATTTTTAAAATTTGTGGCCAGAGTTGCTGTTTGTAGTGCCTGTACTTGTTTGAGTTTCTTGCATAATAATAGCTAATATTTATTGAGCACTTTCTATGTATCAGGCTCAGGTCTAAGAACTTTACATAGATTATCTCATTTATTCCCCGCAACTTTACAGTATACTATTATTATTCCTGCTTTATAGATGAGGACAGTAACGATCAGGGAGGTTATGCAGCTTATCCAATGTCACAGAGCTTGTGAAAGTGCCTGAGCAGGAATTCGAGTTGGTGGACTCTGACTCCCGGCAGAACGTGTGTTCTTAAACACTCCACTACCCTGCCTGCCTTCCTGAAGCTTTTACTCCAAAAAAGCCACTCCATTCCTGATCTTTAAATACCAAGTCAGTTTATACGCTGTCGTTTCCAAGTGGGACCACTTAGAATTTTGAGATTTAGAGGTAAGATGTAGAAAGACTTTTAAAACGCCAGCCCTTGGCAGAGTGCCAGACACACAAAATTCAATCAATAAATGTCTTCATTGTTGTTGGTGGTGACATGACGTGGAAGAGGGAGAGGAGGAACACAAAGAATTCTCTCCGAGGAGTATCACCTCTGAGATGACGTTGAGGAGGAAGAGGATGAAGACAAAGAATTCTCTACTAGGAGTTTCACCTCATCCCAGGTCATTGCCAAGGAGTGAAAAAATAGTTCCAGGTATTGGTATTCACTGCTTAGGATTCTGCCTACCTCTGAGCATGTAAGAAGTGGAAATGTCTCAATACTTGGGTTACTTCTTCCTTGTAAGCAATTGGTATTTAATTAACTACAGTACTAAAGTAATAAGCCATACTCTATAAAGTTTAAAAATTACGAGAACACATCTCACTAAATAAAAGGCGTGACTGAGAAACCTAACCTATTTCATTCAGTTTTCTGATATGATTTAATAGACTGCATCCAAACAGTTCTGCCATGACTATATCCACAGCTAATGCTTAGCTCTATTTTGCTTTCTATATTTTGTTCATTGTTCTTATGGATTCTGTTAGTTCAGCGATGTACTCTGATAGACCATCACCTCCTTCCATAAAGTGGTCATATGATCTCGGTCAAAGGATCATTTAAAAAATAGACACCCAATCCCAATAGAATCAAGATTCTTCCAATCAACAGATAAGCCATATTGTGCATCAGTTTGTACACAAAGATTTGCTTCTTCCTTCTGTGACGGTAACTGCCATTTGGGGTCAGCATTTGGCAGCAGTAAATTTTCATGTCCTCTCTTCGCTGGTTTGTGTTGCTATGAACTAACATTATTACAGTGCGTTTTAGAAAACAAAAGAAGAGGGAAAGGGAGACAGAAAAAGAAAGAAAGAAAGAAATGAAGGAAGGAAGGAACAGTTGGCGGAGAGTCTGTTCTGACTCATGGTGACCCCGTGTGTTGCAGAACAGAACTGTACTCCATGGAGTTTTCAAGGCTGTGACCTTTCAAAAGCAGATCACCAGGCTCTTCTTCTGAGGTACCTCTGGATGCTTGAACCACACACATTTTGACTAGTAGTCGAGTGCTTAACCATTTGTGGCACTCAAGGAATCCTGATAATGCCAGTAACCTGGTTATATCCCAAACCCATTGTCATCAAGTTGATTCCAAATCATAGCGACCCTATAGGACAGAGTAGAACTGCCCATAGGATTTCCAAGGCTGTAATCATTATGAGAGCAGATTGCCACATCTTTCTCCTGCAGAGCAGCTGGTGGGTTCGAACTGCCAACCTTTCAGTTAGCAGCCAAGCATTTAACCTCTGTGCTACCAGGGCTCCTTGGTTATATCCCAGGACTTGGTTATCAGTGAATCTATCCTGACAATGCTAATCACATCTCATTGCTGACCCCAACACATTTAATTTGGTAAGGTAACAAGTTTATGGAACAACTAGATGAGATGTCCAATTCCCACCAACAGCCCCGTGGCCATAAGGGAACTTGCGAATCTGTAGGAATTTTCAAGGCAGCCAGATTTACTCAAAAGTTGTCACAGCCCAGTTTTGCTGATGGCGTTAAGGACTTCTCTTACGGCAAAATATCATGTGTGATCTTGATGTTCCTCCCCGCATTTTTGCAAAGACTGCCAAATGATCATGGCCATAGAAACATCTCATTGCTTAGCGTCCCATTCTAATTCCTTTAGTGCATGGTTGCAGGGTGCTGTGTTAGGAAGGATTTTACCAGTCAGAGGAGCAGGAGGAATATGTTCCTTCATTCTTTTATTCAAAAGCTATTTATCTTGTGCCTACTATGTGCCAGGCACTAATCTAAGTGCCAAGAATACAACAGTGGAACAAACCAGACCAAAGTCCCTGCTGTCATGGAGCTTATGTTCTTGTTGAAAGGAAAACAGACAAATACTGTATGGGATGTCAAGTGGTGATAAGTGCTGGGAAGAATAACAAAGGAGGGAGAGAGAGAAGGGTGATGAGGGCCAGAGGTGTGTATTTTAGATATGGGTAATTAAGGTAATTAGTTAGGGAAGTCCTTCCCATCCACTGAGACCTGAATGAAGTGAGGGATGTCAGGGGGAATTGCATTCTGAGTAAGTAGCAGCAATGCCAAGGCCTTGGGACAAGACGGTGCTTATGTTATTCAAGGACGAGCGAGGAGGCCAACAGGGCTAAAACAGGGGGGAGCTGTACAAGATAAAGTCAAAGAAATAGTTGGGAATTGGATAATGTAGGGCCTAGTGGGTTCAGTCAAGGCCTTTGAGCTCATATTATGATAAAACTGATCTTGGTTTTGTATTTTTTAGTTTTAGAGTTTCTCTTTGTAAACTGGACCATTGATTAATATAACAATAATGTTTTATTTTGATATTTAGTTGTTGTGGTAGAAGCAGCAAGCATATATCGCAATCACTCAGAAGGATTTATTCTCAAAGGAGAGAAACATGATTTGGAAATAAGAAAAGGAGAACAGGAATTGATACATGTGTGGTGTAACAAAGTTGTATCATATTCAAGATAGACTGGCTTCCCGTGGATGGTTTACTTTTTTGCATGATAATATCTGACATTTTCAAAATGCTTTAGATCTGTGATCTCATCAAGACCCTCATAAAAACCCCAAGAGATGGGGGGACAAGTGGTATTACTGACACTGAAATGGAAGGAGTTTATGTGATTTACCCCAAGATGACCCAGCATATGAGTCAGTATGAGAACCAGAGATGCTGACTCTGAATGTACTGCTCCCACATTGCCTACTAAAAAGATTATTGAGTAACTTTTTGACTAAGGTCAAAAAGGTGAATCGACCACATTATCAGCTTGTTCCTTCCTTCCAGTCCCCAAGGACATAAAAAATATGCACTACTTAATTGAGCTAACAAAGGAAGGAAAATCCTTGGCCTTTTTTTTCCCCCTCTTTCCCAAAGCAGTCATCGACTGGAAGTATACAAACCTTGAAAGCATAGTTCTACTCCCAGAGAATGGCTGGGCATGTAGGACCCCGAGCACCTTGAAGATCACAATAGTAAAGGGGCTATCCCTTTTCCCACCCCAGCAGGAACCACTCTGAAAAGAGTACAGCAGCTCTCTCTCTCTGGGTCCCACATTTCTCAGAATAAGGCTTAATGTTTTAACAAGTGAAATTTCTGCCTCTATATTCCAAATTTAAAGCATCATTTACTAGCATCTTCCTAATAATACTTGGTAAAAAGCTAAAGTACCCACTCATAAAAATGGCATGATCTCCTTCAGAAAACGTAATGTTGACTTAAAGAGGGGAGAGTTCTTTTTTGAGTGTTACCAAGTAATTGGGTGGCAAAGCAAGAGGAAGAAGTCAGGATTTCTGACTTTCAGAAGTAGAGAAATAAACCATGTATTGTCATTGGCTCTTTTTCATTACAAATGTCGGCTTTTCTTGAGGCTCAGTCCTCAGTCTTCTCCTCAACTCAATCTATACTCTCTCCCTAGGCAACTCACCCAACATCCACAGCTCAATTATCCCTTGCACACAGATGAATTCCCCAGTCTCTATTTCCAGTTCAGACTTTTCATCCTCTGATCTTCAGGCAGATATATCCAACTGCCGACTTGACCTCTCCAAGTACCTCCTCAAAATCAACTTGCTCCCCAAACTTGGTCCTCTTCCAGTGGACTACCCTACCATTCTATCCAGTTGTACTTAGGTGTATTTTGATACCTTCGTGTTCCTCGCCCTCCCCATAGCCTGCCTTTTGTCAAAAAAAAAAAAAAAGTCAATTCTGTTTATATTACTTCCTAAAAATGTCCAGAATCCATCCATTTCTTTCCATCCCCATTAGCAACATCCTAATCTATCCACATCTACTCTGGCTCTCCCACAATCTGTTCACCTGACTACAGCCAAAATGGTCTCTTCATAATGAATGCCATATCATCCTCACGCTTAAAACCTTTATGGTTTCCCATTACGGATATGATAAAGACAAAATGTCTTCATGTGGCCTACAAGGTCCCGCATCTTCTGGAACATACTATTTTTCCAGCCTTATCTCAAGTCCCCTCACTCTTTGCACTACAGCCACATTTGTCTTCTTTAAGTTCTTCCTGTCACCATGCTCCTGCCTGCCACGGGGCCTTTGCATATTTTGGTTTCTCTGTCTGTATGAACACTCGTTCCTTCTTTCTTCCCTCTTATTCATCCTTTGGGTCTTGTTTTTGAGTTACTCCCTTGGAATAGCCTTCCTTGATCCCCCCGAGGAGGTCAACTCCTGCTGCTATAAGGTGTCATAGCATTGTGTACTCTTCTTTGTAGCACTTGTCACAGTTGCTTTTTAGATTAGTGTGACTACTGGGTTATCACCTGTCTTTCCCTCCACCACTGGTAAGTTCCATGAGAGCAAGAACTCACCACGACATCCCTAGTGACTACCACAGGGCCCAGCACACAGTCAACTCTTAATACTTGTTGAGTGAATGACTGAGTATACTTAAATACATTGAGTCAATACCTTTTTTTCCATTGGGAAAAAAATACTGGGCCTTTCCAGTTTTTGATCTTCCCATAACCATGCCCAAGTTCAAATAGTTGCCTATATTTTGCAACAGTATGATCTAGGGCTGGCAACTCTGGTGGCATGGTGGTTAAGAGCTATGGCTGCTAACCAAAAGGTCAGCAGTTCAAATCCACCAGGTGCTCCTTGGAAACCGTATGGGGCAGTTCTACTTTGTCCTATAGGGTCGCTATGAGTCAGAATTGACTGAATGGCAATGGGGTTGGTTTTTGGCGCTAGGGTTGCAAAAAAAAAAACAGACCTAGTTATGACTCTTACAAATTTTAATATCAGTATAATGAGGGAAATAGGGTTTTGCAACAGTAATTTCTGATGTAAATCATTGTAAAGAATGTCACCTTATTTTTTTTTCATTTTTTAAATTTATTTTTTGCTGTTGAGAATATACACACCAAACTATATACCAATTCAACCGTTACTACGTGTACAATTCAGTGACCTTGATTACATTCTTTGAGTCGGGAAACCATTCTCACCCTCCTTTTCTGTGCTGTTCCTTCCCCATTGACATAAACTCACTGCCCCCTAAGGTTCCTATCTACCCTGTTAAGTTGCGGCTGTCAATGCGATCCCATACAGACAGTTCTTAATAGAGCATAATGCTCAAGGCAGACCTTTTTTTTTAATTAGTTAAGCTAAACTATTGCTTGGTTTTAAGAAAATTTCAGGGGATATTTTTGGTTTAAGGTTTAAAGATCATCTCAGAGCAATAGTTTCGGGGGTTCATCAAGCCTTCATGGTTCCAGAAAGTCTAGAGCCAATGAAAATTTGAAATTCTATTCTGCATTTCCCGCTTTTTTGATCAGGATTCTTCTTTATAATCTTTGATCAAAATGTTCAGCAGTGGTAGCCAGGCACCATTCAGCTCTTCTGGTCTCATGGCAAGGAGGCAGTTGTTCATGGAGGCAATTAGCCACACATTCCATATCCTCCTCCTATTCCTGAGTCTTTTTTTCTTCTGTTGCTCCAGGTGAATAGAGACCAATTGTTACACCTTGGATGGCTGCTTGCAAGCTTTTAAGATCCCAGGCCTATGCAATGAACTAGGAGGTAGAACAGAAGCGCTAAATGTGTTATTTGGCCAATTAGCCGGGATGTCCCATAAAGCCGTGATTCTAAACCTCCAAACCAAGGAACCAAATTCCACGAGGTTTTTAGTTGTACATAAGCAGTCCCAGTAGCTACCCTTTTTTGGGGGGGGTCATTATTGTAAATATATTTATCATACAATTGTTGTTGTTGTTGAGAATATATATCACACAGCTTTTGCCAATTCACCTTTTTATAGGTGTACAACCTATTGAAGCAATTATAATAATCGGTTGTGCAATCCTACCCTTAATCAATGCAATTTTCCATCATCATTAGCCCCCCTTTCCTCTTCCCTCCTGCCCCTAGTAACCACTAATAAATTTCAGTCTGTATACATTTGCCTTTTCTTGTCTTTTTATATAAGTGAGATCATACAATATTTGTCCTTTTGTGATTGACTTATTTCATGCAGCACAATATCTTCAAGCTCCATCTATACTGTTGCATGCATCAAGACTTTGTTTCTCCTACTGGCTGTGTATTATTCCATTGTATATATGTACCGGGGCCCTGGTGGCGCAGCAGATAAGAGCTCACGCTGCTAACCAAAAGGTCAGCAGTTTGAATACACAAGCTTCTCCTTGGAAACCCTGTGGGGCAGTTCTACTCTGTCCTATAGGGCCACTATGAGTCAGAATCGACTTGACGGCAACAGGTATGGGTATGGGTATATATGTACCACATTTTGTTAATGCATTCATCTGTCAATGGGCATTTAGGGATTGTCACCAATGTTATTGGTGTCATTAGAATAATTTAATTTTTTAACATTTTGTCCATTGTGCTTTTAATGCCACCTTTCAGTGTAGATGTTATCTCTACAACTCAGAAAAAAAAATTAAAAACAAAAAAAAAGTAATCTGATTTGTGTTAAAGAGAAAATTGCTCACCGAAATATTGGCAGGCTAGAAAGAAACACAAAATTGTGTATTAAGTGCATGATTGATCAAATAGCTGTTATTCTTCCTGGGCAAGGGTTAAGTTTTCTGTAAGAACTTGACTTCTGTAAGTTAACTGTAAACTGTTAAAAACTTCCTTAGGTGGAGCAATAAGGGTGTGCTTATACAAAGATGTTTGTAAAATGTCTGCCCTCAAGCCATTCTTTTCTATGTTTACTTTGATCCATATCTGCCTCATCATCACCTCCCATTGTATTATTAAAAGATGACACTGTTGGCAGAGTGCTCCAAGTGTGGGAGAGTGATTGGAGAGTCTCATTTGTAATAAAATGATCTCTACACTGGTATGTATAAAGACATCTAGCTGCCATTTGTGTGGCTTTTCACATTTACAGCTTGAAAGAACAACTCCCAGTTGCAGACTGCCTCTCCCAAACTTCCTTCTCACTCTTCTCCAACTTGAATCTTCTGCTCCAGTCAGGCCAGTCTCCTGACTCTCCCCAACGTGCTCTGTTCATTCCCAGTCTCTGTCTTCACTCACACTGTTTCCTCTTCCAAGGAAGTGCTGTCTCATCCTCTCTGCCATCCTTCAGTGCCTGTCCAGCTCAAATCCAGCCTTCTCTATGGCACTCTCCACTACTCTGGCCCTTTTGGACTTGTTCTTACAACCAGTTTCCAAGTTTCTTTTTGGGTCATTAGTTCTGACTGCCAAAGATAAAAATGAACCTACTGCACAACTTTTGTTCACCCCTTTAAGTGATAAGAGGGAATGGTCAGGACACTAACATCTGCAGTACAACTAAGCATATTATTATGGAATACCTCTGTACCTTAAAGAAATTCTTGGGCAACAAGATATGTTGCTAGAGCCCAGGGACATTTGTGCCTTCTAAATCTTTTGTCAGGTGTTAATATAGTCTAGAAACCTTGGTGTTCACTGAATTTTTTTCTGTATCTGCCACTATGAAAAGAACATGAATGGGTACTATTCCATTTTGACTAAAGAGTTCAAAGGAAATTAGACAAGAAGCAAAATAATGATTGTAGTTATTCAGGAGTTACAAAACTCTGAATTTTCAGCAAAGTAATGGATTAAGGAAACCCACTTTTATAAAAAGAAACACTGGTCATTGAAAGAAGCAAGCGGCTTCCATGGGAAGCATTTACAAAAGGATATTTAGAGTTTACTAAGGGGGGGTGTTATGGATTGAATTATATCCCCCAAAAATGTGTGTCAACTTGGCTAGGCCATGATTCCCAGTATTATGTGATTGTCCACCATTTTGTCATTTGATGTGATTTTCCTATGTGTTGTAAATCCTACCTCTATGATGTTAATGAAGCAGGATTAGAGGCAGTTATGTTAAGGAGGCAGGGCTCAATCTATAATATTAGGTTGTATTTTAAGTCAATCTCTTTTGAGATATAAAAGCAGAAGTGAGCAGAGAGACATGGGCACCTCATACCACGAAGAAACAAGAGCCAGGGGAATAGCATGTCCCTTGGACCTGGGGTCCCTGTGCTGAGAAGTTTCTCAACCAGGGAAGACTGATAACAAGGACCTTCCCCCAGAGCCGATAGAGACAGAAAGCCTTCCCCTGGAGCTGGCACCCTGAATTCAGACTTATAGCCCACTAGACTGTGAGAGAATAAATTTCTCTTTGTTAAAGCCATCCACTTGTGGTATTTCTGTTATGGCAGCACTAGATAACTAAGACAGGGGTATAAAGTAAAAATAAGCTAGGTGACTCTGCTGAAGGAGGAGTGTCATTGTTGATTTAGGAGACTATGTAAGAAGACAAACTCTAGGAAACTTGCAAAAGGATTAATGCAGTAGCCAGTTATTATGATGTCAAAGAAGATAGCTCAAAGGACTCTCAGTAGAAGTTGCAGTAGGGTCCCTTTAGATCTGGAAGGGTAATTATGGCTTAGGTTTGAGCCAGTATTGTTTTAAGATAGAGGTATGTTTAAGAAGTCCCCATTCTTATTAGATGTGGGGCCTAGAAAATAAGAAATATGCAATCCAAATATCCCAGGCTTTGCCAGCTGGTGAAATGAGATCACGTTAACACTAACATCCACATTTTATCAGCTGCAAGCCCCCACCTGCTCACAAAGGAATTTAACACCCTTCCAAAAACTCTCCAGTTATTTCTGGCCATCTCAGCAGGGTGGTTACCACATGTGTTTGTAACAAGCCCACTCATGTTCTTATACTTCCGCCTACAAGTCAAGGTACCTCATCACTGCCTCGGCTGTGGATGCCCTCCACGAAAACAGCATTGTCTGTGTCAGAGTTCTGGCTCCCAAATTTCCAAAACCTGCCAATCCTTAAGGTATGAGATAATGGACTTCTCACGTAAGTCTATGATAAATTTGTCACTTAGGTCCCCCACGGCACTCTTGGAGCTCAGAATCCCAGAAAGTCCTTCATGAAAATGGTTCCTTCAGCTTTTGGCTCTATCCTTCTCCCCACTGGGACTCAAATGGAAAGAGCCAATCAGTTCTCTCTCTTCTTCCATGTGCCCCAGCAAAAAACAACAAACTAAAACTAAATTATCACTCCTGCTTCAGCCCAGATCCCAAAGTCTCCTTGGATATAGACTTATGCAAATATGTAGAGGAAGGGATAGGGGAAATTGTCATTTAATTTCTCTCAGACACAGTTCTGGCACTAGCTCCAGCCCGGCTAAGACAACCTCATACACATATAATAACACATAGGCTATATTTTTGTGGAGACTGGCAGCATAGTGGTTAAGATCTCAGCTGCTATACAAAAGGTCAGCAATTTGAATCCACCAGCTGCTTCTTGGGAACCCCATGGTGCAGTTCTTCTCTGTCCTATAGGGTCACTAGGAGTTGGAATTGACTTGACGGCAATGGTTTGTTTGTTTGTTTGTTTTTAATTTCTATTAGGCTCCAAAAAAAAAAAGTTTTTTTCTTTTTTTTCTGGGGTGAGAATAGGAAGAGCATATCAGAGGAATGAAACAGTGGTATAAAGAGAACCTACATTTCAGGAGAATTAAATGTCTGAAGAGTCAATGACTCCCTTTATTTTTCTTTCTTACTGCTATCTTTCATTTTTTTTCAGGTTTAATTTCAATACTGAGCCAACCTCTCTTGTTCTTTCCTTTTTAAGACTCAGAAGAGGATAGAAATTAGTATTCATGGCTGAACAACCACTAGGTAAGATGGTTTTTCATCATAAGATGATATGGAAAATGATTGATGACGTTGAGTTTGGCAAACCTCTTTGCCTTAAATTAATTCTATTTCATATCTGCAACTGAAGCCTTCTGTTCCATAAATCAGTGGAATATCTTTCCAGGGCACAACAGCCTTAATATGAACACAGTATCACTCTCAGACTATTATTACTGCAACAGTGATGAAGTGCAAGTAACCCTCAGTCATCTCAGTATGTAGATTTTCAAACTTTCTTTTTTTAAAGGAAAAAAAAAAGGTCAAATTACTCTCCAAGTCTTGAAGAATTTAGAGACTTGATTTGTTTGATAGTGTTACCCACAGGAGAAATGATATCAAACCCCACTGCAATTGGTATGCTGTGACTGGTCAGGCAAAAGTGGAGAGGAGGAAAGTTCTGGAAGCTGTAGGTGAGGACTCAGGAGATCTTAAAGTCATAAGAAGTATTCTTGAATGCCAAGAGTTGCTGACCACACAAAGGAGAGCCTGGAGATGTGAAAATATTGTAAAAGGTGGAAAGTGCTATAATGAAAAATCAAATGGCTAGACTGGCCAATAGCAGTGGCTCTCGATTGAGGGAGATTTTGCCACCTAGGGAACATTTGGCAATGTCTGCAGATATTTTTCTGAAATAAAGTTTTTATCTTAGAATAATATTTTAGAGTTAACAGAAAAAGTTGCAAACATAGAAAAGAGTTTCATATGCCTCTACTTAGTATCCCCTATTGTTAACATCGTACATTCATACAATACACTTGTTACAATTAAGGTATCAATATTGATACATTATTATTAACCAAAGTTCATACTTTATTCAGATTTCCTTAGTCTTTACCTAATGTCTTTTTTCTGTTCCAGGATCCATCCAGGATATCACATGTCATTTAGTCATCATGTCTCTTCAGTTTCCTCTGGGCTGTGCCAGTTTCTCAGACTTTCATTGTTTTTGACAACCTTGACACTTTTGAGGAGTACTGGTCAGTATTTTGTAGAATGTCTCTCAATTGGAACATGATGTTATTCACATGATTAGACTGGAGTTATACTTTTTTTTGGTATAATGGGGTAGACCATAGAGGTCAAGTGCCATTTTCATTGTATCATATCAAGGATACATGCAACCAACATGACTTATCACTGATAACGTTAACCTTGATCATCTTTCCAAAATAGCGTTTGTGAGGTTTCTCCACTCTTTGAAAGCAAGTCACTATGTGCAGCCCCCATTTGAAGGGTGGGGAATTATGCTCCAGTTCCTTGACTGGGGAGTATCTACATAAAATTATTTGGAATTCTTTTGTATGGGACATTTGTCTCTTCTCCCCCATTTATTCATTTAT
Organism: Elephas maximus indicus; assembly: GCF_024166365.1. Lineage (NCBI taxonomy): Eukaryota > Metazoa > Chordata > Mammalia > Proboscidea > Elephantidae > Elephas > Elephas maximus. The sequence continues at coordinate 48,118,205 of NC_064846.1, forward strand.
CCAATCATTTATCTACATCAGTATGGACTCATGGATATTTATTGCAGACATTTTTGATTGTCACGAGGGGGCAGGGAAGGCCACTACTGCTCAACATCCTACCATGCACAAGACAGCCCCCCACAACAATAGAATTATCTGGCCCAAAATGTAAATAGTGCTGAGATTGAGAAACCCTGTTCTAGAGCCTCTGATGTTCTATTCTTTTAGGAGATATTACAACTGGAAATGCAGGTCTAATTTTATAACTGAAGTAAGTGAATAAATGTGTTTTCAGAAAACTTTGTTAGAATGAGTAATTCCTTTGGTGTTCTGTAGACATACCATAGGTTTAGTTTCTCTAAGGCTTGGTATAAACAAAATGAGCTGGAAAGTCGAGGCCGCTACCCAGACAATTCTAATCCAGTGGTATCCTCTACCCACAACCCTCTTATTGAAGCAAATTTTGGCTCGATGTCTACAGATTGGCAGTCTGCAGTGAATGAATTTACTGAATATTTACTTAGCACCAATGTATAAGTTCCAGAGGCAGAGAAATCAAGGGAGGCTTTGGAATGAGCATGGAGGTAGGGAAGAGGAATGTAAAAAGAAAACACCATTTCTTCCAAGGTCTACCTTCTCTACATCATGCCCTTTCACTTCCTTGCCTTGTATTATAATAATGATTCTCAACCAAGGTCAATTTTGCCCCCAGAAGATATTTAGAAATGTCAGGATATATTTGTGGTTGTCACAACTGGGGTTGGGTGGGCTACTATTGATTGGCATTTAGTGGACAGAGGCCAGGGTTGTTGTTAAACACCCTACAAAGGCATAGGACAGTTGCCCACAATAAAGAATTATCTGACTCAAAATGTCAATAGTCTGAGGTTGAGAAACCTTGGACTAGAGGGAAGGAAAACAATCTTCTGGGTTGACCAAATTAATTTCTCACAGCCAAATTAATTTCTAGATGAAGTCAGAAAACCAGTCTTGTATATCCCCTTTTAACTGTGCGTGTATTTTACCAATGCTTTTAATCTACTGCTTTGGCCAGATTATTGTTGGTCTGCAAAGACATTTCAGCATATAGGTACACTTTGAATAAAAGCAAGCTCCTTAACATGGCTTATAAAATCCTAAAAAATTGGACCCCCCTACCCCACACCTCTCTTGACTTCTTTCCATACCTCTCCACCCTTGGCTCTCTATGATGCTTCCAGTCCCACAAGGCCCAAGCCCAGAGTGGCTTTATGACTTTTGCACTTGATTATTCTTCTGCCTGGACCACTCTTCCCCTAAATCTGGGTATCATTGGCTCCCTTTCATCATTCACGTCTCTGCTTAAACGTCAGCTTCTCAGAAAGGCCTTTCCTAATCACCCTAGCTAAAGTAAACCTCCACACAAAATACACTCTTGAGATCTTATGTTGTCCATAGCACTTATCCCTTCTGGTGTTATCTTATTTATTTGTCTTCTACATTAACATAAAACTCCCTGAGAGCAGTGACCATGTCTCTTTAGCTGAACTCTCTCTCTGTAGTGCCCCACACCTAGTCTGGCACAGAGTCAGAGCTAAATAAATGTTTGTTGGATGAATGAATGAGTGGATAAATGAGCTTTGGAGTAATACTTTTTAAATTCTGGAAATTCTGAATTTGTAGGAAACATTTTCTGCTTCTTTAGCTTCTTAAGGATAAAAGGAATAAAATTTCTTTTTAAAGAACCACTTATAGTTTAATGCCACACCATTCAAGAGCACACTGCCAGTTACTGTCCAGTCAATTCTGACTCATGTTGACCCCATGTGTGTCAGAGTAGAACTGTGCGCCATAATTTTCAATGACTGATTTTTTGGAAGTAGATCACCAGGCCTTTCTTCTGAGGCACCTCTGGATGGACTCGAACAACTAACTTTTCAATTAGCAGCTAAGTGTGTTGTTTGCACCGTCCAGGGACTCTTAGGAGTGCACTGTGTATTATATAAATTTGGTTAGATCATAAAACGATTTTGTTATTTTGCATGTAAATGAATAATTTATTCAAGTAATTAGGAATTTATTTAGATTTTTTTTTTAAATAATGAAAATCTTTATCCTAGTTTTTGCCCATTTGAGAAAAACAGGAAAACCCTTAAGGACAGATGAAAGCATCACTGCTATAGTAAAAGAAATGAAGCTCTTAAGACTTAGGTGTTAAGACTTAGGGTCATAAGCAGAAAAAGAAAACATTCATTCTTAAAAAATGAGTGAAAAGAAATGAGTATGAAAACCTTACTGAACATAAATGTTACCCCAAGGGAACTCGGTCTACTCAGTTTTATTTTCTGAGAGATGACTGTCAGCAGTTCCATCTTTGACACTTTGTTTCACCAGCTTCTAAAAATTGAAAGTTTACGATCTTTGGTTTTGAACTTTCAATGTAGATTATTTCTTATTTTAGGAAATTTGCAAACTTTCAGAGTTCCTTTTACATAGGGCAGAAGATGGAAGGATCAGAAGCAATCAAGAATGAAAGCCTGAGCTATTCTTACAAAATTATATTCCGCAGTGCCCCAAATGCCTTCCTGGCCCCAACCCCTAAGGGTGTTGCATGTTATGCAACACTGGAAAAATACCTTTCTGATATGTCTTAAAATTGCCTTGATTATTTTCTTTTTTCTTTGAACATTTTGTTGTGATTTAGGTAGAAGTTTACACAGCAAATTAATTTTCTATACTATAATTCACACACGAAATTTTCCATGACATTGGTTGCAATCCCTGCAATGTATCAGTACTCTCCCCATTTCTGCCCTGGGTTCCCTGCTTCCCTTCCTCCTGTTTCCCTGTCCCTTCCTGCCTTCTCACCTTTGCTTTTGGGAGAATGTTGCCCTTTTAGTCTCCTATAGTTGATTGTTGGAGCCTTGGTGGTGCAGTGGTTAAGAGCTATGGCTACTAACCAAAAGGGTGGCAGTTCGAATCCACCAGCTGCTCCTGGGAAACCCTACGGGGGCAGTTCTACTCTGTCCTACAGGGTCGCCATGAGTCGGAATTGACCAGTCAGCAACGGGTTTGGGTTTTGTTGATTCTTCTATGAAGCACACGCCTCACTGGTGGTATTGTTTATTTTACAGGCCAGTCTATTATTTGGCTGAAAGATGGACTCTGGGAATGGCTTTAGTTCCAAGTTTGAAGGGTGTTTCAGAGCAGTAGTCTCAGGGGTTCCTCCAATCTCTATTAGACCTGTAAGTCTGGTCTTTTTTATTAATTTGAACTTTGTTGTACGTTTTTCACCCATTCTAACCGGGACCTTCTATTGTGTTCCTGGTCAGAGCGGTTGGAAGTGGTAGCCGGGAACCATCTAGCTCTTCTGGTCTCAGGCTAGAGGAGGCTTATAGTTCATGTGGGCCATCAGTGCTTTGGATTAATTGCTTCCTTGAGTCAGGGCCTTGATTATTTTCTAATACAGTTAAATGAAATAGCAGGAATGTCAAAAGTGGCAGGTGGGAAAAAATGGCAGACAGGAAGTAAGGGACACACCTGTAAATGGAGCAAGCCTACTATCAACTCCGTGCATTCCTTGAGTAAGGAGGAGGTTACAACCTGGAATGGACCTTAGTGGAGGGGTAGATTGAGCACATGCAGATAACCAAAAATACACTGGAAATGTTTCCTTTTTTTTTCTTTCAAGAATTACGTAAAAGAAAAGAAATCATCTTTCCCCTCAAAAAATCCACATGCTTCCTCAGGCACATTCCGCATAAATTGAGTAGACCATATTTTCCTGTTTTCCTTAGATACTCCTGATATTTTTTATCCAAACAATTCAAAGCACTTTCATAATTGTGGTTATGAACTTGCAGTTAGATTATAAAACCTCTGGGAAGTTAGTATGAGGTAGGTAATGTGGCAAAATAGGATGAGTATTGAACCAGAGGTCAAGGAATCTGTATTTTAGTCCCAGTTCTAAAATAATTTGTTTTGTAACCCTGGACAAATGACTTAACTTTTTGGAGGCCCAATTTCCTCATTCGTAAATAAATAGTTGGACTCTAAATGATCTTTAAAGTCCAAGTCGCTTACAGCTCTAAAATTCTATTTGAGAAGTTCGTGTTACATGTGCAGAAATTAAAACTGTTACCTCAGTTCAAACCTGGATCAACAGAACCAGTTTAAAAAAAGGGCGGGGGGGGGGCCCAGGGACATATGCTTCTAAGTGCTGAAGCCATGTTCCTCTTTGTATACTGGCTAAGTGCCTCATTACACTTGTACGTATGATGCTTTGCCCTCTGCCCAGAGGTTTCTTAATCTATGTTTTGCAATGTGTGTCATAGATGTTTGTTTATCAAACATAGTACAACTGATTCATACAGGACACAGCGCTATTTTCTACTCAATGCCTAAACATTTTTCTTCTCCTGAACTTTTCCAGCCTTTCACCCCATAACTTCTGTGACCTCAAATGAGGAAACTTTGATTCTCACTTATTCTGATATATTTCCTTTTCTGTGGGAAGATACTAGATTTTGAAACACCCTTTCCTCTCCCCCTTTCACTTCTAAGAATAGTTAAGTTGTAACTAATGGTGAGGTGATTCTGGCCTGCTATCATAGGAGTGCCCCTCTATGCCTTCTAACATAGGCCTCCAACTAGCTCTGAGTCATCTCATTTGTCTTTAATGAGGAGTCAAGACCACAATATCTACCTGGGAAGGGTTATATTACATTTAAGTATAGCATAGCATGAGTTTGTAGGATTAATCACGGGATTTAAATAAAAAGTCAGTGGAAAGGGTGAGGCTGGTCATCTCAGTTGAGTGTAGCTGACATGGCCATCACCTTGTTATTTATTCCCAGTTTTAGAGCTTTTCTCATTTTAAGAACTGTAGCGGATAAAAACTCTGTTGAAATTCACTATTGCAGAACTTTATCAGGGAACAGATCTGATCATTATCTGAAGACCTGTTTTGATATTTTTATTACCTCTTGGCTATTTATTTTCTGTTAATTTACAAGTATACTTTGCATTAGTACACACAGATTTATGTTCAAGGATCATCATAACAACATCATTTATAATACCAGAAATATTTAGGAACCAACCTAAATGTCCCACAGACAATAGGTTGCTGTTAGTTGACATAGAGTTGGTTCAAACAATAGGGGACAGGTTAAATAGATTACATGATATCTACATACTAGAATATTATGCAGCCTTAAATTTTATGTTTTTAAAGAATATTTAATACCATGGGAGAGAGCACATGATAAAATGTTAGGTTAAAAGAACCACACAAAACTATTATATAAAATGGCCAATTTGTGGGAAAATATACGTAAGAAAAAACTGGTAAGCCTGTATTTGTCCTACTTAAGGATAGCCTGTGCATACCTTTTTTACTGGTTAATTCATCCCTGGGTAGAACTACGGATTTAAAAAATTCTTTATATACTTTTGGTGTTTTTTATATTTTCTGCAATGAATAGTTGTTGCATTTAGAAAAAGATATCAAAGCTCATTAAATTTTTTAAATGAAAGCAAATTAAACAAAATGAGATAGCATTTTTGTTTGTCAGATTGGAAAGATTATAAAAGATTAATACTATTCAATGTTGGCAAGGATGTGAGGAAGCTGGCACTACTATACACTCTGAGTAGGAGTGTAAATTGATTTGGCCCTCTTAAAAAATAATTTGGCAGTAACTTTTAAAATTTAAAATGCACAGACTGACCCAGCATCATTTTCACTTACAGGGCTCTGCTGTAGAGGAATGCTTGAACAAATACACAAAGATATACACACAGGGATATTCATTAGAACACTATTTGTATAAGTGAAAAATTGAGGGAAAATCCTGAATGTTCACCAGGAGGGATATAGTAAATACATTATGATATATACATACTATGGAATACTGTGTTGTTGTAAGGTGTCATCAAGTCAGTTCTGACTCATAGTGACCCTATATACAACAGAACGAAACACTGCCCAGCTCTATGCCATCCTCACAATTGTTGCTATGTTTGAGCCATGGTTGCAGCCACTGTGTCAATCTATCTCATTGAAGATCTTCCTCTTTTTGCTGATCCTCTACTTTACCAAGCATGATGTCTTTCTCCACGGACTGTTCCCTTCTAATGTTTCCAAAGTACCTGAGATGAAGTCTTGTCATTCTCTCTTCTAAGGAACATTCTGGCTGTACTTCTTCCAAGGCAGATTTGTTCATTCTTCTGGCAGTCCATGGTATATTCAATATTCTTCACCAACACCATAATTTGATGGCATCAATTCTTCTTTGGTCTTCCTTATTCATTGTCCAGCTTTCGCACGCGTATGAGGAAACTGAAAATACCATAACTTGGGTCAAGTGCACTTTAGTCCTCAAAGTGACATCTTTCCTTTTCAACATTTTAAAGAGGTATTTTTGAGATTTGCCCAATGCAATATGTCATTTGATTTTTTGACTGCTGAGTCAGTCGGTGTTGGTTGTGAATTCAAGTAAAATGCGATCCCTTGACAACTTCAATATCTTCTTCATTTATCATGATGTTGCTTATTGGTCCAGTTGTGAAGACTTTTGTTTTCTCTATGTTGAGGTATTATCCATACTGAAAGCTTTGATCTTCATCAGTAAGTGCTTCAAGTCCTCTTAGCTTTCAGCAAGCAAGGTTGTGTCATCTGCATATTGTAAGTTGTTAAAGAGTCTCCCTCCAAACATAAGATTGTTAATGAGTCTTATTCCAATCCTAATGCCAAATTCCTCTTCATATAATAGAGCTCCTCGGATTATTTTTTGTCTGATAGCCAATACCAGTCCATTTCAGCTCACTAATACCAAAGATATCGATCTTTATGCATTCCATTTCATTTTTGAGGACTTCCAATTTTCCTAGATTCATACTTTGTACATTCCACATTCTGAATATTAGATGTTTACAGCTGTTTCTTCTCATTTTGAGTTTTGCCATATCCACAAATGAAGCTCCCAAAAGCTCTATTCCATCCATGTCATTAAGGCTGACTCTATTTTGAGGAGGCAGCTCTTCCCCAGTCATATTTTGAGTGCATTCAAACCTGAGGGACTCATCTTCAGGCGCTATGTCAGACAATGTTCCCCTGCTATTCATAAGGTTTTCACTGGCCATTTTTTTCAGAAGTAGACTGCCAGGTCCTTCTTCCTAGTTGGTCTTAGCTCAGCTGAAGCCTTTCCACCATGGTTGACTGTGCTAGCATTTGAAATATCAGTGACATAGCTTCCAGCATCACAGCAACACACAAGCCACCGGAGTATGATAAACTGATAGACATGTGGTGGATTAAAAAAAGGCAATAAGAGCCAAAACACGACCTTGAGTACATGCTACCTGAATTTGGAGACCATCTCAAGAAGAGATTTGACACATTGAACACTAACGACCTAAGACTAGACGAGTTGTGGAATGACGTCAAGGACATGGCACATCAAGAAAGCAAAAGGCCATTAAAAAGACAGGAAAGAAATAAAAAAAACAAAACGGATGTCAAAAGAGACTCTGAAATTTGCTCTTTAATGTAAAGTAGCTAAAGCAAACGAAAGAAATGATGAAGTAAGAGTTGAACAAAAGATTTCAAAGGGCAGCTCAAGAAGACAAAGTATTATAATGAAATGTACAAAGACCTGCTAGTTAGAAAACCAAAACGGAAGAACATGCTCAGCATTTCTCAAGCTGAAAGAACGGAAGAAAAAGTTCAAGCCTCGAGTTGCAATTTTGAAGGATTCCGTGGGCAAAATATTGAATGATGCATGAAGCTTCAAAAGAAGATGGAAGGAATACACAGAGTTATCGTACCAAAAAGAATTGGTCGATATTCAACCATTTCAGGAGGTAGCATATGATCAAGAACTGATGGTACTGAAGGAAAAAGTCCAAGCTGTAATAAAGACATCAGAGAAAAAACAAGGCTCCAGGAGTTGACCAAATACTAATTGAGACGTTTCAACAAATGGATGTAGTGCTAGAAGTGCTCACTTGTCTACATCAAGAAATTTAGAAGTCAGCTACCTGGTCAACCAACTGGAAGAGATCCATATTTGTGCCCATTGCAAAGAAAGGTGATCCAACAGAATGTGGAAATTATCAAACGATATCATTAATATTACACGCAAGTAAAATTTTGCTGACAATAATTCAAAAGTAGTTGCAGCAGTACATTGACACGGAACTGACGGAGGGTCAAGCTGGATTCAGAAGAGGACGTGAAATGGAAGGTATCGTTGCTGATTTCAGATGGATCTTGGCTGAAAGCAGAGAATATGAGAAAGGTGTTTAACTGTGTTTTATTGACTATGCAAAGGCATTTGACTCTGTGGTTCATAACAAATTATGGATAACATTGCAAAGAATGGGAACTCCAGAACACTTAATTGTGCTACTGAGGAACCTGTACATAGACCAAGAGACATTTGTTTGAACACAAAAAGGGGATACTGCAGGCTTTAATCTCAGGAAAGATGCGCATCAGGGTTGTAATCTCCTCCTACACTTATTCAGCCTGTATGCTGAGCAAATAATTTGAGAAGCTCGACTATATGAAGATGAATATGGCAGCAGGATTGGTAGAAGGCTCATTAACAACCTGCAATATGCAGATGACACAACCTTGCTTGTTGAAAGTGATGAGGACTTGAAGCACTTACTGATAAAGATCAAAGACTACAGCCTTCATGGATTACACCTCAATATGAAGAAAACAAAAATCCTCACAACTCAAACCAATAAGCAACATCATGATTAACGGAGAAAGACTGAAGTTAAAGATTTCACTTTACTTGGATCCACAATCAACACCCATGGAAGCAGCAGTCAAGAAATCAAAGGACATACTGCATTGGGCAAATCTGCTGCAAAATACCTCTTTAAAGTGTTAAAAAGGTGTCACTTTGAGGACTAAGGTCCGCTTGACCCAAGCCATAGTATTTTTAATCACCTTATATGTATGGAAAAGCTAGACAGTGAATAAGGAAGGCCAAAGAAGAATTGATGCCCTTGAAATATGGTTTTGGTGATGAATACTGTATATACCATGGACTGCCAGAAGAATGAATAAATCTGTCTTGGAAGAAGTACAACCAGAACGTTCCTTAGAAGCAAGGACGGCGAGACTGTGTCTTACATACTTTGGACATGTTGTCAGGAGGGATCAGTCTCTGGAGAAGGACATCATGCTTGCCAGAGTACAGGGTCAGAGGAAAAGAGGAAGACCCTCAACGAGGTAGATTGACACAGTGGCTTCAACAATGAGCTCAAGCATAACAGCAATTGTAAGGATGGCACAGGACCGGGCAGTGTTTCATTCTGTTTTACATAGGGTCACTATTAAGTTGGAACAAATCTGTCTTGGAAGAAGTACAGCCAGTGCTTCTTGGAAGCAAGGATGGCGAGACTTAGTCTCATGTACTTCAGACAAGTTATCAGGAGGGACCATTCCCTGGAGAAGAACATCATGCTTGGTAAAGCAGAGGATCTGCAAAAGAGAGGAAGACCCTCAAACGAGACAGACTGACACAGTAGTTGCAACATGGGCTCAAACACAGCAACAAATGTGAGAATGGCGCAGGACTGGGCAGTGTTTCGTTCTGTTGCATATAGGGTTGCTATGAGTCAGCACCAACTCAACTGTACCTAAAACAACAACAGATTGAATAAGTATAGAGAAAGGATACAATTCTGACCCACACCTTTCCTGCGTTTAAACCACGCAGTATCCTCTTTTTCTGTTCAAACAACTGTCTCTTGGTCTACGTACAGGTTCTTCATTAGCACAATTAAGTGTTCTGGAATTCCCATTCTTCATAATGTATCCATAATTTGTTATGATCCACACAGTAGAATGCCTTTGCATAGTCAATAAAACACAGGTAAACATCTCTCTGGTATTCTCTGCTTTCAGTCAAGAACCACCTAACATCAGCAATGATACCTCGCATTCCACATCCTCTTCAGAATCCAGCTGGACTTTCTGGCAGTCCCCTGTTGATTTCTGCTGCAAACATTTTAGAGTTATCTTCTGCAAAATTTTACTTTCATGTGATATTAATGATATTGTTTGATAATTTTGCATTCTGTTGGATTCCCATTCTTTGGAATGGTCACAAATATGGATCTCTTCCAGTCAGTTGGCCAGGTAGCTGTTTTCTAAATTTCTTGGCATAGGCAAGTGAGTGCTTCCAGTGAATCTGTTTGTTGAAACATCTCAATTGGTATTCTGTGAATTCCTAGAGCCTTGTTTTTCTCCAATGCCTTCAGTGCAGTTTGAACTTCTTCCTTCAATACCATTGATTTTTTTTCATATGGAACCTCCTGAAATGGTTAAGCTGTCAAACAATTCATTTGGTATAGTGGCTGTGTAGTCCTTTCATCTTCTTTTGATATTTCATGTGTCATTCAATATTTTGCCTACAGAATCCTTCAACATTGCCACTTGAGGGTTGAATTTTTTCTTCAGTTCTTTCAGCTTGATAAATGTCAAGTGTATTCTTCTGTTTTTGTTTTCTAACTCCAGGTCTTTGCACATTTCATTATAATACTTTGTCTTCTCAAGCTGCCCTTTGAAATCGTCTGTTCAGCTCTTTTACATCATCCTTTCTTCCATTTGCTTTAGCTACCCTACTTTCAAGAGCAAGTTTCATAGCCTTTTCTAACATTCATTTTGGTCTTTTCTTTCTTTCCTGTCTTTAAAATGACGTTTTGCTTTCTTCACGTACGATATCCTTGAGGTCTTCCCACAACTTGTCTAGTCTTTGATCATTAGTGTTCAGTGTACCAAATCTATTCTTGAGAAGGTCTCCAAATTCAGGTGGGATATACTTGAGGTATTATTTTGGCTCTTCATGGGCTCGTTTTAATTTTCTTCAGTTTCAACTTGAATTTGCATGTGAGCAATTGATAGTCTGTTCTGCAGTTGGCCCCTGGCCTTGTTCTGATTGATGATATGGAGCTTCTCCATTGTCTCTTTCCACAGATATAGTCGATTTGATTCCTGTGTATTCCATCCAGTGTGGTCCACATACATAGTCGTCACTTATGTTGTTGAAAAAAGATAAGTCATTTGTCTTGCAAAATTCAATCATGTGATCTCCAGTGTCATTTCTATCACCAAGGCCATATTTTCCAACTACCAATCCTTCTTTGTTTCCAACTTTTGCTTTCCAAAACCAAAAAACAAACAAACAAACCAACCCATCACTGTAGAGCCAATTCTGACTCATAGCAACCCTATAGGACAGAGTAGAACTGCTCCATAGGGTTTCCATGGAGCGCCTTGTGGATTCAAATGCCGTAGTTTTGGTTAGCACCCGAATCCTTAAGCACTATTCCACCAGGGTTTCCTTCGCATTCCAGTCACCAGTAATTATCAATGCATTTTGAATGTGTGTTTGATCAATTTCAGACTGCAGAAGTTGGTAAAAATCTTGAATTTCTTCATCTGTGGCATTAGTGGTTGGTTCGTAAATTTGAATAATAGTCTTATTAGCTGGTTGTCCTTGTAGGTATATGGGTATTTTCTTATCACTGATAGCGTACTTCAGGATAGAACTTGAAATGTTCTTTTTCATGATGAAGATGATGTCATTCCTCTCCCATTTGGCATTCCCAGCATAGTAGACCATATGATTGTCTGATTCAAAATGGCCAATACCAGTCCATTTCAGCTCATTAAATGCGTAAGATACTGATCTTTATGTGTTCCATTTCATTTTTAACAACCTCCAGTTCTCCTAGATTCATACTTTGTACATTCCACGTTCCGATAATTAGTGGACGTTTGCAGCTGTTTCTTCTCATTTTGAGTCATGCCACATCAGCAAACGAAGGTCCCGAAAGCTCGACTCCATGCGTGTCATTAAGGTCGACTCTACTTTGAGGAGGCAACTCTTCCCCAGTCGTCTTTTGAGTGCTTCCAACCTGGGGGCTCATCTTCCGGCACTATATCAATGTTCTGCTACTATTCATAAGGTTTTCACTGGCCAATTTTTTCAGAAGCATACCACCAGGTCCTTCTTTCTAGTCTGTTTTAGTCTGGAAGCTTAGCTGAAACCTGTCCACCATGGGTGACCTGCTGATATTTGAAATACCCAGTGGCATGGCTTCCAGCATGACAGCAACACACCAGCCACTATGGTACCACAAACTGACAGGTGTGTGGTGACATCAATGAACAGATGATATTAAAACTATGAACTAGAACCCGTGTTTCTCTTAAAATGCTAGAGATACTTCTGGAATACTATGTAGCAGTAAAAAGAAAAAAAAAGAGTGAGGTATAATTAGATAGCTACATAAACACACAATGACATGGGATGACGTTTGTGGCATATTATTAGGTGAATAAAGTAGTTTTGTAGAGCAATATGTATACTATATTCTCATTTAGAAAAAATAACTACAGGCATACAGATGAGGAGGCTCAGGTTCAGAACGAGATGCTGTAACTTCGTCTGTGGTTTTCTAAGTCCAAAGCCCATGTGGTTTTCTAAGTCCAAAGCCCATGTGGTTTCCATCCTGCTACTCTGCACTAAGCGGCCTCCCAGTGGCTCTAATAGTTGAAGATTCTGAGTAAATGGCATGTAAAAATTTTGTTGTTATTTTACTTGTCCTTTAAGAATCGGAAATAACTGAATATTCTTGTATGTGAAAAGGAAAGAGTAATAAAACGCGATTTAAGGTGAGCTATTTTGCTGGTAACCCATCCTCTTTCCTAACAGTACCAAGCTGGAATTACTACAGAGCATGTGCAAAAAATGTGCCAAGGATAACTTTATTGCAGATTTAATGGCAACCACAGCCCATTTTACTTGCCTCTGACCTATAAAACCTGGAATCCTGTATAATATGAATATTTTGTTCTTTTTTTCCCCCTTTTGGGAAGGTTGCTAAGGAAATTTACAAGGATAATGCTGGAGGATTTTATTTAGAGGGGAGAGGAGTTAGGTTTATAAAGGACTAAAAATGAGTTTAAAGAGAGAAGCTGAAATTAAGTTCCATTAAAATCCTGCTGGGTTTTGATCTGGATCACACTGATTTCATAGATAATTTGGAGACGAATCGACTCTTTACAATACTGTGTCTTCCCATCCAGAAGTGTTATGTGCCTATATGCTTTCCATTTGTTTTGGTCTGTCAATTAATTTAAAAACCTGTAAGCTGTGCTGGAATTAAAAGAAAGATTTGAAAAGATTAAAGAATCATTTCTCCAAAACTAACATTTAGATCTAGCAACTATGCCTTTGACCATTTTTGAAAGGACTGGCTTAGGTTATTATTTATGTTCACAGTGAGATCATCTTGTGCCTAGGTTTCTGATTTCAGCAGTTGTTTCAGACACACCACTGAAGACAATATTTGGCCTGATTATTGGGTCTACAAAAAATAAAGTTTTGTTAATAACAAAACCTAACATAACTTGTCTATGCAAATATTATTATAAAGTCCTGCTGCTTGTAGTTGGACCACAGGAGGAAATTATTATTGTACAAACCTGTGAAGTATGTTTAACATGAAAAGGCTTATTACACAGTCAATGAAGAACAGTTGTTTTCTGCCCTTCCATAAATAACTAATGCCAAGAGCCAGTCTGGCTATCTGTTTCGGCTTCTAGTTACCAGAGAGTGAAAGGGGTGAGGCCTAAATATCAGTGCCTGCTTAACAGAGCTGTATTTAGCTTTGAACAGTTTAATTGTCACGCTTTCAGTAAGTTCTAGGGTTGTACTTTGAATTTTTCAACTGCATTGCACGTTTCCCTAACTTTTCCATTTCTGTGTTTATATACCGTTTCCAATTGGATTGGCAGTTCTGGGTAGGACGTATTACCAAGGGAACATCATGCTGTGGCAAGCGTCCTGGTCTAGGAAGAGTCATGAGTAGGAGATACAGGTTCTGCTACTAGTGAATTGTGTTGAGTGGACAAGTCCTTTAACCTGCATCTGTTTAGTCTTCTGTAAAAAAAAAAAAAAAAGGGAGGACAATCCCCTGTCTTCCTAACTAGTAAACAATGATGCAAATGTTCTCTCTAAAATGTCAAACAGCTGGCTGGGGGAATGTTTTGCTCCGGGGTAGTAGTTCTGGGAGGAGCCCTGGTGGCACAGTGGTGAAGCCTTGGCTGCTAACTGAAAGGTCAGCAGTTCAAACCCTCCAACCACTCCTTGGAAGAAAGATGTGGCAATCTGTTTCCATAAAGATTTATAGCCTCGGAAACTCTAGGGGGCAGTTCTCCTCTGTCCTATAGGGTTGCTATGAGCTGGAGTTGACTCGATGGCAGTGGGTTTGGTTTTTCGGCAGTAGTTCTGGAGGGTTTCTGATGATGGGAAACTAAACGAGGTTTGTTTGGACCCTGAAAAAGAGAAAAAGGAGAAGCTGGAAATAGTGTAGATACACTTGGTTTCCTTTTTGAAGATGTGGTTCTTCTTTCCTCTTCTACCTGGGTGTGGTTAAATGTGGAGGAAAAGGTGAGATGTGGTAGGTGATAAAGGCAGCCAGAACGGTGCGCATTAATGAGTAGCTTATGGGATAAAGATCTGGAAAATTCAAGTAGTTTCTTATCTGATTAAAAATACACACACAAACAAAAACAGCTTCAGGCTCTAGTGATTTCTTTCCTTTGTTGTTGCTGTCTTGTGCCAACCAGTTCAATTAGACTCCTGGCGACCCTGTATCTGTTGAGCAGAACTGCTCCACAGGGATTTCTTGGCTGTAGTCTATTTTAGTCCTTACAGAAACAGATTGCCAGGCCTTTTCTTCCTTGGTGTGGCTGGGTGGGTTCGAACTGCCAACCTTTCGGTTACCTGCCAAGTGCAAACCGTCTGCACCACCCAGGGACCTTTTCTTTTCTTTATACTTTGTAAAGTCAGGGAAACTTCAGTAAGACGAGGACTCCGTGTTCGGAAGAAATTATCTAACTGAAAACGTTTGGGCTAAGAGACTGATGGTAAAGGGAATTGACAAAAGTACTCTTGATTTACAAGTTTTTTTCATTTTGATCCAACAAACTGATATATGTGCTACACTGGTCATTTGTCTCTGTTTTATTCCACAACTAGATGCTAAGTTTGCTTATGGCAAGGATGATCACCGCTTCAATTTCTTTTGTATTATCCTACTAGACATGGTGGAGGGCAGTGGTGCTCTGTATTCTGTAGGTACCCAGTGAATTATAGCTGACAAATGATTACTTATTTCTGGTATTACAGCAAGATCTCATAAAATAAGTATAACAATTAAACTTGTTGTTTGAAGTCCTGAACTTTCTGGGTCAGTCCTGAAAAAGGATGTTGCATGATTGCCACAGCAATATTTATAGACATACTATATGCAGATGTGTGGGCCCTGTTGGCAATTGGATGAGTAATCCAACTTCAGAGTAGTAACACACAAAAAGCTATAGCTCTGTGCTCTTAAATTGTGGGCTTCAACCACTAAAGTGTCACCTGGGATGATTATTAAAAATCAAATTTCTGAGCCCCACTCAGACCCGAATTAAAATATCTGGGGGTCATGGCTCCAGGGACCCACATTACAACAAACACTCCAGAAGATTCTGACACATACTAACGTTTAAGAATTTCCTAATTTAAGAATCAAATCTGAGGTATACACACAAACACACACAAATACACATATTGTTGTGTGCTGTTGGGTTGAGTATGACTCACAGTGACCCCATGTGACAGAGAAGAACTTCCCCATAGGGTTTCCTAGGCTGTTATCTTTAAGGAAGCAGATGGCCAGGTCTTTTCTCCTGAGGAGCCACTGGTGGGTTCAAACTGTCCACCTTTCAATTAGTAACCTAACGCTTAAGCATTGTGCCACCAGGGCTCATTCATATGCTATACATATATACATATGTTATAGTTGTTGTGTGCCGTGGAGTTGATTCCGACTCATAACAACCCTATAGGACAGAGTAGAACTGCTCCATAGTGTTTCCCCGGCTGTAATCTTTATGGCAGTACATCACCAGGTCTTTTTTTAAGAGGAGCACCATGGGTTCAAACCACCCACCTTTCGGTTAGCAGCCAAACGGAACTGACTGGACAGCAACGAGTTATATATGTACACACATATACTGTATGTACATATGCACATATTTGTTGTTGTTTCCTCTGGTAATTCTATGGGAAAATGGAAAATAGCAAGTTATTAAATAATGCAATAATAAAGAAATTTTCATAGAAAAAAAAGAGGCATCCGAGGTAAAGTGAAATGAAATGTCCATTACCAGCAGGAAGCAGCAGCTAGTCCACCATTATGCATCAGGGCACTGGAGTGTGACTTCTTTTGGTAATATATTCTTGGCAGCTTGTAGTGGGTCATTTGCAATTATGGTCCCTTTTGAAGTCCTGAGGCAGTTCGCTGGAATTTAATTTTTAACAGAGCAATTTCTTGAATCTTGGGAACAGTATTTGTAGGACCGGTTCATAAGCAACAATCAGGGCCAGTAAGATGTCACAATTCTGCTTTGACTTTTCCTTTTGAACTGTAGGCTCTTTTTACCAATCCACCACCGTGGAAATGTAAGGCATGAAGTAAAAACTCTGCATCGTTGTGATATTTCATTAGTGGAAGGGACCGGGGTCTTAACGCAGGGAGAGGCAAGATAAATGGCTCAGATGCAACAGCTCGGTCTTCAAGGAGCAGGATGCCTTTCTTTGGTCAAAGAGTGTTAAGATCTCTCTCTAAAGGAAGAGCAATGAAATCCAAAGATGAGTATCTATAAAGGGCGGCTGGAGGATTACCCGAGGGTAAGTTTCATCCTGGGGTGGAGTCCTGGGAACCCAGTACAGGTGCGGGATTGAGGCCGTTTTGCGCCTCACTGAAATGAGAGACAAGCGTGAGAGATTCCGAAAACACCCTTGATAACATTGCAAGCAGACCAGCTGAGGCGGCTCCAAAGCCGGACAACAACCTGCGGCGGCGAGCCCGCGGGGAGCCGTTAGTCGCCTGGGCTCCACCGCAAGGCGCCCCTCCCTGGCCGCTCGAAGGGGGCTGGGCCCCGGCTTTTCGGGGGGTGACGTAGCCGGGAAAGCGGGGGCGGGCGCGTGGGTGGGCCGAGTCCCAGTCCGCCAGCGATTCGGCGGGCGCAGCCACACCACCGCGCGCCCCCGCTCCGCCCGCCCCTCCGGGCGCGTCTTTTCCGGGCTCGCGCTGCGCCTCGCCCCGCCTCTGCCGGCTGCCGGGTGCGTGCGCGCTGCTGCGGCTTTTTCTCCGGCCTCCGCGGCGCGCCCCACCTCGCCCCAGCGATAGCGGGCACGCGGATCCTTTTCGGCAGCTTCCCGAGTGCAGGCGCCGGCTGGCTGGGAAGACGTGGTAGGCAGCGCCTGCGGTGAGTAACCCCAGCTGGTGAGGCTGTGGCCCCGGCATCCTTGCCCTGTAGCTTTCGGGGCCCCGCAGGGGCCATCGTCTTACACCTGAGCCGGGAGGAGGTTGAGTGGGCATTCCTGTTCCCCAAATCGGCTCGCTTTCTTCTTAAGCCCGGGCGGTCTGCCCGCCTGCCTCAGCCAGGGCCGGAAAGAACCCCGAGGTCATCCTACCTTTTCCTTTGCTGGGTTCTGGGCTCCTTTAGACCCTGGCCTCCCTCTTCCTGCCGCTCCCCGATGGTCCTGATTGGGGTACTGTGCTTTGCCAGGACCCTTTCAAGAGGAGCACCTCAAGTGCTTGCCAGACCTCCAAACGACCTTTAGGGCGCCCCTGGACCTCAACTCCATTTTGTCCCCTCCCAGTCTCTATCTGAGGGATAAGTGGTCGCTCTTGTCCTAGAAGCATCTGCCCTCGACTTTGAGGGATGCTCTGCCTTCCTTATCATCTTCGCTTCCATACGTTTAGGTATGTTAGAAAACGGCTGGGTTCTAGCAGAAGCATGGTCTTATTTTTTCCTGTTCTTTCCATCTACATCCTTGCCTTCAATGGGTGCTGTATATTCAGTATTAGCTTTATTCACTTCCTCTTCCTTTCATTTGAGTGCCTGAGAAGAATTGTGGCTGATGTCTATAGCACATAGAAAAATCTAGGAGAATATGATTCATTGCTTAACCCTATCAAGGGGTTACATATTTTAAATAAGACGTCATATCTCCTCATCACTCCAGTATCTCCTCCAAAGGCATTTTTTTAACCCTCTTGAAATTAATTTGCTCTTTTCACTTAAAAAGAAAAGTCAACGATTGCTCAAAGAAATGGCAGCGAGATGCAGAATAAGAGTAAAATGGTATTTGAGTGAATTCTTTTGAAAAAGTAAGCATTTTGCTTTATTGGTTAATGGTTTAATCAACGCCTCAGTTTCTTCATCTGCAAAAATGAGGATGTTGGGCTAGAGCACCACTAAGATTCCTTGTAGTGTTCTGATTCTAGAACCTCTAAATTAACGCTTTGTAACGTGTTGCAACATAACGGAGGTTTAACCTCATTAAAGTTTTATTTCCAGATTGTCGCTTGAAGTTTTTCTGTAATTTTGCTTCTAACAAGAAATAGTTTTAACTGTTCTTGATTGGCAAATGGAGGACAGAACGCCTCGAAGTACCCTTAGTGAGCATATCAACTCAAGATTTTGATAAGACTAAGGCTGCTTAAATTATAAAACAGCTCCTTTTTGATTGAGCTGCTAAAGGGTAAGGCATGTAAGACTCATCTTAGAATTAAAGCCTTCTCAGCCACTTAGATGGGGATGAAACAGTAGACTGCCATTTTAGTTGCATGATACAATCAAGTATCTTATTGTCCTGCTATGAGAAGTAATTTAACATCTACCAAAAAAATCCATGGAAGGTGTAATGCCACAATCGAAAGCTTAAGTAAATTCAGTTTATTTAGAAAAAGAAATCCCTATTTAAAACACAAACACACAAGTGTTTTAGATTAAAAGGTATATTTCTTTGCTTGAGTGTTTGGGTAGGGGCGGGGTAGATGAAGAAAGGAGAGCCTTACCCAATTCACTGAGAAGAGAAATGGATTGGGACTCTGGAGAGGCTCAGGTTCCAGTCCCAGCTCTAGCTAGTTGTGTAACCTTGAAAGACTCACTTTACCTGTCTTAGTTTTTGAATCTGTAAAGTAAGCGTCTTGATGGTTGGACAGAATGATCCAGAAATCCCCCAATTACAAATGTTATATTCTTATACTGCTTTTATATTGTTAACTTTTGCTTGAAAGTGAAATGTGTGCATTACCATGTGGTTTTTAAGGTTCATGACGTTTAGAAATTTGTAAGGGAATGTGTATGTACCGCCTTATAACTAATTGGCTAGGCACTTTAAACGAATATGCAGGCATCATTCATTCATTGACTCTCATTCAGCTTGTTCCTTTACCAAGTGCCAGGCCTTTGGGATATCACCATTAGTAAGACTGTCCCTACCCTATGAATTTATAGTCTGGGATGGTGGTGATGGAGGTGGTGGTATTGTGGAGAAACAGATATATATACAGTTTATTAACAACAACAACAGTCAAATCAGAGACATAAACAACATCCTGGGGAAGTTAAGGCTCCATAAGGGAGGGGGAGATGATTTTCATTAATTACAGCCTGTAAATTCTGTTTTTGGTATTACTTTTTTTTTTTCTTCTTCCTTGACTTCTCAATTGTTGAGCCTTTAACACAAAATTTCCACTCCTGCCACTGGCTGGTCTTATCTACCTTTTTTTTTTCTTTTTGCTTTAATTTTTTTTGTTATGAGATTGTAGATCCTAACCCTCCTGCCCCCTCCCCCATGGTAACATCTTGCATAACAGTAGTACAGTATCACAACCCGGATATGGAAATTAATCCATCCATCCACTTTATGCAAATTTCACCAGGTTTACATGCACTCGTTTGCATGTGTGTATTTAGTTCAATGCATTTTTGTCGAGTATGCAGACTTATATGACCACCACCACAGCCAAGTTATAGAATAGTTCCATCACCACAAAGATCCCTGGTGGGTTGCCCTTCTATAGCCACGGCTATCGCCCTCCCTCTCTGACTCCTAGCAACCACTAATCTATTCTCCATCTCTATAATTTTATCATTTCAAGAATGCTACGTAAATGGAATCATATACTATGTAACGTTTTGAAACTAGATTTTTAAACTCAGCATAATTCCCTAGAGATTTGTCCAGGGAACATCCTGTATCAATAGTTTATTCCTTTTTATTGCTGAGTAGTCTATGGTATGGGATATACCACAGTTTGATTAACTATTCACCCTTTGAAAGACATCTGGGCTCTTTCCAGTTTTATGACTATTATAAATAAAAGTCCTAGAAATAATTGTGCAGGTTTTTGTGTGAACGTAAATTTCTACTTCTCTGGGGTAAATCCCCAAGAGTTCAGCTTCAGGGATGTATGATAGTTGCATGTAAGGGACCACCAAACTGTTTCCCAGAGTGGATTATACCATTTTATATTCCCACCTGCAATGAATGAATGATCCATTTTCTCTGCATCTTTGCCATCAGTTGGTTTTGTGACTTGTTTTTGTTTGTTTGTTGTGACTCATTGTGATAGGTATATAGTGATATCTCCTTGTGGTTGTAATGTGCATTTCCCTGATGGCTAATGATGTTGGGCATGTTTTCACATGCTTATTTGCCATCTGTATATCCTTTTCAGTGAAATGTATCTTCATATCTTTACCTATTTTCTAATTGGGTGGTTTTCTAACTGTTGAGTTTTGAGAATTCTTTTTTTTTAGTATATCTATTTTGGGTTATATCTGTTTTTATTCTATATTTGGTAATAATGTTAATTTTAGTGATGGAAAATTCAAAACTGTTGTCCTTCACATCCAACACAATTTTTTTTTCTTAAAATGAGGTATCATTTATGTACCATAAAATTCACCAATTTTCAGTGTACATTTTTTTAAACTCCCTTTTCCCTTCCCTCTCTCTTATCCTCTGGTAACCACTAATCTTTTTTTGTCTCAACGGGTTCACCTATTCTAGATATTTCATGTAAGTGGGATGCTATGGTATTTGTCCTTTTGTATCTGGCTTATGTCACTTAGCATAATGTTTTCAAGGTTAATCCATGTAGTGGCATGTATCCGAACTTCATTACACTGTGTATCTGTATAATACTCCACTAAATGTACATACAGTCATCCCTCGGTATCTTCATGGGATTGATTCCAAGACCTCCACGTATACCGTGATTTGCGCATGCTCAAGTCCCTTATATAAAATGGCGTAGTGTTTGCGTATAACCTACACACATCCTCCTGTATGCTTTAAATCATCTCTAGATTACTTATACCTAATACAATGTAAATGCTATGTAAATAGTTGTTACAGTGTATTGTTTAGGGAATAATAACAAAAAGAAAGTCTGTACACGTTCAATACAGACTCAACCACCGTAGGCCTAACTACATAGTACACATCATATGTGATGCAAACAATGCTCAAACAACGAGTGCTGGAGAGATACTGAGGATATGTGAAATGGTGGGAGGCTACAGCTGGGTGCGCCTATATATTACGTTCTTTTAAATTTTCTGAATATTTTCAACCCGAGGTTGGTTGAGTGGTTGGTAGGATGTGGAACTCGCAGATATGGAGGGCTAACTGCATCACATTTTGCTTATCCATTTATCTGTTGATGGCACTTGGGTCGTTTCCACCTTTTGGCTATTGTGAATAATACTGCCATGAACATTGGTGTACATGTGTCTGAGTCACTGCTTTTAATGCATTTTGAGAATTCTTTATATATAATTCTAGATATTAGTCCTTTGTTCGATATGTGGTTTGCAAATATTTTCTCCCAGTCTGTTGCCTGTCTTTCTATCCTTTTCACAGGGTCTTTCGCAGAGCAAAAGTTTTAAATTTTGATGAGGTACAGCTTATCTGTTTTTTTTTTTTTTTTCATGGATCATGCTTTTGGAATCAAGGGGTGTTATGTACTTTTTAAATTTTAATTTTACTCCCTTCTGCTCTGTATAACACCCAGTGTTTCTGTAAACAATGTTAACATCCCTCACAGAAGTATTTTCTCTTTCAACAATCCTGGACCTCAAATGTATCCTGTGAACAAGTAACCTTGATGGTTTAGAGTGTGAGTACATACTTATACATGGTCTAACTACATTAAAATGGCTGCCGTTCTTTTGTGCCTTTAAAATATAATGTCTGTCTTATCAGGCTGTCAAAATAGAACATTCAAATTAATATTTTAAAATTAAAGAGACAAATACTGTGCCAAGGAAGTTTTTGGTTTCACTTTCTAAATTAAACAATATTTTGGCAAAACTGTGTAGTGGTTTAAAGAGATTTCTGGTAACTAATCCAAGGTACAAATTTGTGTTCTCGTGTAAGTATACTTTTAAAAAGTCTATTTCTGTATTTTGAGTAATGAAGTTATGAATCGTGACCATGTATTCAGTGGGCTTTTTCTACTTGGTTTTGATTGTCAGAATAATGAATAAAAGATTGTTGAATTTGACTGGGTAGATGGCATATTTTTTTTTTACAGTAGTTACTTAATGTTCATTTTAACTCTTTTAAAATGTTAGCTTTAAGGTGACTTCCAGTTTTATATTTTGAGAAGCATCTGTGCTTATAACATGAGAAGAACTTAGAGACAAAGGCTAGTGGTTAATTTTGAGAGTATTCATTTCTGTAATGTGGTCAAGTACCACATTATAGAAATTTTTTCTTCTCCAGGGAGTGTGACAGAGACCTTAGGCCTGCAAAGCCTCTTTACTACTGGGCTCTTTTAAAAAGTTCACTGACCTCTGAGATGAGGCAACCTATTGTGACAAAGGAAACTTCAACTTTACTTTGATATTTAGTACCATTTAGTTACATTTCCATGGGATATTTTGTTTTAGAAGAGTATATTCATATTCTTACCTAAGTCATTCATTCAGTAATTGTGTCTATAAGACCCTGTAGTCTAGGAGCAGTATTAAGGAATGGATGGAGACTTGGGAATGTTGTTGGGTTTTTTTTTTTTTTTTTGGTTAAGTGTGGGTTATTTCAGTGTGAGTGCAAATTTACAGGTATGACAAGTTGTAAGATTCAGAAACAGACCTATGCAGTTGTGATGACAGTTCTTTGGAGATCCAATTTTGAGCCCGAATGATAAGAGAGCCAAGCATAGCAACATTATTGTTCCTACTCCTGGAACTGCTATGTGATCTTTAAATACATGGTAGGGTGGCAGCTACCCTTTTCTAAAGTTAATACCTTCGAAAGTAAGAAGTGTTGTATGATCCTATCAAGCTGAACTGAGACTCTTAATTTATTATTCTGTTGGCACAGCTTCCTTTTTTTGTAAGTTAGAGGTTGACACTTTGGTTCTTTTAAATGCTTAAGTGTAATGTCTAAGTGGAAATTGAACTAGGATAGTTGACTATACATTTGGAAAGAAGTGGATCCCCACCTCACATCATACAAAAAAATAAATTACAAATGCATTTTTGAAAATCTAAATACATGTATTTTTAAATGTCTGGAAAACACAGGATACCATAATAAAGTTAAAAATTCAAGTAACAGACTGGGGGAAAATAGCTTCTACATATGCAGTAGAAGCTTGAATTGACTTCTACTTAACTGACTCACACGATTAAATGATATTCTTCATTTCCTTTGTAAAATACACTTTGTACTGAACACTTGTTATTAGTAGGATGTTCTCCAGTATGCCAGTGTTCCTGTGTACCCACCAGTAGAACAGATGTTTTTTATTACCATCTTAGTTATCTAGTGCTGCTATAACAGAAATACCACAAGTGGATGGCTTTAACAAACAAGAATTTATTCTCTCAAGCTTAGGAGGCTAGAAGTTCGAATTCATGGTGCCAGCTCCAGGGGATGACTCTTTCTCTCTCTTTCAGCTCTGGGAGGAGGTTCTTGTCATCAGTCTTCCCCTGGTTTAGGAGCTTTTAATTGCAGGGACCGCAGGTCCAAAGGACACGCACGCGCTCATGGCTCTTCTTGATTGGTGATAATGAGATCCCCCTGTCTCTCTGCTTGCTTCCCTTTTTTATATCTCAAAAGAGATTGACTCAAGATATAACCTAATATTGTAGATTGAGTCATGCCTTATTAACATAACTGCCCCTAATCTTGCCTGATTAATATCATAGAAGTAGGATATACAACACATAGGAAAATCACATCAGATGACAAAATGGTGGGCAGTCACACAATACTGGGAATCGTAGCCTAGCCAAGTTGACACACATTTTTGGAGGCACAGTTCAATCCATAACAATTAATAAACTTGTATGTATATGCTGGTTGTACCTGTCTTTGTGAATAAGTAATTTCATATTTTGTAACCTGATTAAATATGAGTAGGGGAGAATTAGAGGCCTTCTGTACTGAAAATTTACAGGTGAAATGATATGTCTGGGATTTGCTTCAAAATAATACTGAGGGGATGGAGGTATGGTGTGAGTAGGGATATTGAAGAAACAAAATTCAGTATGTATGGATAACTGTAGAGCCTGGGTGGTAGATCCATTAGGTTCATAATAACAAAACAAACAGTGTTTTAGAGAATTGATGAATGCTAGTTGCTAAAAAAGTTAGTATTGTCCAATTAGATGCGGGTAAGACAATTATAAAAGATTTGTGTAAAAGAAATATAAAAATCTAGAAGGACCCTGCACTCACATTGCTTTGCAAAGTTCTTTTAATTTCTTTTCCACTTTGAAGTCCTATCCTAAGAAATTTCTTTATAATCAGTGGGCCTTGAGTCAAAGAAAAAGGTTATGACCTTTTGGCTGTATACCAAAAGTTTGGTGAATGAGTGTACATTTATAACATTGAACATCAAATGAAATGTTTAAGTCATGCACATATTTTTTATGATTGTTCACCTTAATTGACCTTTTCAATTAACCAGCAGTTCCAAATTACATTACGAAAAAGGGCTTCACTGTATAACAAAAAGACTAGTATATAACAATACATGATGAAGCTCCTACAAATCAGTAAGAAAAAGATACTTATTAGAAAAAGTGCCAACACTACCTGATTTTAGAACCTGTTATACCACCACAGTAGTCGAAACAGCCTGGTACTGGTATGACAACATATACATAGGCCAATGGAACAGAATTGAGAACCCAGATGTAAATCCATCCACCTATGAACAGCTGATGTTTGGCAAAGGCCCAAAGTTCATTAAATGGGGGAAAAGACAGTCTCTTTAGCAAATGGTGCTGGTATAACTGGATATCCATCTGCCAAAAAATGAAACAGGACCCATACCTTACACCATACACCAAAACTAACTCAAAATGGATCAAAGACCTAAATATAAAATCTAAAACGATAAAGATCATGAAAGAAAAAATAGGGACAATGCTAGGAGCCCATGGTATAAATAGTATGTAAAGTGTAAATAACGATGCAGAAGCACCAGAAGAGAAACTAGATAACTGGGAGCTCCTAAAAATCAAACACACTCATCAAAAGACTTCACCAAAAGAGTAAAAAGAGAACCCACAGACTGGGAAAAAATTTTGGCTATGACATATCCAATAGGGGTCTAATCTCTAAAATCTACAAAATACTGCAACATCTGAACAATAAAATGTCAAATAATCTAATTAAAATGGGCAAAGGATGTGAACAGAAAACTTCTGTTCGCTGAAGAAGACATTCAGGTGGCTAACGGACACATGAGGAAATGGTCACAATAATTAACCATTAGAGAAATGCAGATCAAAACTAAAATGAGATACCATCTCACCCCAACAAGGCTGGCACTAATCCAAAAAACAAAGTAATAAATGTTGGAGAGGTTGTGGGGAGACTGGAACACTTATGCACTACTGATGGGAATGTAAAATGGTACGATCACTTTGGAAAACAATTTGGCACTTCCTTAAAAAGCTAGAAGTAGAAGTACCATACTATCCAGCAATCCCACTCCTGGGAATATATCCTAGAGAAATAAGAGCCATCACATGAATACACATATGCACACCCATCTTCATTGTAGCACTATTCACAATAGCAAAAAGATGAAAGCAACCTAGGTGCCCATCAACAGACGAATGGGTAAACTATGGTACATGCAATGGAATACTACGCAATGATAAAAAGCAATGATGAATTCTTGAAACATCTCAGCACATGGATGAATCTGAAGGGCATTATGCTGAGTGAGACTAGTCAGTTACAAAAGGACAAACATACGAGACCATTATAGTAAAAACTCAAGAAGAGGTTTAAACACAGAAAAAATGTTATTTGATGGTTACGAGCATGGGGAGGGGAAATCACAAACTAGATAGTAGACAAGGATCAACTTTCATGAAGGGAAGGACAACGCACAATACAGGGGAAGTCAGCACAACTGGACCAAATCAAAAGCTAAGAAGTTTCCTGGATACATCCAAACACTTTGGAGGACAGAGTAGCTGGGGCCTGGGGACCATAGTTTTGGGGGCATCTAGGTCGATTGGCATAACAAAAGTTTATTAAGAAAATTTTCTGCATTCCACTTCGGTGAGTGGCGTCTGGGGTCTTAAAAGCTTGCAAGCGGCCATCTAAGCTGCATCAATTGGTCCCATCCCACTTGGAGCAAAGGAGAATGAAGAAACCCAAAGCTATAAGGAAAATATTAGCCCAAGAGATTAAAGGGCCACATAAACCAGAGACCCCACCCTTCTGGGACCAGAAGAGCTAGATGGTGCCTGGCTACCACCAATGACAGCCCTAACAGGGAACACAACAGAGAGTCTTGGACAGAGTGGGAGAAAAGTGTGGAGCAGAACTCAAATTCACATAAAAAGACCAGACTTAATGGTCTGACAGAGACTGGAGGAGCCCCCAAAACTATGGCCCCTGGACGCTCTGTTAACCCAGAACTGAAACCATTACTACAGCCCATCTTCACACAAGGAATAGACAAGACTATAAAACAAAAAATAACGTACATGAGAAGTGTGCTTCTTAGTTCAGTCAGATACACGAGATCAAATGGGCGGCTCCTGTCTGAAGACAGGATGAGAAGGCAGGAAGGAACAGGAACTGGTTGAATGGACACAGGGAACCCGGGGTGGAAAGGGGGGGGTGTTGTCACATTGTGGGGATTGCAACTGATGTCACAAAACAACGCATATAAATGTATGAGAAATTAATTTGAGATGTAAACTTTCACCTAAAGCACAATAAAAAATAAAAAGTGCCAAAGGGTTATGAACTGGTATTTTCCAGAAAAAAAATGCAAATGGTAAATTCACATGAAAAGATGCCCAAATTCACTCTAGTCATCAGGGAAATGCATACCATTTTTTACGTGATATATTGATGAAAACTATAATATCAACTGTTAGCAAAGAAATAGGCACTTTTATACATTGTTAAGGAGCATGTAAATTTCTATATAACTTTTTCATAGAGAATACTAAATCCTCTCATTTTCAAATGTGCATGTATTTTGGCCCGGCAATTAGGAAACTATCCTAGGGAAATAGCTGCACACTTGTGTAAAGGTGTGTACAAGGCTACGCTGCAGCATCGTTTATAATAGTGAGAAGTTGGCAGCAACCTAAATGTCCATCAGTAGGGGACTGATTTAAATAATAGGCTGTATTATGGAATACCTTGGCGCTATTAAAGGAAAAAAGAAAAAACTTCAAATTGACTTATATATACTAATGTAAGAATTCCAAAGCATGATATTAAGTGGAGGGAAGGAGAAGTCGGAGAATAGTATGTATATCATGATTCCACTTATCTGAAAGACCAAAAACTATTGTGTTTATGGATGATACAGAAAAGTCTGATACACAGCAAGAGTAGTTATCTCTAGGGGAAAAGGGAATGCTGTTAGAAAAAGGGAGTGTAGGGATACTTTTATTTCTTACCTTACAGTATTTTATAGTATATTTTTAAATTTATAATTTTTGTTTTGATAGTAATTATGCAGAATAACATGAAACATTTGCACACTGGAAGATACTTAAAATAGGAATTCTTCACTGTGCATTACACAGTGGTACTGTGCTAGAAATCTAGTGTCTTGTGCTTAGTAAGCACTCAGGACTTTTTTAAAATAACTTTTTCCCCCATTGTCAAAGTACTCTATAGTTTCTAAATTTTCTATATTGGAAATATAAGTATAAAGGAGAATAAAAGCACCATAATCCCACACCCAGAGAGATCTATTGTCAACCTTTTGGTATGTATGCTTTGTGCACGTGTTTGCACGTATATGTACACACGTGTATACACATATATCTTTCTACAAAAATGGGATCTTACTGTGCACACTGATTTGCAGCTTGTTTAACACTGTATTGTGAGTATCTTCCTTGATCAGTAATTCTGAAAAAGTGGAAAAAGACATCTAGTGGGAAAAGAGCAACACTGCACCATGTAAATATAGTGCTCTGGTTAAAATAACTGGTTTCTAGGGCAAAGTATAATCTTTAAAGGAAAAAAAAAGTCATGGTCACCAACAATAAATAACCAAGGAATTTTTAAGTTCTTAATGTTGAATCATCTCAGTACTGCTTTGACTTTAACTATGAGTGTATTATTTAAATTATAGTTACTAGTATAAATACAATGTCTTAAAGTGTCATTAGGAATCATTTTGGGTGAAATTTGGTTTTAATGAAGATTTAAAAACAACCTGTTTTTTTTTAAATTTACTATAAAAAAAACATTTCCAGTGTTCTTACTGTACATCTGAATTTCCATCTTGTATCATTTTCCTTCAGCCTGGAAAACCTTCCTTATCATTTTCATAGGGTACACATACTGAGAACACATTTTCTCAGCTTATATAAAAGACAACCTTTTTTTCATTAATACTTTAAAAGCAAATTGAATGTTGAAATAAAAAATAATAACAATGTATTTTGGGGCTTATAACTTATGTAAAAGTAAAATATATGACAATGAGAGCACTAAGGACAGGAGGGGTGTAAATGGGACTACATATTTTGAGATTCATATGCGTTAAATGGTATGATATTACTCTGTGTAATGTGTTTAATCTTTACAACTAAAAAATGATAGTATAAAAAGCTATCATTAAAAATGTTAAGAAGGAAATAGAATGAAATTAAAAAAATACTCAACCCCCCCCCAAAAAAAAGGGATGGGATAAAAGGAACAATGTAACAAAAAACAGAGGGAAAAAATATAAAGCAAATAGAAAGAGAGTAGACTTAAACACAACCAGATAAATAATTCCGTTAAATATAAATCAATTAAATGCTCCAATGAAAAGACAGATTATCAGACTGGGTAAAAACTGTGAACACCCAACTATACGCTCTTAAAAAAACATTAAAAGAAAAAAAAAACAACCTGTACAGTGCAGTGACTTCCTATAATATGGCCCTTCTAGCCATGGTCTTGTAACTCCCACAAAGTGTTTGGGTGAGACTATGCAAAAATAAGGTGCTTGTGGCCCACCAAGGGGATTGGACTACCTGCTAATTCAAATAGGGTACATGGAACCCTTGTGGGGGTAGGGCTAAGCAGATAGAGTGTATGGAATCTTTGTAGGGGATTTTCCAGTTTTGCGATCAGCTAGGCTTAAGGGCAGCCAATCCCAGAGGTTATGGGGGGAGCCTGACTACCATCAAGAAGAGCCAAAAGTAGATCACATCCTTTGGACCCAGGGTCCCTGCACTGAGAACCTCCTAGACCGAAGAGACAGAAGGAGCTGCAACATTGGAGAAAGCACAACGTGGTAAGAAGTGGTGGTAAGCATGGCAGAGCCCAATGGCAGAGAAAAAGCAGAACCAGGAGAGTGGCATTAGATGGCACAATGGGCTTACTGGTCTGTGGAGCGAGGCAGCTACAGTGGGCTTGCTGACCCATGGGGTAAGAGAGCTTGAGTGCCTTTGGGCAGAAGACTTGCTGGTGGAGTGGGGTGCCCCCAGTCACTTGTTGGTGGAGCTAAAAAGCTTTCTAACACTTGCCCAAGCAGGGTAAACCCGTTAAAAAAAAAAAAACTGTTGCCATCGAGTCGATTTTGACTCATAGCAACCCTATAGGACAGAGTAGAACTGCCTCATAGAGTTTCCAAGGAGCGCCTGGCGGGTTTGAACTGCTGACCTTTAGGTTAACAGCCGTAGCACTTAGCCATAGCCGAGTAGCGTAGAGCCCGAGAACTAGGGCCCGGCGGCAGCAGGCAAGAAGTTGTCCTAATCAAAGAACTGTATCCTGAGTTGTTCTTGTGACTTCCAAGTTGATCCTGATCCTGAATCATAAGCTAATACTTCCCTAATAAACCACATAATCATGAGTATAGACTGTGAGTTCTTTGTGGCAACTGAATTATTGAACGAAGCAGAGAAGTAGAAAGTGCTGTGGGAGGGACAGTGGCAGAATTGGTTAAAAAAAATGGTTGGAGGGTATATCTGTATATCTGACCTCCACCTCATAGGAATCTGCCTTAGGCTGATGTTGGTGGTAATTCTCCTCCCCCTGAAATTAGGTGAGGAGGTCTGATGCTGCCATTTGTACAACCTGAATGTTTTTTTTTTTTATTGTACTTTAGGTGAAGGTTTACAGAACAAACTAGTTTCTCATTAAACAGTACACATATTGTTTTATGACATTGGTTAAAAGCCCCATGACATGTCAACACTCTCCCTTCTCAAACTTGGGTTCCCTATTACCACCTTTCCTGTTCCCTCCTGCCTTCTATTCCTTGTCCCCTGGGCTGGTGTGTCCCTTTAGTCCACTTTTGTTTTATGGGCCTGTCCAGTCTTTCGCTGAAGGGTGAACCTCAGGAGTGACTTCATTACTGAGCTGAAAGGGTGTCCAGGGGCCATACTCTCCGGGTTTCTCCAGCCTCTGTCAGGCCAGCAAGCCTGGTCTTTTCTTTTTGAGTTAGAATTCTACATTTTTCTCCAGCTCTGTCCAGGACCCTCTATTGTGATCCCTGTCAGAGCAGTCAGTAGTGGTAGCCAGGCACCATCTAGTTGTATTGAACTCAGTCTAGTGGAGGCCATGGTAGATGTGGGCCATTAGTCCTTTGGACTAATCTTTCCCTTGTGCTTTTAGTTTTCTTCATTCTTCCTTGCTCCCCAAGGGGTGAGACCAGTTGAGTATCTTAGATGACCGCACACAGGCTTTTAAGACCCCAGACACTGCTCACCAAAGTAGAATATAGAACATTTTCATTATAACTGTGTTATGCCAATTGAGCTAGATGTTCCCTGAGACCATAGTCCCCACAGCCCTCAGCCCAGCAGTTGGGTCCCTCAGGGAGTTTGGATGTGCCTATGCAGCTTCAATGCCTTTGCCTTATACAAGTTGTGCTGGCTTCCCCAGTATTGTCTACTGTCTTACCCTTCACCAGAGTTACCAGATATCTGTCTATGTAGTGTTTTTCCATCCCCACCCTTCCCATCCCTCTTAGCCATCAAAGATTGTTTCTCTCTGTGTGTTAACCTTTTCATGAGGTTTTACAGTAGTAGTCTCATACCATACTTGTCCTTCTGTGATTGACTTATTTCATTCACCATAATGCCCTCCAAATTCATCCATGTTATGAGATGCTTCACAGATTTATCATTTTTTATCGTTGTGTAATACTCCATTGTGTGTATGTACCACAGTTTGTTTGTCCATTCGTCTGTTGATGAGAATCTAGGTTGTTTCCATATTCTTGCTATTGTGAACAATGCTGCAGTGAACATGGTGTGCATATTTCTATTCGTGTGACAACTCATTTCTCTAGGATGTATTCTTAGGAGTGTAATTGCTGGATCATATGGTATCTCTATTTCTAGCTTTCTAAGGAAGCGCCATGTCATTTTCCAAAATGGTTGTATCATTTTGCATTCCCACCAGCAGTGCATAAGAGCTCTGATCTCCCCGTGGCCTCTCCAGGATTTGTTATTTCCTGTTTTTTTTTTTTTTGATTCTTGCCAGTAATGGTGGGGCGAGATGGTATCTCACTGTGGTTTTGATTTGCATTTCTGTAATGGCTAGTGTCACAAGGATTTCCTCATGTGTCTGTTGGCCACTTGAATTCTTCTTTGATGAAGTGTCTGTTCATTTCCTTTGCCCATTTTTTAATTGGATTATTTGTCTTTTTGTTGTAGAGGTGTTGAATTTTATTGTAGATTTTAGAATTAGACCTTTGTTTGATTTGTAATAGCCAAATTTTTTTCCCAGTCTGTAGGTTCTCTTTTTACTCTTTTGGTGAAGTCTTTTGCTGAGGATAAGTGTTTAATTTTTAGAAGATCCCAGTTATCTAGCTTGTCTTCTGGAGTTTGTGTGTTGTTGGTTGTGGTTTGTATCCTGTTAATGCTGTGTATTAGGGCCTCTAGTGTTGATCCTGTTTTTTCTTTTATGAACTTCATAGTTTTTGGCTTTATATTTAGGTCTTTGATCAATTTTGAATTAGTTTTTGTGTATGGTGTGTGAGGTATGGGTCGTGTTTCATTTTTTTGCAGATGGACATCCAGTTTTGCCAGCACCATTTGTTAAAAAGACTGCCTTTTCCCACATTTGATGGACTTTGGGCCCTTGTGGAAGATCAGGTGACCATAGGTGGATGGATTTACATCTGGGTTCTCAGTTTTGTTCCATTAGTCAATGTATCTGTTGTTATACCAGTACCAGGCTGTTTTGTCTACCGTAGCTGTATAGTAAGTTCTGAGGTTAGGTAGTGTGAGTCCTCCTACTTTATTTTTCTTCAGTATTGCTTCACTTATCCAGGGCTGCTTCCCTTTCCGTATAAAGTTAATGATAAGTTTTCCATCTCTTTAAAGAATGTTGTCAGTGTTTGGATCAGGATTTCATTGTATTTGTAAATTGCTTTGGGCACAATTGTCATTTTCACAATGTTAAGTCTACCTATCCATGATATCCATGGTATGTTTTTCCATTTATGTAGATCTCTTTTGGTTTCTTGCAATAGTGTTTTGTAGTTTTCTTTTTATAGGTCCTCTACATCCCTGGTTAGATTTATTCCTAAGTATTTTATTTATTGTGCTTTAAGTGAAAGTTTACAAATCAAGTCTCATACAAAAATTTATGTACATCTTGCTATGTAATCCTGCCTGCTCTACCCCTAATGAGACAGCACACTCCTCCTCTAGTGTTTTATTTTTTTAGGGGCTATTATAAATGGTATTGTTTTTATGATTTCCTTTTCGTCGTCTCTTTATTGGTGTATAGGAATCCAACTGATTTTTGTATATTTATCTTTTATTCTGCTGCTCTGCTGAATCTTTCTATTAGTTCCAGTAGTTTTCTTGTAGAGTCTTTTGGGTTTTCTATGTATAGTATCATATCATCTGCAAATAGTGTCAGTTTAACTTCTTCATTACCAATTTGAATGCCCTTTATTTCTTTTTCTTGCCTTATTCCTCTAGCTAGAACTTCCAGCACGATGTTAAATAGGAGTGGTAATAAAGGGCATCCTTGTCTTGTTCCTGTTCTCAAGGGGAATGTTTTCAGCCTCTCTCCATTAAGAATGATGTTGGCCATGGATTTTGCATAGATGCCCTTTACTATGTTGAGAAATTTCCTTTTTTATTGTGAGTTTTTATCAGGAATGGGTGTTGGACTTGTTGAATGCCTTTTCTGTGTCAATTGAGATGACCGTGTGATTCTTTTTTTTTTCCTTTTATTTGTGTAGTGGATTATGTTGATTGATTTTCTGATGTTGAACCATCCTGGCGTACCTGGTATGAATCCCACTTGGTCATGGTATATTATTTTTTTGATAAGATGCTGAATTCTGTTGGCTAGAGTTTTGTTGATAATTTTTGCATCTATATTTATGAGAGATATTGGTCTGTAATTTTTTTTTGGTGACTTTGCCTGGTTTTGGTATCAGGGTTATGCTGGCTTCATAGAATGAATTCGGCAGTATCGCTTCCTTTCCTATGTTCTGAAATAGTTTGAGTAGTATTGATGTAAGCACTTCTCCAAATGTTTGGTAGAATTCTCCAGTGAAGCCATTTGGGCCTGGGCTTTTTTTTGGTTGGGATTTTTTTTTATTACCTTTTCAGTCTCTTCTCTTGTTATGGGTCTGTTCAGATTTTCAACATCATTTTGAGTTAGTTTGAGTAGGTAGTGTGTTTTTAGAAATTTGTCCATTTTTTCTGGGTTTTTAAACTTGTTGGAGTATAGTTTTCCATAATACTCTGTTATGATCCTTATTTCAGGTGGGTCAGTTGTAGTAGCCCCCATTTCATTTCTTATTTGGGTTATTTGCATCCTCTCGTGTTATTCTTTTGTCAATTTGGCCACTGGTTTGTCGATTTTGTTGATCCTTTCAAAGAACCAACTTTTGGTTTTTGTGATTCTTTCTATTGTTTTTCTATTCTCTATTTCATTTGTTTCTGCTCTGATCTTTATTATTAACTTTCTTCTGGTGGCTGTGGGCTTCTTTTGCTGTTCTCTTTCTGTTTGTTCAAGCTGTGTAGCTAATGTTTTGATTTTGTCCCTTTTTTGATGTGTGCGTCTATTGCTATAAATTGACCTCTGCACACTGCCCTTGCTGTGTCCTAAAGGTTTTGGTATGATGTGTTTTCGTTCTCATGTGATTCTAGGAATTTTTTGATTCTGTCTCTGATTTCTTCTATTACCCAGTGGTTTTTAAGCATGGTGTTATTCAGTTTCCATACAATTGATTTTTTTTTCTTTGCTCTTTCTGTTGTTAATTTCTGCTTTGATAGCATTGTGGTCAGAGAATATACTTTGTATTATCTCAGTGTTTGGGATTTTGTTGAGGGTTCTCTGTGGCTTAAGATGCGGTCTATTCTGCAGAAAGTTCCATGTGCTTTGGAAAAGAATGTACTTTGCAGCTGTCGGGTGGAGTGTTCTATATATGTCTATGGGGTCAAGTTGGCTGATTGTGCCCTTTAGCTCTTCTATATCCTTGTTGAGTTTCTTTTTAGATGTTCTGTCCTTTACGGAGAGCGGTGTGTCGAAATCTCCTACTATTATTGTGGAACTGACAGTTTCTCTTTTCAGTGCTGTTAGTTTGCTTTATGTATTTTGGAGCCCTGTCATCGCGTCCGTAGATGTTTATTATGCTTAAGTCTTCCTGTTGGATCATCCCTTTTATCATTATATAGTGCTCTTCTTTGTCTTTTAAGGTGGGTTTTGTTTTAAAGTCTGTTTTATCTGAGATTAGTATTGCCACTCCTAATCTTTTTTGGTAGTTATTTACATGATATATATATTTTCCATCCTTTGATTTTTAATAAAATTACATCTTTGTTTCTAAGGTGTGTTTCTTGTAGACAGCATATTGATGGATCCTTTTTTTAATCCATTCTGTCACTCTCTGTCTCTTTATGGGTGCATTTAGGCCACTTAAATTCAGTGTAATTATTGATAGGTGTGAGTTTATTGCTATCATTTTGTAGTGCTTTTTTTTGTGGTGCTGACATTTTCTTTGTTCCTCTTACTCCCCTATGCTGAATTCCTTTTGTTGTGGATTTCTTTTGTTTTTGTAGATTTTGCTTTAATTTAGATTTTATGTTTTTCTTCTTTATTTTGATAGATAGTTTTGTTAACTTTCTTTGCGGTTACCTTGAAATTTACCCATATCTTCCTAGGTTTAAACCAGTCTATTATTACTGGGTATTGCCTTGCCTTCCTCTCCATTAGAAAAGTTCTATACCTATGCCGTTTATTCCCTCTTTTATTGTTCTGATGTTGTCATTTACAGGTTAAACTCTGGTTCCCTGTTGCAATTGTTTTGGTTTTGGATAGTCCTTGAGAGTTCATTTCCTAGGTTGGTATCTGGCTGGTACAATCTTGCATCCTAGATTCAGGCTGTGGTCTGATGTTGTTTGTTCTCAGAACAAAGGACTCCTCCCTTTAATAATTCTTGTAAGTTTGGTTTGGTTTTTACATATTCCCTTAATTTCTGTTTATCTGGCAGTGTCCTAATTTCACCATCATATTTGTACGAAAGTTTTGCAGGGTATTTTATTCTTGGTTGACAGGTGTTTTCTTTCAAGGTTTTATATATGTCATCTGATTGCCTTCTTGCCTTCACGGTTTCTGCCAAATAATCAGAGCTTAGCCTTATTGCTTCTCCTCTGTATGTGACTTTTTGTTTTTCTCGAGCTGCTCTCAGGACTTTTTCTGTCTTTGGTTTTCACAAGTGTGATTATGATATGCCTTGGTGATTTTCTTTTGGAGTCTGTCCTATATGGGGTTCGTTAAGCTTCTTGGATGGTCACCTTTTCATTTTTTATGGTATTAGGGAAGTTTTGCGTCAAGAATTCTTCAGTGATCCTCTCTGTTTACTGTTTTCTCCCCGTTCTGGAACTCGGATCACTCGCAAATTTTTGCTTTTCATTGTATCCCACATAATTCTCAGGGTTTCTTCATTTCTCTTCGTTCTTTTTTCTGATTTTTCCTCAGAGTTATATCCAAGTGTTTATCTTCAATTTCATTGATCCTGTCTTCCATCATTTCAAACCTCCTCCTCAGCCCTTCTGTGACACTGCCCATTTCTGAAATCTTGTTATTTATCTTTTGGATTTCTAATTGTTGTTTTTGTATGATTTCTAGTTGTGAATTTATTTTGGCATTTTCTTCCTGTATTTTCCTGAATTCTTCCTTTTTTTTTTTTTTTGGTCTGTATTTTCTATGAATTTGCTGGCCTATTCCTTGAATTTATGTATTTTTTCCTCATTTTTGTTGCTTTTTGCTTCAACCCTTGGACAGCTCTGAATATTAGAGATTTGAATTCCCCATCAGGTAGTTCTATTGCCTTTTACTGGAAAGTCATCTCGTGTTTTATTTTGGATGTCTACTGGAACCATTCTGTCCTGTTTTTTTTAAAATATGTTTTGATATTGTCTGCTGTCTTCAGGACATTCTGTAGTTAATTTTTTTGTTATTGATTGTAGATTTCTTTGTTTCGTCCTGCTTTTTCATTTTATTTGGTTATGTCTGAGCAGGCGGGCTGTGTGTACTTTGTTGTTTACTCATCTGTGGTCATGATACTTTTCACCTCCTTGTCCAATGGGCAGGGCCAGTCACTCAGCTGTGGTGCAACAAGGCAGGTCCAGCTGAAGGGGAGGGGCTGGGATGGGTTGTTTTGGCATGTACTAGGGCTGACAGGGTGGGCAGGGAGTCAGTGCTGGGCAAGTTCCAGTAGCCCATGCCTGCGCTGCTCAGGGTTGTGAAGTTCAGTGCATGGTGCATCAGGCAGGAAGGAGGAGGGGGGAAGTTTTGATGTGTGGAGCTGATATAGATACGGGAAAGAGGAGAGAGAGGAGAGAGAAATAGGAGCCAAAAACAAACAAAAAAAAGTGTGTTAAGGGAGCTAGCTGTTGGAGTGGAGAGATGAGAAACCGAGAAATGGAGAAAACAAAAAGAAAAAAGTGAAAAAGAAAAAAATATCTAGATAAAAACTTGGAAGGAAAAAAAAAAAGAAAAGCCCCCAGTGTTCCCACCAGTGCAGCTGTAAAAACCAGGGATGTGGCTCCCAGGCTGCACAATATAGCCTGGCTAGAGGGAGTATAGCTGTCACACAGCACCATGTATTCAGGATACAGGAAAAGAATGTAAGTCAGAGAGACGAGAACTGAGAAATGAAAAGAGTCAGGAAGGAAAAAGGAGGGAAAAAAAGGTCCCCAGGGATCCCACCTACGCAGCTGTGCAGATTAGGGGAGTGGCTCCTAAGTCTTGCAGTGCAGCCTGGCTAGCAGGGGCTCCCAGGCCCTGGAAAAAAAAAAAAGTGAACGAAACAAAACAAAGCAAAAAAAAAAAAAAAGCCTTGGGGATCCCATCAGTGTGGTGTCACAGACTTTGAAGAGGAAGCAAAGATGGGACGTGGAGCCAGGTATTAGGTGGTGGGAGGCAGGGAAGAAACCAAAAGAAACGGAGTAAAGCAACAGCAGCAACAGACAAATGACTGTCAGGTAGCTGGCCAGTGTGGGTGGGGCGAATCCAAGTGGCTGGGGGCCAAAGCAGTTGCCTCTGGGCCAAGAGACTGTGGCCAGTGGGAAGCAGTGGAAGCCGTGGGGGGAAGGGTGGGGGTTAGGAAAGAGTATATCACTGGTTGCAGTGATAATGCAGTGGAGGGGGGAAGCATGGGAAAATAACTGTTTTCTCTTAGATATTCTATTTATTACCTTTAGTATATGCTTGAAGTATTCTTAATACTATAAAAAAAGCAATGATATGGTTTTAAAGGCCCATTCTCCTGGGGATACCTGAGTGAGGAGTCATCAAAGAAAACCTGGAGAAATGGTCAGAGCTGGTACTGCTGAGATGGTGATCATCTTCTGTGCTCAGAATATGTTAGTCATTTCTGCTTCTCAAATCAACTGAGAGCTGAAAACTTCCTCCAGACAGATATCACGAACTTGGTAAATGAGCTTAAAACTCAGTTGTGACTTTGAAAAGGAAAATGAGCACTAATATCACATGGAATGTACACAAAAGCTAACTCAAAATGGATCAAAGACCTAAATATAAAATCTTAAATGATAAAGATCATGTCAGAAAAATAGGGACAATGGTAGGAGCCCTTATACATTGCATAAATAGTATACAAACCATAAGTAACGATGCACAAATACCAGAAGAGAAGCTGGATAACTGGGAGCTCCTAAAAAACAAACACTTATGCTCATCAAAAGACTTCACCAAACGAGTAAAAATAGAACCTGGGAAAAAAATTTTGGCTATGACATATCTGATAAGGGTCTGTCTAATCTCAAAAATCTACAAGATACTGCAACACCTCAACAACAAAAAGACAAATAATCCAATTAAAAAATGGGCAACGTGTATGAACAGACACTTCACCAAAGAAGACATTCAGACAGCTAACAGACACATGAGGAAATGCTCACGACAATTAGCCATTAGAGAAATGTAAATCAAAACTACAATGAGATGCCATCTCACCCCAGTAAGGTTGGCACTAATCCAAAAAACAAACTAACAAATGTTGGAGAAGTTGTGGAGAGATTGGAAGTTTTATGGACTGCTGGTGGGAGGGTATTATGCTAAGTGAAATTAGTCAGTCACAAAAGGACAAATATTGTATGAGACTACTATAGTAAGAACTCAAGAAAAAGTTTAAACAGAAAAAAAGCATTTTTTGATGGTTATGAGGGTGGGGAGGGGAAATCACAAACTAGATAGTAGGCAGGGATCAACTTTGGTGAAGTTGATCCTTGTCTCCTGGACCAAAGCAAAAGCCAAGAAGTTTCCTAGAAAAAACATCCACACACTTCGAGGGACAGAGTAGCTGGGGCCTGGGGACCACGGTTTTCGGGGACATCTAGGTCAATTGGTGTAACAAAGTTAATTAAGGAAATATTCTACATCCCACTTGGTGAGTGACTTCTGGGGTCTTAAAAACTTGTGAGTGGCTGTCTGAGATACATCGATTGGTCCCATCCCACTTGGAGCAAAGGAGAATTAAGAAAACCAGTGACACAAAGAAAATATTAGCCTATAGGACTAAAGGAACGCATGAACCAGTGATGCCACCAGCCTGAGAGCAGAGGAACTAGATGGTGCCTGCTACTACCAAAGACCGCCCTAACAGGGAGCATAACAGAGAGTCCCAGACAGAGCAGGAGAAAAATGTAGAATAGAACTCAATTTCGTGTAAAAAGACCAGATTTAATGGTCT
The DNA here is from genome assembly GCF_024166365.1 of Elephas maximus indicus. Taxonomy (NCBI): domain Eukaryota; kingdom Metazoa; phylum Chordata; class Mammalia; order Proboscidea; family Elephantidae; genus Elephas; species Elephas maximus. Next base: position 48,157,757 of record NC_064846.1, read on the forward strand.
GACAGAGACTGGAGGAACTCCTGAAACTGTGGTCCCCAAATGCACTGTTAATCCAGAATTGAAGACATTCCCGAGGCCCACTCTTCAGACAAAGATTAGGCAGGATTATAAAACAAAAAATAATACATATAAGGAACGTGCTTCTTAGTTCAGTCAGATATACGAGGCCAAATGGGCAGCTCCTGTCCAAAAACAGGATGAGAAGGCAAGAAAGGACAGTAACTGGTTGAATGGACACAGGGAACTGGGCGGGGGGGGGGGGGAGGGAATGGAGGAGTGTGCTGTCACATTGTGGGGATTGCAACTAATGAGACAAAATATTATGTGTATAAATGTTAGTATGAGAAATTAACTTGAGCTGTAAACTTTCATCTAAGGCACAATTAAAAAATATATATATCACAGGATAAATCCAAGTAAAAAGGTGCTATGTTCCACATGACCACTGAGGATACTAAGTTGAAGAAGTAGTTTTAAAGAATAGTTCAAAAATCCTAACTTTACTGAACTGTAGGACTGGACAGAACTAGCCGTTACAATTGTCAGATGAATATGTTTCCAACAAATACAGTAAAGGAGAGAAAAGCTGACCAGAGATAATGGTGTTTCTACACCTGGAACCATAGAGACCTGTAGGGTTTGGTCAAAGGTAATTTGCAAGGTTAGTGTGTTGTTAGATGCCATCCAGTTGGCCCTACTCATGGTGACCCCATGCAAAACAGAATGAAATGGTACCCAGTCCTGCACCATTATTCACATGACCAGTTGGGGATCAGACTGTTGTGATCCATAGGGTTTTCATTGCCTGATTTTTGGAAGTAGATTGCTAGGCCTTTTTGCCTAGTCCTCTTAGCCTGGAAGCTCCACTGAAACCTGTTCACCATCATAGCAACATGCAAGCCTGAATTTACAGACTGGTGTGCAGGAAGTGCCTTGGCTGAGAATCGATCTCAGGTCTCCTGCATGGAAGGCGAGAATTCTACCGCTGAATCACCAATGTCCCCTAGGATGGCCTAAAGTCTTTGGAAGAATATTTGGAGTTCAGAAAGTATCAGGAACCAAGGCAAGACCCAAAAGGCTTTCAAAGGCATCAGGGTCCCCTCTGTACTCAGGCGGTTCCTCACTGGACTACGTTAGAATTTCTGTGACACAAGTAGTTTCCTTAACCTAGAAACTTGAAAAGGCAAGGTTCAGACCCACTGAGGAGTTCCATGTTGGTGAATAATTACAACAAACTGCAGATGGGATGCTATGTAGTGTTTATGTCCTCAAATAAAAAGAAATGGCAGCATTAGCATATTCATTCAAATTTAGTTTCAAGTTACATATTTTTAAGCAAAATGACCCAACTCCTAAGGATGTTATGCAACTCAAATTCACCACAGAATTTTTGGGACTGCTTTACTTGGATTTTGTTTTTAGTGTCAAGTATAAAGGCCAATCATTTTATTTGGAAGCAGGTTTTTAACATTCATGTATGTGTGTGTGTTTACAGTAATTTTGATCATCAAGATATTAAGCATTAAAATGTTTATAAGCAAGTAAAGGAGCCCTGGTGGCACACAGTTTAAGTGTTCAGTTTCTAACTGAAAGGTCAGCAGTCTCTCCACAGGAGAAAGATGTGGCAGTCTGCTTGCATAAGGATTGACAGCCTTGGGAACCCTAAGGGGCAGTTCTACTCTGTCCTGTAGGTTCGCTGTGAGTTGGAATCCACTCAACGGCAATGGGGTTAATAGGCAAGTAATTTCCTTTAGGAAATATCCCCCAAATAAATTACTTCTTTACAGGTAGTATCCCTTGAAGTACAGACTGTTTTAGAGGAGATAACTGCAAAATGAAAATCTTCATGATGAATCCACCTCCTCCTTTTTTATTTTGAAATGGAGCCCACTTTTACAGCTCAGCCATATCTTTGTATTCTTTTGGGGACTGAGTGGGTAGAGCTGAATGAGGGATGATCCTTGGTCCCAGGAGTACAAAATATTCAGTGGAGTTAAAAAGATACACCAGCCCTGCCAGCAATCTTGAATCCTAACTCCGTGGGGTCACCCTTGAGCTGCTGCAAGCGGAAGTACTCCTGGGAGAACATCTCAGGGCTAGGATAGCTCCCCAATCCCTGTCTCATCATTGTGGGAACCTACATTTATGTCATTGTTGTTTGGTGACATGAAATGTTTTTGTGGAGTAATTGCTCTGTGATTGCAAGGATAACATTTAGTAAGATGGAAGATGTGTTCCTGACACAAGTTTCAGACAGCTAATCTTTTCCTGAAAACTCCCCTAACCAATCCTAAAGATCTTAGTTTTTTGATGTTGTTGTTTTAACTTCAAAGGGAGAAAGTGCTGGCTTACAATATTATTTCTAATTGTCTTCAACTGAGGAAGACCACTAACCCTCCCCCTTTTAATTGAGCTTCCCCTTGCTTAGGGAACTGCCAGCAGGAAAGAGGAGGTAGATGCTATATTAGGACATTACCAAAGGTGAGGGAAGTGGCAGTTGAATTTATGGTGCATAGCCAGAGTGTACCTTGAATTTTGAAAACTAGGACTCTCAAGTCCAGTCTGTGTTTAAAACATATAGTGTCAAAACAAATTGTAGCCTATGAGTAATCCTTAAGCTAAGTAGTATATCAAGAAGCCCTGCAGTGTTTAATTTGATAACATCAGTCTAAAAAAAAATCTGCAAAATTGAGTAAAAATTCAACTTGTCTTTCTTTTCAAAGCTGGGATCATTGTTATATAACACTTAAATGTTAATGACTAATGAAATGTAAGCAACTCATTTTTGAAATAGCTGATTTTTCTTGAAATATTTTTTTCAACCTAAAATCAGTTTCTCTAATTTGAATCATCCCCAGCTAATATAACACTGAGGTCATTTTATTTGCTCATTCTAGATGTTGTAACATTTTGTCAGGAACTCATGGCAAAATGTTTCTTTTGCATTGGGAGGAGTAAATAGGAATGTGTTTAGAATGGAACATCATCAGTTCTTAAGTATGTTGACTCTTCTGATGACCATTACTTCTTGTATTAAAGGAAATCAACGACATTTCAAAGTTGCACAGTTATTATTTGGGTTGCATAAGATTGTTCTGTGCAACTCTCCTCTGAAAGTTTAGAATTTGTGTTGAGTTAGGCACTTGGCCAGGGCTGGGGCTCTGTTCTGCTATCGTTAGACCTTTCTTTTCCCTTGCTTTCACTGGCACTGCCTCATTGCTGCTGAAAAGATCAGGATGTTGCCTGGCCCTGCCACCAGGCTCTGAACCTCAGTGCCTTTCCCTTCTACTTTTAGACATAGCAGCCCTGGCAACCATAAGACGGGAATGTTGAAGCCATTTTATAATACCTTTTCTTATTATTCTTTTTTTTAAAAATTGTGCTTTAAGTGAAAGTTTACAGCTCAAGTTAATTTCTCACAAACATTTATATACATATTGTTTTGTGACATTAGTTGCAATCTCGACAATGTGACAGCACACTCCCCTTTTCACCTCAGGTTCCCTGTGTCCACTCAACCAATTCTTGTCCCTTCCTGTCTTTTCATTCTGCCTCCGGATAGGAGCCGCCCCTTTGGTCTCATGTATCTGATTGAACTAAGAAGCACACTCCTCACATGTATCATTTTTCGTTTTATAGTCCTGTCTATTCTTTGTCTGATGAGTGGGCTTCGGGGTTTTAGTTCTGGGTTAACAGAGCGTCCAGGGGCCATAGTTTTGGGGGTTTATCCAGTCTCAGTCAGACCATTAAATCTGGTCTTTTTACGTGAACTTGAGTTCTGCTCTGTCCGGGACTCTCTGTTGTGTTCCCTGTTAGGGCTGTCATTGGTGGTAGCCAGGCACCATCTAGTTCTTCTGGTCTCAGCCAGATTTTTTAAGAGTAATAAGAACAAAGACACAAGGAAAATATTATTCTTAAACAAAAAAATCTGGCCAGACACTGACACATAACCATCAGAGTTCAAGATGTATGGTGAGAGAGAGTATTGCTTTCAAAACTGTCATCTGTGTTGACCTTAATTTTGCTTCTGAAGAAGAGTAAGCCACAGATTGCTCCCATATATATGAAAAAAACAAACCACCTTCTTACCTTGTTCAGATTGGTTTCGGATGCTTCAAGGAGGATTGAATTATAGCCTAGTTTGAAGATGATGTATTTTAGGCTAAAAAAAAAAATTTTTTTTTTAATTCACAGACGAGGAAACCCTGGTGGCGTAGTGGTTAAGTGCTATGACTGCTAACTGAAGGGCCGGCAGTTCGAATCCGCCAGGCGCTCCTTGGAAACTCTATGGGTCAGTTCTACTCTGTCCTATGGGGTTGCTATGAGTCGGAATCGACTTGACGGCACTGGGTTTGGTTTTTGATTTATTCACAGAAGAAACTGCGAAGGGATGTCTTAAGTGAGTGCAGCAGAAGTGAAATGCATTAGGGATACATGGGCAGTATCTACTAGTAGGAAATACCAGTGCTATTAAATTTGCTTCAAGTTTATTGGCTGACCTTTGTATTGGGATACATAACTTCCCTTCCTGAAACAGTATTTCATAGAGATGGAAAAAAGACTTCTGCTCTGCTTGGGCTTTTTTAGAACTCTGGTGCTTCTCTTAAAATCTGTTCTTGCAGCTCATGTTTTGTATTCCATCCTATGCAGAAAAAAGTACTGTATGGTGAGGCATTTTAAACACGTAAATAATGAAACCTCTCTTGGGTGTTTTCTGCAGTGAACTAACTTATTCCAAAGTTTATACTTTATGGATTAGTATTATAACCAGATAGCAGTGTTGTTTGTGACAGCTGTCTAGTTTGGAGATGAAATTCATCAAGATGTTTAATTTTTCTGTTAGCGTTTATGGCTATTTCCCTTTCCTCTAGTCTTCTCTGTAAACCCTGGTGGCGTAGTGCTTAAGTGCTACGGCTGCTAACCAAAGGGTCGGCAGTTCAAATCCACCAGGCGCTCCTTGGAAACTCATGGGGCAGTTCTACCCTGTCCTATAGGGTCGCTATGAGTCGGAATCCACTCAACAGCACTGGGTTTGGTTTTTGGTTGTCTAGTCTTCTCTTTCAGAATCTCACTTTAATACTTTGCCTCTGAATACATTTCTTGCTCTAATCAATTTCTCCAGAACTTGAAGGACGTTAAAATAAAATCCTTTTTTTTTAGGCAGGACAGCTTTTACCTAAGCATTAACAGGTATAACTGGATAATCCCGGAGCATAGCTATTACTATTAACATTTTAAACAAAATATATAATCATCTGGCTAGGGTTATACTATTGATAGTTGCCTCATGGGTGACCTTCCTTTCCTATTCTACTTATGTGTATAGCTCTCTGTGTTAGTATGCAGTCCATTTAAAATAATATTGATTAAACAGTAAACTCAGTGAGGGCAGGACTTTGATACCTGGTGTATAGTATATGTTCACTGAATTTTTCTTGAATGAATACATGCGTACACACCTGTAACTACCCAGAATTTCGGAAACTAGACCGTTAAAAATATTATGGAGGAAAAAAGTTGTTACTGGCTATATAGATAACTTAGTTTTAATTCCTTCTCTCCTGAAATAAAGATGTTATTTTGGTGGTTAGTCTTCACCAATGGCATTTACCAAACCCAATAAAATAGGGATTTAAGTGTTCTCTACTTCATTGAGGCTGTGCCCAAGAGCATGGCATCACTTTCATATTTAATAGAGGCCATATTATATGACTATCTTTACAACTTCCTGTTGTAATGTTAGACAGCATAGTGGCTTACTACCACAGTTTTATTCCAACGTATTCTTGTTTATATGTAGGGATCTCTTACTCAAATGGATTATTTGTTTTAGATTTTTAAAATGTGATCTTAAGTGAAGTGTCTGCTTTGACAGGGCTCAAAATAGAGAGTTCCAGACAGAGTGGGAGAAAAATGTAGAACAGAATTCAACTTCACGTAAAAAGACCAGACTTACTGGTCTGACAGAGACTGGAGGAACCCCCCAAGACTATGGCTCCCGGACACTCTGCTAACCCAGAACTGAAACCATTCCCAAAGCCCAGTTTTAAGGCAAAGATTAGACAGGCCTATAAAACAAAAAATAACACACGTGAGGAATGTGCTTCTTAGTTCAATCAGATACACAAGACCAAATGGGCAGCTTCTGTCCAGAGGCAGGATGAGAAGGCAGGGACAGGAACTGGTTGAATGGACACTGGGAACCTGGGGTGGAAAGGGGGAGTGTGCTGTCACGTTGTGGGGATGGCAACTAATGTCACAAAACAATATGTATTAATTTTTGTATGAGAAATTAACTTCAGCTGTAAACTTCACCTAAAGCACAATAAATTAAAAAAAATGTGATCTTAATACATGGTTTATTTTTCTAATAAACATTTTATTTTGGAGTAATTTTAGATTAGTAGAAAATTTGCAAAGATAGTTCAGAGCCTCCCCCACTCAAGCCATACCCTTCACCCAGCTTCTCTTAATTTTCAACTCTTGGCAATTTCCTGTGCCTCAGCCTAATAGTTTGAAAAAGCTTTCCAGGTTATTCAGCCCCCACTCTCACTCCACTGAGAATCCTTGGCCTATATTCTATTTAGAATGGCAACCTGACTCTGAAATACTTTTGGCTAGGCAAAAATGCTGACAAACTCAACTTCCAGATGTCTCTGATAAATACATCCTTAAGGCCTATCCCTGTGTTGACGTACACAGGAACTTCAAGTCCAGTGGCATTGTACCCGCCCATCAATATACTGCAGATAGACTCCTCAGCGTTCAACCTAAGCCAGTCTCCTGGCTTCATATCTGCATTGGCTAGCCAGTGGCACTGGTGCCACCCAGTGGTAACTTGTAGACAGACAAGCTTCTGATGCTCCACTACTCTCCACTATATCAAATACTTTAACTGTGTGGTTCCCCCCGCCCCCTTTCTTTCTTTATGTGCTTCTGTGTTCATGATCTCACGTTCCTTTTCTTCTCCCCATCTAGGCCAGTGGCACTTGGGGTTTCATTTAGTCCAGCTGGTAATATTCTGGGAACTACCCTAACCATTTAATTTTGCTGTGCTTTATCCTTATTTTAATAAAGGTTTTGGAATATGGGACATGAAATAATAAGCATAAACAGACTGTTATTCTCTGTTTACAAAGTCATGGTTCCTATCCAAAATGGGCTTAAAGTTGTACTGTGGTAGAACATGGCGCTTCCCATGTTTATTTTCAAGCCTCTCAATTTCTGAGAGGACGCGCACCTTTATATTTCAGATATAAAGAGGTGTAAGCGTCTACACAGGGTCTTCGTGAGTCAGAATCCACTCGACAACAATTAGTTTGGCATTTCTGGTTTAAACTTCTGCCTCTGGTGAAAGATTTAACTTGCCAATCATTCTTTGGTTTCCTTTCTCCTCAGTAGCTTGTCATTTCATTCCATATTCGTCCAGGAAGTATTTATTGAACACCTAAAGGTGATCCAACCGAATGTGGAAATTATAGAACAAAATCATTAATATCACGCGCAAGCAAAGTTTTGCTGAAGATCATTCAAAAATGGCTGCAGCAGTATATCCACAGGGAACTGCCAGAAATTCAGGCCAGTTTCAGAAGAGGACGTGGAACCAGGGATATCATTACTGATGTCAGATGGGTCCTGGCTGAAAGCAGAGAATACCAGAAGGATGTTTACCTGTGTTTTATTGACTATGCAAAGGCATTCGACTCTGTGGATCATAACAAACTATGGATAACACTGCGAAGGATGGGAATTCCAGAACACTTAATTGTGCTCATTAGGAACCTTTACATAGATCAAGAGGTAGTTGTTCAGACAGAACAAGGGGATACTGATTGGGTTAAAGTCAGGAAAGGTGTGCATCAGGGCTGTATTCTTTCACCATACCTATTTAATCTGTATGCTGAACAAATAAGCCGAGAAGCTGGACTATATGAAGAAGAACGGGGCATCAGGATTGGAGGAAGACTCGTTAACAACCTGTGTTATGCAGATGACACAACCTTGCTTGCTGAAAGTGAAGAGGACTTGAAGCACTTACTGATGAAATCAAAGACCACAGCCTTCAGTATGGATTACACCTCAACATAAAGAAAACAAAAGTCCTCACAATTGGACCAGTCAACAACATCATGATAAACAAAGAAAAGATTGAAGTTTTCGAGGATTTCATTTTACTTGGATCCACAATCAACAGCCATGGAAGCAGCAGACAAGAAATCAAAAGACACGTTGCATTGGGCAAATCTGCTGCAAAGGACCTCTTCAAAGTGTTGAAGAGCAAAGATGTCACCTTGAAGACTAAGGTGCGCCTGACCCAAGCCATGGTATTTTCAGTCACATCATATGCATGTGAAAGCTGGACAATGAATAAGGAAGACCGAAGAAGAGTTGACGCCCTTGAATTGTGATGCTGGCAAAGAATATTGAATATACCATGGACTGCCAAAAGAACGAACAAAACCGTCTTGGAAGAAGTACGGCCAGAATGCTCCTTAGAGGCAAGGATGGTGAGACTGCGTCTTACATACTTTGGACATGTTGTCAGGAGGGATCAGTCCCTGGAGAAGGACATCATGCCTGGCAGAGTACAGGGTCAGCAGAAAAGAGGAAGACCCTCAACAAGGTGGATTGACACAGCGGCTGCAACGATGAGCTCAAGCATAACAACAATTGTAAGGATGGCGCAGGACAGGGCAGCGTTTCGTTCTGTTGTGCATAGGGTCGCTATGAGTCGGAACCGACTCGACGGCACCTAACGACAACAACACTGTGTGCCAATACTGGGGATTACAGAGGTTATTGAGAGAGACATGACCTCTGCCTTTAAGAAGCTTACTGCCTAGCAGGGGAACAGAAACTTAAGTTTAAGGTTGGCTTCTTGCCTTGTTCTCTGTAGAACCAGAGTTAGGGTTATAACTAGGGTAATCACTAGGGATGTTTTTGCAAAAGAAAGGGGACTCTACTAATAATTATGCTGGGATACCAGGCATAAAGCATAAACCAAATCCTTGGCAAGCTGGAAAATGTCATCATCCTCATTTTAACCCATTCATATAGGGATCGAGTTTATAAGCTTAGCTTAAGAAACCGTGGCTCCACCCGGTTAACCAACAACGACAGATAGATTGCCCTTTATTTCGGAGTAAAAACATTATTTTTGAGTGTATATATTATTGTATATTGTATTGAAGGGTATGTGCAGCAGCTGTGTTCTTTTTATAATTCTTAGAATTGTGAACTTCGTGCTGCTAAGCCCAGTAGAGGGTATTGCAGAACATTCCTAGATATGCGGACCTTACAGGAAGTGAGATTACTTAATGGATACTTTACCATTGCCTAAAACATTTTGAAATGAAAAACTTGGAAGGAAAGAAATGATTCAGCCTTATCTGCCTCCTACTTCTTTCTGCTAGTATACACTTGTAATGTGATATCACAGATGATTGGAATGTCTGAAGCAGGGCAGCATGAGGTAAGGTGATATCCTTTGAAGTTTGAGTATTTGGTCCCAGAGTTCAGGTTGTAAACAGGATATGGGTACTTCGGTCCCAGGGTTCAGGTTGTAAACAGGATATGGGTACTTCTGAAGTCCCTGCTCTCCACCACCCACCCGTCTGATCACCTGTGTGGAAAGCAGCACTCTGGATATGTTAATCACAGACATTAATGAGGTGATCCCCATTTTGGTGCCTTTAGTGTGATACCTTTTCCTGGGTGGAGGCAAGCCTCTTTCCCCCTAGGGGCTGACTCTGGTCAGCTGAAAAACGTTTTCATTGTGAGGGAGAAGAGTGTGAAGTGGTACCTATTAAATCTTATGCAAATATCATCTGGCATTTGGGTTCCTGCTTGTTTAAATAGGATAAGCGAGTGCAACTGTGGGCTTTAAAGAAATTGGATTTTCATCTGAGAGGAACCCCTTGTGATTGTACACCTATTCCCTTCCTGGTAATAGTTTTTGCCACAGGGGACCACAAAGATGCCCAGCTTCAGGAAACATTTAACATTGTGGCTAACAGTGGGAAAAAAGAATCTTCATTTTATTTAGCCCATAGATTATATTACATGAGAGTTTATTTTACTTTGAGTCCAGTTCAAAAACAGAAGTGTCTAATCTGTTGCCCTTAGTGCAGTTAAAATCAACTTTTGGCTCTTTTTACAGCATCACTTTGCCACTTGTGCAGGGCCAGACACCTTAGGGGCCATATTCAGTTCACTGGTCAGCACACACATACACAGATACACACTAGAATTAATTGAAAGGCTAGTGCTACATGTTCTGCTTTGTTTTTATGTGGTAAAAGTAATATATTCACTGTAGAAGTTTTAGAAAATGCAGGAAAACTATAAGGATAAAACTAAAAAATACCTGTAATTCCACGACTCTGAGATTAACCTTTTGGTTTATAGCCTACATAGATTTTAAAAGTTAGTATTATATTGATAATTGTGTATTCATATAGGTTTCATCTTATAACCCATTTCACTTCATTGATCTTCAACATTGTCCCATATCCTTAAATATTCTTTAAAAATGCTATACTTGGTGGCTGTATAGTATTTGATCATACGGATACAGTATTTTGCCAGTTCCCTAATTGTTGAACATTTGAAGTTGTTTCTAATTTTTCTCTGTTATCTATAATACAACGAAGACTATCCTGTATACTTTTTTATGTGCATCTCTGATTATTGCCTTAGGATATTCCTAGAAGTTCTTGTTTGGTGCCATCGAGTCAGTTCTGACTCATAGCAACCCTATGTACTATAGAACAAAACACTGCCCAGTCTTACACCATCCTCACAATCATTGCGATGTTTGAGCTCATTGTTGCAGCCAGTGTGTCAGTCCATCTCGTTGAGGGACTTCCTCTTTATCACTCACCCCTCTACCAAGCACGATGTCCTTCAGGGACTGGTCCCTCCTGATAGCATGTCCAAAGTACGTGAGATGAAGTCTGGCCATTCTGGCTTCTAAGGAGCATTCTGGATGTACTTCTTCCAAGACAGATTTGTCCGTTCTTCTGGAAGACCATGGTATATTCAGTATTTTTCACCAACAAGGTAATTTAGAGGCATCTTCCTTACTCATTGTTCAGCTTTCTCATGCATATGAGACAAATGCAAATACCAGGGCTTGAGTCAAGCACACCTGAGTCCTCAAAGTGACATATTTGCTTTTTAACACTTTAAAGAGGTCTTTTGCAATAGATTTGCCTGATGTAATACGTTGTTTTTGATTTCTTCCCATGCTTCCATGGGCATTGATTGTGGATCCAAGTAAAATGAAATCCTTGACAACTTCAATCTTTTCTCCATTTATCATGATATTGCTTATCAGTCCAGTTGTGAGGATTTTTATTTTCTTTATGTTGAGGCGTAATCCATACTGAAGGCTTTGGTCTTTGATCTTCATCAGTAAGCACTTCAAGTCCTCCTCACTTTCTGCAAGCAAAGTAGTGTCATCTGCATATCGCAGGTTGTTAATGATTCTCCCTCCAATCCTGATGCCATGTTCTTCATATTGTCCAGCTTCTCGGATTATTTGCTCAGCATACAGATTGAATAAGTATGGTGAAGTAGAAAGTGAAATTGCCAGATTACTTTCTATAAAGCTTCTACCAATTTACATCTCAGTCAGCAGTATATAAAAATGTATTTTGTATACCTTTGGCAACACCAGGTAATTTATTTTTTCTTAATTGGCACTATTGATGGAACCCCAGAGCATTGCTTTATGTTTTAATAAAATATAAATTATTCATGACAGAAGTGAAACGGTGGATGTAATATTATAAACTAGTACTGCAAAGAACTAGTGGCTCTAGATGATACTTTGGCAAACATTGGAACAGACCATATTTTACCCCTAAGGGTTGATACGTTCTATAAATATAAAAAAATTCTCAGTCTCAATTTTATTATAGAGAAAGTGCTAATTCTTTTTCCTAACGATATTGCTCTTTGAGTGCTTATTAATCAAAATGTTAGCCATTTCTGTGTGTATGTTTATCAGGACTCATTTTTTTTTTGTTCATTTTTAAAAATAAAACTTAACTTCTGGCAAAAATTACACAAATTTTGTGGAAATTTTTGATTGTTACTCAGGAGTACTTTCTCATCAGGATCACTTGAAGTAGCAAAAACTACAAGTATTGTTCAGGTCTTTGATATTGTCATTAAAACCTTGTAAATTTGGATACATCCATGTATCAAGATCTTGAATAAACTTGGAAGAAAAGGATTTGGTAAGTTCATTATTTGATATTATATAATCTCTTTTTTTGCAAAATATTTACAAAACCAGTATTGTACGATTTTTGATCCCCCGAGTAAAGAATTAACCAATGTGAAGGCAGTTCGCATACACTGAAACTTGTTTCCCACCAGTGGTTTATCATAATAGTCAAGCTACATCTTAAAAAACCCCAGTCTTAGCTGACTAATAAAGTATGATCTCTTGATACTTATGACTTAAAATCTTATTTAATGCAATCGATATATTGAAGGTTTTAAAGAGAGTGTGTTGTTCACTCTTGATACTGTTGTTTAGTTTCATCCTAGGTAACCAAGAGATTAGGAGTGCTTCTATGGTTTTTTTGTTTTATTATATTCTCACATTCTTCACTTATCTAGTCTCTCATGATGGTCTTAAGAGTAAAGCTATAATCAAAACCAGTTAGAAAGAAATTCTTCATTTTACTGTACAAGGAGGCACATAGAGTGCTTTCCTAATGTTCTAGAAAGCAGTCCTTATTTTAGCTTCTTTGGTAACACTAGTTGACTACCCTCATTTTGAAGCCTAATTCAGCTCTGAAACCCTACAACTTTGTAAGTGAGGAGTGGAATCTGTACGCATGTAGTTTATTTTCCTGCCCCTGGTGAAGTCTGGTATTCACATAGGTTAGGTCACTTGTTATATATTTTTCTTATTTATCACACTAATTCTAGGGCCTGTAAGAAGTTATATAGCCAAATGGGTGATAATAGAATTATTAGCTAGGTTGCAATGTGTCTTAGTTATCTTGGGCTGCTATAACAGAAGTACCACAAGTGGATGGCTTTAATAAAGAGAAATTTATTCTCTCACAGTCTGGGAGGCTAGAAGTCCAAATTCAGCTCCAGGGGAAAGCTTTCTCTCTCTGTGGGCTCTAGAGGACGGTCCTTGTCTTCAGTCTTCCCCTGTTCTAGGAGCTTCTCAGCACAAGTATCCTGGGTCCAGAGAATTCACTCTGCTCCTGGCACTACTTTCTTGGTGGTAAGAGGTCCCCCTGTCTTTGTTGGCTTCTCTTTAATATCTCAAAAGAGATCGACTCAAGGTAGATTGAGTCCTGCCTCATTAACATAACTACCTCTAATCCTGCCTCGTTTACAACAGATAGGAAAATTGCAAGAGATGGACAATCACACAATACTGGGAAACATGGCCTAGCCAAGTTCACACACATTTTTGGGGGACGCTATTCAATCCATAACAGAATGTTTCTCTTGGCATGCAAACTGGACTGACTGTCTTTGAGCCAGGGCTTCTAACAGTTTCTTCTGGTTTGAACCTGTGGTGAGAACTTGCATTTCTAACAAGTTCCCGGGAAGTTATGCATAAGAATCACCTGAGGATCTTGTTAAAAGGTAGATTCTGATTCAGTATTTCTGGAGTAGAAATGGAAATTCTCAGCAGGGAGTTGGTTAGAAAGGCAGATTCTCAGCAGGGGTTCAAACATGAATAAACAGGTTGGAAGCCCTGCTTTTTAGCTTTGGTAAAGACTATGGGTCTAGTATAAATAAGCATTGCTTCAAAATGATAAAACAAAACTTAAAGAACTGTACCCCAAGAATGCTGCACATTTAACTATACCTACTGTTGTCAGTGATACACGATTTAAGGTATGTTATCCTGGCACTGAAAAGTAATTTAGGGGCTATGATTAGAACCAAGGATTTTCTGTTTGTCTAAAATAGATTATCATCATTCTAAAAATTCTTTAAAAAAAGGTAGCTTTGTGTAATAAGTACTTTCCCAAAATATATATTGAACGTGATAACCTAAAACAATCCTAGCTTAAAAATAGTTACAAGCAAATGAAATGAAGACCGATATTAATTGTGAGGGAAAAACTAATGGCATAAACCAGCTGATTCTTTGACAAGTGTTAATTTATTTCTCTTATCCATTCCAACAAATATTTGATGCCTCCTATTTATAAGCCAAAGTGGGATACAGAGATAAGTAAGACACAATCCTTGCTCTGAATGAGTTTATAGTTTAAATAAGTAAGAGAAATTGAATGATACAGGGGGTAATAGCTATTAGAGAAGTACTAAAGGAAACTCTGTAGTAGTTCAAAAAAAGGCAGGAAATTTTAGCTAGAAATATTAGTGAAGGCATTCCAGAAAAGGTGGCTTTTGAACAGAATGCTGGGTAGTTAGCAGGGCATGAATAAAGTCTCTGAAGCAAGAAAACTTGAGAGAATGTGAGTATGAAATAGTTTTTATTTAAGATATTAAGTGGTTTCTTTTGAATAGCGCACAGATAACATACTTTTGCCTATTAAATTAATGAAGTTATTTTATAGTAAAATATTTAGTGCTGCTGATGAGAGTATAACTAGGTATATTCTTTCTTGAAAGTAATTTTGTAGTATATATCAAGAGTCCCCCCCCCAACCCCCCATAATCAAACCAAATCAAACCCAGTGCTGTCGAGTCAATTCCGACTCATAGCAACCCTACAGGACAGAGTAGAACTGCCCCATAGAGTTTCCAAGGAGTGCCTGGCAGATTCGAACTGCCGACCCTTTGGTTAGCAGCCGTAGCACTTAACCACTACACCACCAGCAAAAAGATGTATCTTTGACCTGCAATCACACTTGCAGGATATCTGACAGAATAATTTATATTTTTGAAGTGGGAAAATGACCCAGAAAGCACAAAGGAGAATATTGACACACTTTACACTTAAAATTTAAAAACCAATATTTGACCAAAAGAAATACCCAAGACAAAGAGAAATGGCATACTAGGAAAAATATTTGCAATACATCAGATGAAGCACTTATTTCCTGAATATACAAAGGGCCCTTATAAATCAATAATTAAAAAAAAAAAGTAAAAAAATGGGCAAAGGACTTGAACAAGTCATTCATAGAAGAAATTCAGTTATGTTGTTACGAGTTGATTCTGACTCATAGTGACCCTATAGGACAGAGTGGAACTGCCCCGTAGGGTTTCCTAGGATCCGCTGGTGGATTTGAACAGCCGACCTTTTGGTTACCAGTCAGGCTCTTAATCACTACACCACCAGGGCTCCATTGTTAATAGTAAAAAAAAGTCGAATTGAAAGTGTTGTTTTTTTTTTCTTTTTTTGACACCTATGAAACAGTTAAATCCAGTGTCGAGAGGATGTGGGGAAGTAGGCCCATAAATATACTCCTGGTGGCAATGTGAAATGGGTACATTCATTCTTTTTTAGAAGGCATTTTTAACTTTTTATTTTGAAATAATTTCAGACTTTTATAAAAGACTTGCAAAAATAGTATACCGTTTCCATAGACCCTTCATTCAGTTTTCCTTAATGTTGACATCTTACATTATTACAATGATCAAAACTAATTAATATTGACACAATACTATTAACTAGGGACTTCATTTGAACTTCACTGTCTTTTCCACCAGCGTCGTTTTTCCGTTCCAGTATGTAATCCAGAATCCCTCATTGTTTTAGTTGTCATGGTTCCTTAGTTTCTTCCAATCTGTGACAGTTCCTCAGTCTTCGTCTTTCATGACCTTGACAGTTTTGAAGAGTATTTATTGATCAGTTATTTTGTAGAATGTCCCTGATTTAAGCTTATGTTTTCTCATGTTTAAATTAAGGTTATATATTTTTGGCAAGAATATCGTGGTCGTGATGTCGTGCCCTTCTTGGTGCATCGTATCGGTGGTACCTTATAGCCATATGCCTTATTACTGGTAATATTAACTTTGGTCACTTGGTTAAGGTGGTGTCAACCATGTTTCTCCATATTAATGTTATTAAATTTTCTTTTGTAATTAATATTATTAATACTATATTAATATTTCAGGGGAGATACTTTCAAACCATGAAGACATACAGTTTCAACCTTAAACTATTTTCACTAATGTTAGCATTCACTGATGGATTTTGTTTATAGCAGTTATTACTGTGGTGTTCTAATTGAAATTTTCTGTTTCCCTCATAGGAGCCCTGGTGGCACAGTGGTTAAAGCACTCGGCTGCTAATTAAAAGGTTGGCAGTTCAAACTCATCAGTGGCTCCACAGGAGAAAAGACCTGGTAATCTGCTCCCATAAAGATTACAGCCTAGGAAACCCTATGGGGCAATTCTACTCTGTCTGGTAGGGTTGCTATGAGTCAGAATTGACTCAACGGCACACAACAACAAATTCCCATTATTTCTTCTACATTTATTAATTATAATTTTTCTGTTAGGGAGATTTGCCCGTTTTCCCCCATTTATTTATTTTTTGAACCATTTATTTATATTAGTATGGAATCGTGGGTATTCATTCTTTGAGGTATAATCTAATACCTTTGTTATTTCTTTCTGTTACTCCAGTTTTAACCATTGAGAGTTCTTTCAGGTTGGTTCCTGTGTCCTTTTGACGTGTCTTTATCTTTTTTTTTTAATTTTTATAAGTAGTTCCTTACTTTTCTGGCACCAGAAAATGCCAGATTCATCTTGTGTTTTTCCTGTCCCAGCACTGGAATCAACCACTACTCCAAGGAGCCCTGGTTCCTTTTATCAGAGAATGGTATCTGGAAACTCAAGATTGGGGTGCTGAGCGTGTTCATTGCTACTGGTGTGTCACTCTAGACCTGGAGAACAGATTTTAATAGATTAAAATCTAAATGGCAGTACTCTTTTGACTTAGCAAGTCTGCTAGAAATATATCCTATAGAAGCACTGGCATAAGTGTGTTGATTAGGATGTTTATTATTATATTTTTAATGGTGAAAAAAATTAAAAAATCCATCATGTCCATCAGTATGAAAGATTGTTATCAGTTGGATACCGTTGAGTCAATTCCGACTCATAGAGACCCCATGTAACAGTAAAACTGCCCCAGAGGGTTTTTTGGCTATAGTCCTTGCAGAAGCAGATCGCCAAGTCTTTCTCCCAAAGAGCCGCCGAGTGGATTCAAACCGTCAGCCTTTCCGTTAGCAGCTGAGCACTTAACTCATGTGCCACCAGGGCTGGTTAGACTTATTTGTGATATGGTCATGCAATAGAATACCATAGAACTGTTAAAAAGTATTGGGTAGATCTATGCGTTCTGGCATAGAAAGACATGTTAAGAGAGTCAGTCTTTATTTTTTAAAAAAAAAAAGCAAATTGCAAAGCAGTTTAGATTAGTATGGTTCAGTTTCTGCTTAAAATTGTGTGTGTGTTAGAATATGCTTAGAAAAAAGTTCACAAGGGTACTGTCTTAGTTATCTAATTCTGCTGTAACAGAAATATCACAAGTGGATGGTTTTAACAGAAATTTATTCTCTAATATTTTAGGAGGCTAAAAGTCCAAATTCAGGGTACCAGCTCCAGGGGAAGGCTTTCTCTCTCTGTCAGCTCTGGGGAAAGGTCCTTGTCATCAATTTTCCCCTGGTCTAAGAGCTCCTCAGTACAGGGACATTGGGTCCAAAGGATGCACTCCGCTCCTGGCTCCTCCCGCAAGGTGGTACTGAGGGTCCCTCTCTCTGCTTGCTTTTCTCTCCTTTTATCTCTTATAAGATAGAAGGTGATGCTAGCCAGGAAAACTCGCCTTATATCAGATCAGGGTTGTGGCCTGAGTAAGGGTGTTACATCCCACCCTAATCCTCTTGCCTCATTAACCACAGGCAGAGATTAGAATTTACAACATGTAGAAAAATTACCTCAGATCACACAGTGGAGAACAACCACACAATAGTGGGAATCATGGCCCAGTCAAGTTGACACATATTTTTGGGGACACTATTTTTTTTATTCGATCCATGACAGGTACCCGCCTGTCTAGGGGCTTGGATAATTTAGAAAGGGTACTTTGACTTCTCGTATTATATATCCTGTAATATTTGATTATTTTTTAAATACTTCTTTAAAAATTATCTAACTTTTCCATTTGGCTTCATTCTAGACTATGATAGGCTGGAATTATCTCTATACAATGTGTGTGTGTACAGAAACACATGTATAGTATACAGTGTACACAAAGGTTTGTGGTGGTTTTACTTAGGTTGTGACAGTTTTTACATATAATTTAATATTTCTGAATCAAGTCACCTAAAATCTTACGACCATTTAAGTCTCCTGTACCAGCCATACTCATTCACATACATTCTTGAGGGGAAAAAAGATTTTGCCAGAGTTTAGATTCTGAGCAGTAACTTCCAGTAGCTTGACTGACTTTACAACAGTTGTATAATCATGTTTTAAATGAGTCATTTTGTTGTTCCTTTGTAATTTCTTTGGTCAAATTTTAAAGTGTACCTTTTTTCTTTGTGGAAATTTTGGAAAATACTTCTCAGCACAAGGAATATAAAAATCTATTTAAAAAATTAAAAATAGATAAATCACCTGTATTCCTCTCACCTACAATAACCAACATAATACTTAAAAAAAAAAAAAAAAAGGTAGCTGTCGAGTCCATTCCGACTCATAGAGACCCAATAGGACAGAGTAGAACTGCTCCATAGGGTTTCCAAGGAGCAGCTGGTAGATTTGAACTTTTGGTTAGCAGCCAAGCTCTCAACCACTGCACCGCCAGGGTACCAGTTATATCTACTAGCACTTGCCAGTATATGATGTATGTTATATTTATCTAAAACAAGACCAGTAAAAGACCATTGCTTAGGAAAATTATTTTGAAAGGTGCTCACCAGAACTGACTTTCATTTAGATTTGAAGACGAAATGCTAAGGACTTGGTTAATATTTTCCACTCTTTTCTCAAACATTCTATTTTAAACTTACTAAGTTTGGTCCTCGAGACAGTAAGTACTACATAAAGATGCATCATGCTTGAAACATTTCCAGCAGATTGCTATCACAAGTTTAGTGTAGACTTTATTTCTAGAATAATGTTTTCCAAATATTGGTTAACAGACTAACTTAACTTATTTGCAGAGAAAGGAAAAAAAAAAAACCACATTTATGGTTTGTTTTAAGTCTGTCCCCAAATACGAGGGTTGTCTGAAGTTGAATGACAGTGCCTTGTATTTGGATGACCTTTTACTTAATCTCCCATGAGCTGCATGGACACAGTTTTGCTCCCTTGCATTCTGTGAGCCAGGCTTTCTCAGTGCTGCTTTATTCCCTAATCATAAGATGACGAACTCTTAAAGCTGCGTAATCTTTTTTTCATGCCACCAGATTACAGTTAAGTAATAAGAATCTGTAATGCCTCAGTCTGTTAAAAAATCTGCCAAGCTAAGGCTTTCCCATTTCCTTATGTTACAAAAAGATGGCATTATAATTTTAACAAATTCATCTCTCTTCCTGCTCATCTGTGTGGTGGTAATCTACTTATTTCTCTTACATTAAATTATTTCTTCAATTTATTTTAATAGAATGACTTTAGGAGAAGGGTGCTGTTTGTAGGGAGGATGCTAGGCGAGAGGCGAATGCACGGTCCATTTTTCTATTGTGTAAAAAAAACTCAATTAGGTTAGGTTAGAAAATGTAATTTGGTTATCTTTCATCTACTGGATAGTCATTTTTTTCTTTTTTTTTATAATGAAAGAAATGTCCTTTAAGATTTCGGGCACAGAGAAAAATTATACCTTTCTTTTGTATTAAAGCTCCTCTGAGAATAGGCTTCCAACTGACTTGGGGCTATGAGAGTAGAGATGAGTAGAAGATTGAAGCTGGTGTTCTCATCTAGTTGAGTGAATTCTCTGACACCTTTGATCATCCTTTCCAACTTCTCCATACCTAGTGCGAAGAGTCAAGTGTTGACTATCCTTTGCAAATATTTATTGATGAAATTATCTTCCAAATTATGCAAACTAGTGGGTAGTTTGGAAACCCTGAAGGCGTAGTGGTTAAGTGCTGTGGCTGCTAACCAAAAGGTCAGCAGTTCAGATCTGCCAGGTGCTACTTGGAAACTCTATGGGGAAGCTCTACTCTGCTCCTATAGCGTCACTATGAGTCAGAATTGACTCGATGGCAATGGGTTTAGTGGGTAGTTTTGTATTCTCCCTACCCCCTGCCACCTGTAGGTCTTTAAATGATTTTACGGAAGGTTGCTGTTCATTGAATTTTATGTATATATATAGAGAGAGAAGTTTTTCTTCTCCAAAATTCTCCTTGTGAGCTCTTTGAATGTTATTTTAATATGGATATTGAGAGTTTTTTCCCTCTTCTTTGTGTTAATATCAAATGTTAGCCCTTTGGGAGAAAAATAAGACAATCTTATAGTATGCCTTCTATTGATAATTAGCCTTAACCATTTGTGTTTAGACACGTGCGGATAGTCTTCAGCACCTCCTCCCCGAAGGTGGGCTGTTAAAGATTATTAACTTGAAGTTGAAAAGTAATTCCATTAAAAAAAAAAAAAGAGGGGGCATACTCTTGTTAGTTAGTGGTAAATCTGGGTATAAATTGTTCTTTCCTTCTAATAGTATCAAAGGGGAAAATTAACTGTCAAAATTAACACCAGCTAGTCAAACATACCAACGACCGTGAAGATGGTGCAGGACCAGGCAACGCTTTGTTCTATTATGTATAAAGTCGCTGTGAGTCAGAGTTGACTCAACGGCAACTAACAACAACAACAAAGTTGGTGTGGTGACTACAGTTATGTGGATATTTGTTTTTATGTCTCCCATTGAGGTGTCTAGATTAAAAAAAAACACTTTAAAAGTTCTTTTTATAACACAATCATATGTAAGTGGTACTGAATGCTGCAGGATGGAACTAAAACCTTAGTTCTTCAGAATCATGGCATTGCGTCCAGTCCACCCTCAAAAAACCAAAACCAAAACCAAACTGATTGCCATCTAGTCAATTCCAACTCAAAGTGACCCTATAGGACAAAATAGAACTGCCCCATAGTGTTTCCAAGGCTGTAAATCCTTACGGAAGCAGACTGCCGGATCTTTCTCCCTCGGAGCAGCTGGTGGGTTCAAATCACCGACCTTTCAGTGAGCAGCTGAGCGCTTAACCAGTGAGCCACCAGTATACCCTCAGTGCTGGTGAAATGTAAGAAAGCAGTGTGTTTACTGAAGGTCCTGTTTTGAGTATTTGGATCTCCTGCATAGGTCAACCTTGACTGTAAACTGACCCTAAACCTCCTTGGTGCATATATCTTGAAGAACTGATCTGTACATAAATTGAGGGAAGATGAAAATATCTAGGTTTCTACTTAGACCAGTGCTGTATTTTGAATTTGGCATTGTTGAAAGGAAATTATTCATTTTTGGTTTTGAAGGGAAGATAGCTAGATGCCTGCAGGCATTTGGGGGTGGGGATGCCTGCCCTGGTAGATTGACTAGTTTTGCTGTGGTCAGACATTGATTGTCTCTGAATTTGCTCCTCTCCTGATGGTGGAGGAGTGGTGGGGTAAAAGGTACAAATAAAACCATTAAGAACATGACTCCTTTTTCTTGATATTTTCCCATAGAGTTTCAACTACTGTGTCCTGTGTCTTAGAGTCTTGCCGACTTTATTGAGATCATAATAGCACTACCTCTAGTTAGACACTCACCTTCAGGCACTTCTTGTTTTTCCTTTGGTACCTAGCTTATCATATGCACGGGTAATGTGAAACCACATTTGAGGGTTGTTTTTTTTTCTCACGTCGCTGTACTCATAAATGTTGGTGTCTCTTTCTGCAGATTGAAATCACAGAAGATATACTTGTTCTTCTTAAGAAAAAAAGAAGAAATCTGTAAGTATTTGTCCTTTAAAAATTGTAAATTTGTCATTTTATCAGCTTTTGAGGAAAAAAAAAATTAAGCACGCTGACCATATTAACAGGCATCTTGACTCTTTATAGTGGAAAAACCCTACCAATATTCGTTTGTGTTAAAAAGGCAATATATGAAAAAGTAATATAGAAAAACTTTTTACCCTGTGCAACTTCTAAAGTTTCAATCATTTGCCACTCATATATAAAGGAAGTGATAATTAAAATCTAAATATCATCCTTTTCTTTGAATTATGCCAAAAAAATGGAATCACAGATTGTGATTCCAGTTCCAAGTCCTGAGGCTTATCAGCTGTGTGATCTTTGGCAAGCTACTTCGCTCCCCTTCACCTCAGTTTCCGCGTATATAAAATGGGTTTTTTGTAAGGATTAACGGCGATAGTGTATGTAAGTGTTTAGCATCGTGTCTGGCACAGTAACTGCACAATAAATAGTTCATTATTGTTGATGAAGTTAAATCGGTAACAATTTATACTTGCCTCAATAAATTGAAGCTTATTCAGATTTAGAGATTATTTCTCAAGCTGATTATATTTCTGATCTTTAAAAATTTAAGTATTAGCATTATCCTTTATTGAGGCATCTGCTGTGTACCATAACATAGGCTAAAAGAAATGCAACAAAGCACCCTAAAATTAGAATATAGTGTTTGAGTCTTGGACCTTGAATATTATCTACTTCAGTGGTTCCCAAACATTGATTTTTAGACCAATGCTGATCAGTGAAAAAGTTTATACTGGTCTGTAGTGAAGTGAGGAAAATATGCTGAACTTTTTCAATTTAAAGGATGACTTTTTATTGTAAGATATAGCCTTCTGATTTCGGGGAGTTAAACGTGTCCTTTATTTTATGAAATGAAGGTGATGGTAAATTGTAGGGTTTGTTGTTGCTGTGTTTGGGATTTTTTGGGGGGGTGTGGGTGGGTATCCATACCTGACAAAAAATTGGTTAACCCTGTGGCAGTACCCCTACCATCTTTTTTTCTTTTTAAAAATTTTGCTGATCTGCGATATCTTAAAACCTGGATCCTATTTTTTCATTTTACAGATGAGGAAACAGAAGTTGATAGGTTATTTAATTTTCCTCACATCTTACAGGCATCAGAATGCTGTTTACACACACACGCTCATTCACATGCACTCTCTCTCACAACACACACACACATGCACGCACACACGCATGCACACACACACACAGAGCAATAGGCCCGAAGCTTATCTAGACTTGGAAGGGAAAAAATGTACAAAGGTGAAGAGTAGGAGTAGTCAGAAGTATTGTCAGGAACATTTAGCCAGTTGTTCAGGATGATACCCTTTGGCATTTTGGAAATGGGTCTTGCAGCTGGCACAGCTTTGCCTCAGGTATTCCGAAATACACCTGAAAACAGAAATACTTAATTCTCTTGTCATCTGTGCCTTACTCATCTTAGTGAAGTATGGGTCAGGTAAACAAATTAACAGAGAGAGAACATCATGGAGATGTTAACTCGGGGGGGGAGGGTACTTTTCCATGGCTTCTTGTAGTTGGCCATTGTGTGGCTTTATTATTTAGTTATAAATTCTATAATTTCTGAAATGTTAAGGATAAAAGCACATTTTGAATGACCTGCTGTCTTTGGAATACCTGTGCCACTGTTGTTCTATACTAAAAAAAAAGAAAAAAATCTTTTTTTTTTGTTCTATACTAGTGGTGATTTTTTTTTATTTCACTTTTCAACAAATTTATCTGTCTTTGAATTCTTTTATTAGTCTCACTTGTAAGATAATTAATACTGAAGAGCAGAGTGGGTTTTTTGTTTGTTTAAACCACAATACATTTTCACATTATGGTGACCAGGTGCTACATTGTGGTGACTTATTTAGCCATTTTCTAAGAAGTGGTTTAAGACTACACTGATGCATGAACAAAGAAATAACCTATCAAACTGGCTTCTCCTCCAGCAAATGTGGTAGGTGGGTCATGTGGTACAAAGGGACAGTTGCCAAATAATTCCTATAAAACAAAGATACCTCTGGGAAATACTACTGCTGGGTATAGTTTTTTAGTTATTCTCATGGTTGGCAGCATTCATGGTTGCCAGCCCTCAGTCCTATTACTTTATTATAATAAGCATGTAAGATGACAGGAGATAGATATGTATGTAACCTCTAGATATAGTCTGTATATTCCTCACTTAAAACACACTTGCTGTAACTATGAGTTAGCCTTAAAGTTAAATTTTGTAACCCAATTTTTTTTTTAGTTGTGTTAAAATCATAAATGTGTTCCCTTAGAGAAAAAAACACCCAATAAGTATAAGACTTTACAGACAAATTTGGAGTTAAACACCATGGTGTAAAGTCTAATTTAGTAGTAGGGTTTTATCTATAGGGACTTGTAGCAGTTACTGTTTAGAAGCATTTGTAGAACTTTGAAGTTCTACAAATTATTCTGCCACCCTCCCACAGCACTAAACCATTCATATTTCTCCCCAAGCATTCAACTCCCAGAACTTAGTTTTTTTTTTTTTTTTCCATGATGTCTAATAAAGTTGAACTGTAATATCATACTTTGCCAGTAGGTGCTACTTACTAGCATAATTTACACTCAAAAACCCTTAAATGTAAGATTTGGATTAAATTATAAAAAATGAATTTCCAACTTTAGAAATCTACATACTTAAAAGCCACTGTTCTTGTGATCACTTACAATGAAGAATAGCTATATGTAATTATACCTGGTGTCCGTGAAATGTATAGGCAGCAACACTGACTCCCAGATATCCTCATTTCAACATATATAGATAGGATTCCAGTTATAGCATTCTATGACCTAGTAAAAGCATTATGTGATGCATGCTGGGGGATGTTTTTAAGGCATTATGGGCGGGAACTCAATGCTAGATCATGAAAGAGCATCTTCAACATGGCTGCTGGGGTGCTTTCTTTGCTGGCAAAAGCTGGAAAAAGTCTGGCAGGATGGCGACTTCAGGCGTCAGTACCTCTTCAGGTGATGAACTAAACAGGTTCTGCTAATCTTGTGAGAGACACACCCAAAGATCGGTCATAGCTGTGAAATGTTTTCAGTCAAACTAGCTAAGTGCAGGTGTAATGTGTTGGTGTAGGGTTTTGATATAGTCATCTTAGGTTTTTGTTTTGTTTTGCTTTTTTAGCTTTTAAATGTATTGTAATTATTGCATAGCTGGGTTTAAAGTTTGATTGTACAAGGTATTTCATGCAGTATAACAGTTTTGAGTCAGATGAGACTTCCAAGCGACAGATTGATACATATTTCACACGATTTAGTCTTACAGCCTGTCAGATAGCAAAAAACCCTGCTAGTCTTAATGCCCTTATTTTCTTGAAATATTAATATTTTGTCAGTTTTAATATTAGAATATTAAGTTAATTACTTTGTAATATATCATGTCAAGTTGGCTTTCTTTAACCGAGTGCAACTGTTCTTTCTTAGCATAGTATTTCAGCTTTCTCCATATGTTTTAAAATCATTTAGAAGTTATAATAGTGCATGAATTAAAGTAAGATTTTTTTAAAAGTACCCCACCGCTTCACAAAAGTCTTGGTAATGCAACATGTATTTAGAAATAGGATCTTTTAAAGTACAAGATGTATTCTTATCTGTTTAATCTCTTGGTGCTTTTCTTCTTGAAACTTATTATAATTGTTTTCTGATTGAATATTTAGTAGATACAGATGAAATCCTTTTGGAAGACAGATTTCCTGCTTATTTGCCAATTCAATTACCCTTAAATAATGTGTGACTTGAAAATGTGTTTTCTTAAAGCAGCACTTATATATTTGTTGATTTTCAAAATGATATTTGTTACATTTTCATAAGCTCGTGTGTCAAGGGCAGATGAAGCTAATTTGTCACTACTATGTGTTTCAACTTGGCAGATGCATGGATCCTTGCTTGGTTTAGTCTATTTTCTAAAACTTTTTTGAAAAAAAAAAATGTCTCGGCATTAACCAAGTTCAGTATATTAATTTTTCTCTTTTATTCTTTAATTGGTGTTGGGTCACAAACTTCTGGGAAAATTTCTTTTTTTAAATTCAGACTTTAATCAGTGTGTAGTATTTGTTTACTTTGTGTATTAGAGCTTAATGTATCACTAATGCTTTTTGTCTTTAACCTAACTGTCTCAGAAGGTTTGAAGTAACTGGAATGAAATACTTGATCATTAAATTTTACCTAAAAACAAAAAATAAAATTGCACCTCATTTCCACTTCAACTTCTAAGATTTACTAGACATCTAAAGGTTTCTTGTTTTTTGTTTTTGTTTTCCCTTCTATAAAAAATGCCTTAGGATGTAGAACAGAGAT
This sequence comes from Elephas maximus indicus, assembly GCF_024166365.1. Classification (NCBI taxonomy): domain Eukaryota; kingdom Metazoa; phylum Chordata; class Mammalia; order Proboscidea; family Elephantidae; genus Elephas; species Elephas maximus. Next base: position 48,184,016 of record NC_064846.1, read on the forward strand.
CAGTGCTCAAAATTGTTACCAGGATGTCTTCATACACAAAGTTTGCCACTCTCACCTATTGCAATTATACCAGTATGACCAGGGTCATAAGAAATATACATGAAAGCATAGTCCTTAAAATCAGATAGACCTGGGTACAAGCCAGGCCTTAGCTGTGTTATTGTGAGCAGGTTATTTACTTTG